>NC_000067.6:113449603-113762103 GCF_000001635.26 Mus musculus
ATGCACACACCTGAGATGGCATTCAAAGAATAATGCCTGTTTTCAAGGAATTCACAATGTAAGTAGAGAGAACTCATTACCCCCAGCTCCTTTTGCTTTTGGGATAACTGAAGCAAAAAGTCTCAGGACTTTGCTAGTGACAAAATCAGATATAGAATCCAGGACTGAACTTATGTACAAGACTCCTAGTGTCATTCTTGCATAGTTAAAATATCACAGTTTATATGTTTAAAATAGACACCCACCTGTAGTCTATCATTCTATGTACCTGGAGGCTATTTTTTATAAAAATTAATGGGGAATAATTAAGGTTGAATATTGACTAACTGCACTGTTTCTCAGTTGTTACACATTGTGTAGATTTGCCAAAGGATCACATTCTGTCTCATTCATATAATTATGAATTATGTCATAAAAAAAAACAAGTGAAACATTAAGGCCCATTGCCCCCTCTGAAGTCTGTCTACTCTCTATGGATGAGTACAAATGCAAAGCAGTGTGGGGGTTAAGGAAACAGAATCAGACCTACTATGATTATCTGCAAATAACCAGGAGACGGGGCTCTGAAAACAATTGGGCTGCCCAGCTCTACAATTGAGAATGGGATTACTGAAGGAGTAAATGCTCAGAGGGGTTGTTAAAGACCTAGCAATTTTTAGGAGTCACATAGGTCTATAAGTACTGAAAGCAGATCTTGGGTAGATGAAAAGAATCTAGAGAGCTCAACAGTCAATGACCTCCTCTACTTTGGCCTGAGGCACTGCAGTATGTACTACTTTAATGACCCTTGAGAAGATCAAATGTCTCTGAGCTGAAGCATTTCAAATCAGAAGCCAGATGGTAAATTGAATCACAGCAAGCAAGAGGTATCTTCTGAAACAAGCCTAATTGTTTGATGTATCATAGCTGGACATTGCTTTTTGGAGGGGACTGCCTAGTTGCTTGTGTAGTAACCTGCCTCATAAAAGCATCCTTTTAACACTAGGGAGATGGCCTCGCCAACAAAGTACTCAAACATAAGCATGAGGGCATGGCTTTGATGCACAGAACCCAGAAAATGGTCAAGAATCACAGAACATGCATGGAAAACTAGCACTGGGAAAGGCAGAGACAAGTGTATCTCTGAGACTCACTGGATAGCCTGCCTAACCTCTTTGTTGTCCTCCAGGCAACTGAGAGAATGTTTCAAAGAATAAAATGCATCGCACATAAGAAATGACATCTGAGGTTGATCTCTGCTCACCACACATATACACATTAATGTGCTGGTACACATAACTTAAAACAGCAGCACTTTATAAGCCTCTGTATTTCTAAAGTTCCTCTCCTCTGTGTTAGCTACTATAGTTGTTATCACTAGATGTTTAATGAAGTCCCTATTTTTGCCTTTTTCTGTCATGCTTCTGTCTGTACCCCTATTCCCATAATGGACATTTTTACAATGACAAAGACATAGAGGTATCAAATGGGACAGTGGCAGGACCTGGAATGTAAGCAAACTGACAGATTAGAATTCCATGTGATGATAATGATTGCTCAGACATATATTTTTTCAAAAATTTTAAAACTAAAACATTTTTCTTTTTATAATATTTAGTTATTTAATTCTTAAAATTCAGTATTTAATTTTTAAACTCTTACAATATATTGTGGACATAAAACTAACACACAGAGTACATATGAAAAGATAAAAATTGAATAAAAAAATAAGTTTGAAAAAAGGGAAAGACTTAGTTTGGTGCTTAGTTTCAAATATGGAGATAGAATACATGGCAGCAGACAGCCTCTTGATGGGGAAGAGATATCTGATAAAGAATAAGAAAATGTACTGTCAGATTGGTGAGATGGCTCAGCGGGTAAGAACACTGACTGCTCTTCTGAAGGTCATAAGTTCAAATCCCAGCAACCACATGTTGCTCACAACCATCCACAGTGAGATATGACATCCTCTTCTGGTGTATCTTAAGACAGCTACAGTGTACTTATATAATAATCAATAAAATCTTGTTTTTTTTAAAAAAAAAGAAAATGTAGTGTTATAGGGGAAGCATCATAGAAGAAAGAGATAAAGAAAAAAGTGAAAAGGTCTGGATGGGCACATGTGTGGATGAACTCTTAGGGCAGAAGACAATGTTATGTCTCCACCCAGATGGAGACTCCATTTTTTACTATGAAATTATCTGTTGTGGTGCATTCAAGGGACAAACTGTGTCTCAAAAGAGAACTTGTAATTAGATGGATAATTATAAAGGAAGAAGCCTACCACTGAACTCTGGCTTTACACACATTCAAACATGCATGCATACAACCCTCCCACCACATAAACATGCACACAAATAAAAATAAGTGTAAATGGACAAGTGGACATGTTTTAAAATAATAAATCATGCATATCATTGGGGGAGAAAGGGGATAAGGTAGAGATCTGGCATTTGTTCTCTTGCTTTTTTTTTTGCTTTTAATAGTATTTGTGTGTGTGTGTGTGAGAGAGAGAGAGAGAGAGAGAGGGACAGAGAGACAGAGAGACACAGAGAGAGGCAGAGAGAGAGAGAGAGAGAGAGAGAGAGAGATTGTGCACTCAGTGCAGATACCTATGGAGTACAGAAGAGGGTCTGGGATCCCCTGGAGCTGTGGTCCCAGGGTGTTGTAAGTCATCTGATATGAGTCTTGGGAATGAACCATGGTCCTATCAAGAACAGTAAGTGCTCTTAACAGCTGAAACATTTCTCCAGTCTTCATTTCTCTTTCTTTACCAAGTTAATGTGAGCCCTTAGCTATGTACCTTAGGAACTGAGAGGGTACTGTCTTTAGCACCCAGGTCCCCTGGTAGATGACAGAGTCTGGCTCCAAAGGTAGGACAGCCTTTGCAGTTACTTTATCTCTCTAACTTGAGGAAAAAGGATTTCATAACTCAGCTTCCAAAACTGTGGGTACTTGCAGCCCAACAGGAGATCTAAATAAGAGGTCTCCAATACAATTCCATCCATTGGTTTTAAGAACAATTTTTCAATCCGTTTAGATTACTAGCATGATTCTAAGGATGCATAGTCTCATTAATGGAAAATCAAAGTGGCTGACCCACATGGTTTCCAGTCTTGCAGCAGAAGGATTACTTGAGGTGAGGCCTGTGCTAGTCCAAGTGCCTTACTTCCTGTCTGCAAGAAAATAATCATGGGAGGTCTTCGCTGGCGAATAAGCCAGCCCTTGCCCTTCTCAAAACTTGCAATTTTTACCCAGGCATCTTTCTGACCTAGTTTTTGAAGCAAATTAGTTTGTCAATCACATAAAAAGTAGCTACAAAAATGCAACTTTCAGTTGATGTCTTCCAGGAAGTTGGAGCAACCCCATGCCTTCCTCCTTCACTAATCTTAAGAGGACTAACCTTCTCTAGAACCTCAGTACCCAGGAGAGTGTCTGGCACATATCTGACTGAAAAAATTTTATACTGAATCACCCAACCAGTCAATGAAGAGAGCAGTTGACATTTTTGTGTACAGAGGGTGTATATTTCTCTCCTCTCCCTTTCCTTTCCTCCTTCCCTCCTTCCCTCCCTCCCTCCCTCCCTCTCTCCCTCCCTCTACCTCCCCCTCCTTCTTCTTCATTCTCTCTCTCTCTCTCTCTCTCTCTCTCTCTCTCTCTCTCTCTCTGTCTGCATGCTCACACATGCACTTGCATGCATATGGTTCTCTTTCTGTCTGCATGCTCACATATGCACTTGCATGCATGTGGGTATGTGAGGAGGACAAAGGGCAACTTCAGGGATCATTTCTCAACAATCATGTATACCTTGTTTGTGAAAGAGTTTCACTTATTGGCCTAGAGCCTATCAACTAGGCTAGGGTAGCTGGCTAGTGAACCTAAAGGATCCATCTATCTCTGCCTTTTGCCTCCCCAGTACTGGGATTACAAAACCAAGTTACCAGAGCAGGTTGTTGTTGTTGTTGTTGTTGTTATATTACTATGTTTTCCAGAGGTCGAACAGAAGTTGTCATGCTAGTATGACAAACAATTCTCCAACCAAGCTCTTGTCCCAGCTCACCATTCACTTATTTAGAAATCCTTCTATCAAAGTATTAAATGAGCTAGATAAAGACAGAAGATAGAAGACAATAAAAAAAAAACAAAAAATAAACAAGCAAAAAACTAGCTCATCATATCCCATAAGTTGGGTTGTGGACATTCATTATTTAATATATGAATACATATATACGTGTATGTGTGAGTGCATTCCTCAAAATCATGACAAATTCTAAATGTACTTCTCCTACACACAAGTTTGTGATTAAGATAACTATCAGAGTATCTTGACCTCTAAGTAAATGTGAGTGAAACTTTTTACTCCATATCTTGGACGGTATGATCCTTCAAAAAGAGGTGACAGAGCCCTGAAAGGATTTTTTGACAAGGCCGTACAGCTTCTCGGGTCTCCTCCACATGCACTAGCACTATTCTATACCATGACAGTCAATCTGGGATTCTAACCTACATATACACACTTGGTACAGTCAGTATACACTATGAAAACTTTTACAATAAACCACAGCAGCTGTGATAAGATTTACCAAAGGCAATAAAGAGTGTCACTGGGGCCAGACCCAAAAATGTGTTAGTCTAATGAACAGTGATTTGTAGCCCAGTCATCTCCATATCCTCTTAGCAGCCCTATGCTGCTCATACTTTCCATTGATGTAACAAAAAGTCTGACAGAAGCAGTTTGTAAGAGGAATCATTTCTTTTAGTCTACATTTTCAAAGAGTCATGGTGACATTTATTCTGGACCCATGGTGGGGTGGAACAATGTCACAAATATGGGGGCATGTTGCAGGCAGGAACCAGGGAAAGAGAATGTAGGAAGGCACAAAGGGCAGATAAAATCCCCAAGGACATTCATATGCCTCCAGTTACCACACCATATTCCATGGTTTCCCAGTAATGTCATCATATTATGACTTGCCAGTATATTAAGCACCAAGTATACAAGTCTGTGGGGACCACCTTATATACAAACATTCCAGGGGCAATGCACTCCCCTGACAGGACCTGCACACACTAGGTTCATGAATGTACCCACTATTAGAGTGCTGTGTGAAAAATAGATTAGCTATCTTCTGCATTCACTTTCTTTGTGATTTTTTTGAGACAGAGCTTTTCTCTGAAGCTAGAGTCAACATCAAGAGATCATGATCAGGTTCATTTTCTCCACCATCTAAATAACTGAAAAGCAATATCAGAAAACAACCATTATTTAAAGAAGAAGAGAGGGGTAGACAGAGACAGAGAAACACAGAAAGAGATGGAGAAATGGAGAGAGAAAGAGAGAGAGAGAGAGAGAGAGAGAGAGAGAGAGAGAGAGAGAGAGAGAGAGAGAGAGAGAGAGAACAAAACACATAGAAAGTAACTGCAGAAAAAAGAGGGGATTCCAAACTGCTAAGCAGAAATCTGTTTTTCACTTAGAGGTCTAGGGGTCTCTATTGGTTTTTTGTAGTGTAGGAATGTCTCCCTCCCCTAATTTTGGTTGGCCAATTTAGAGTAAGAAACAGATGCTGTTAATCTACAGCTTTGGGTTAACATGTTCAAATTGAACAAGTCTGATGAACCAAGGTAGTTCAGCAAAAAAGTAGGGTTGGGAGGCCTGCTCTCAGAGCAATGATCAGTCAGAAATTAGTTTCTAGTCAGGGGTATAAAGAAGAAGCCAGGAGTTTGCCATCTTTATTATTTATCTATGGTCTTTTATCCTGTCTTTCTGTCTGACTGTCTATCTGTCTGTGAGGGACATTTCTAGCTTCTATTAACAGATTAGAGCATTCCAACTGGCTAATTGTACAGCAAGACCAAGATATAATAGTCTTGACATTCCTGACACTGGAATTGCAGGTATGTCTTGGGCATTACTACCTGGGTACTGGGGATCTTTACTCAGCTCCTCACACTTACATGGCAAGCCCTTTGTCAATGACCCATCCCTAATCACCACATCTTACCTGCTACTCTGTCCTGCATATTTTACTCCTGTAACCAAACTTGGAGTCAAAGTCTGTGCCCCAAGATGTCAAGTTCAGCCACCTTCTCTTGAGAAACCAATTATAACAACATACTTAATAGTTAAAAACAGAAAGAAGGAAATGTATTCCTTTTGGGAACAAAGAGATTTAGTGACACTCTCCAGTCCAACTTAGAGGGTCTTGAAGTGAGAGATTAAACTTTAAATATTAATGAAGGGATGTGCACACCCTACTCAAGGTGGACCCATAAGGGTTTCTATCTTGGCCTTTATAATGGTCTGAAATTTATAAATCCATTTTCCTAGAGACAATTTCCCGTCTAGGTTTTCCATTTCCAAACATGAGACTCATGGGGAACTTCTAATTTCTTGTGACCCATTTCACCTGATCCTCAGAATGAGAGACATGAGTATCTCTTTTGAGTGCCTTCACTTCTGTCAGGGTGGGTACAGGAACCTCTTTTTCTCCCCTCTCTGTCAATGTCAAGTAATTTCAGTTCAAGCCACTACAGAGCATGAAGAAACTCCTATAAGGGATGAAATCAGCTCCATGGAATAAAAACAGGCTGAATCACATGACCTGCCAGTCAGATATCTAGGAGTGACATGTGAGACACAAACAATTGGGTCACCAACAGGGGACACTTTTGGAACATGGGCAAGCCTTCCAGGCATTTTATTTCAGATTGTTGTAATTGTTTTAATAGACAATCTTTGTTACTTCAACATGCCTTAAAGTTATCTGCTAGGAATTTATAGTAACTAATACCCTGCCTTCCAAGTGAATAGCAGTTGCTCTTGCACTTTGGAATGATAAGGACACACTAGTTGTTTGAACAAACCAGTACCCCACACTCCCAGAACTGTGTCTCTAGTTGCATAGGTAGCAGAGGATAGCCTAGTCAGTTATCAATGGGAGGAGAGGCCCTTGGTCTTGGGAAGATCATATGCCCCAGTACAGAGGAATGCCAGAGCCAGGAATCAGGATTGGGTCATTTGGGGAGCAGGGCGGGGGGGCGTATAGGGGACTTTCAGGATAGCATTTGAGATGTAAATGAAGAAAATATCTAATAAATAATGAAAAAATTACATCACCACCATTGCAGGAGCTATGGGGATATTCATATTCAAATCATTACCACAAAGCCTACGTCATGGAATATTTAAAGCAGTGCTCTCAGGCTTCTACAGACTTCCATGTCTCTTTCATAAGCTGGAAAGAGGAAAAAGTTGTTTTCCAGTTTGAAAACTGTTGCTGTATGATTATTGTTATTCACACAAATCTTGTATCTGAACCCATCTCTGAAAGCCTTTCAGATACGATTATACCCTCTCTCCTCTCCTCCTTCTCAATACCCGAGTCTTACCCCTCTTTCCTGTACCTTCCTTTCTCCTGTCTCTGCTTATTTGATGTGTACAGCAGCTTGACAGCTCTTTCTCACACTTCTCCAGGCACATAACGAGCCTTTTCTTAGCCTGTGCCAAAATAGCAACTCAGTCCAACTCACAGTTACCCACCAAACCAATCTGGAGGACTCTATACAATTCCTGTCAACTAGGATGTCAGGAACTAGGGGAAAATCAGCCCAAGCGCCTCTTTCTCCAGATTTGGGATGTAGGGGTCAAGTCTGTGTCCCAAGATGCCAAGTCCTCAGTAAACAAAGCAAGATAAGTTAATAGTGAAAAGCAGAAAGGGGAAATTTATTGAATGTGGCCAAATTGGAGAAACAAAGAGATCCAGTAAACACACAAAACATACAAAAGCCACCACCTAACAGGGTCCTGAAGCGAGCTTAAGATTTAAACAGAGGGCCAGAGCTATGCATCTCTACACAGTCTCTTTCCAGTGTTACCTCACCTGTCACTGACCATTATTGTCTCCATTGTAATTTGTGTTAGGCTGGATCTTTCCTGGAGAAAAAAATTCTACTCTTGTTCTTCCATGATTTTTTTCTTCCCAGCATGAGATTTCTGGGGAAATTCCAATCATTGAGGTCTCTCTAAAATACTTTTATCCTAAATATGACCAAAATATATTGTATGAAATTCTTAAAGAATTAATAATAAACTACTATTTTAAAATTTAGATTTGTAATGAAACTAATGAGGAGTATAATAACCTCATATAAGTAATTTGATGTATATTTTCTTTCATTGTTAAACTTATAATGAAAAAAAGATCAAAACTTAATAAAAACTATTAATCTAGGATATTTGATTTGCCTAAATAAAATTTTCTTCAATAATAAATGGAGCACTTTTTTTTTTTCTTGGAGAGAATCGAGTTCAGGTCCTAGAACCCATGTTTAATTGCCTGACTGCAGACACTATAATTTTTCTCCAGGGAATGTGATGCTGTCTTCTATATTTGACAGGCATCCTCATTTGAATACACCACACAAAACACACACACACACACACACACACACACACACACACAAACATACACACAAACACACACACACATACACATGCACAACCTAATTTAAAAAATAAAAATAAACCTTTTAAAATGTCAGTGTTCTTACGAACTTTCTAGTTGGGTACAGTCCATAGTGCTCCTTAGTCTCTTAAATAGGATCCCGTGTCTAGCCTGTCTGGTACAGCAGCTGTAGCAGGAGTGTTTGTGGACATCATGGGGATTTCTAAGCTCATTCAAGTGGATGGGCAAAACTGAACATCCAGTGAAGACAGAAGGCTAAGCTTCAGGTAAAAGGAAAGTGGCACTGTAAGGTTGGAAGTTCACTGAATGAATATTGTCTTGGATAATTTACCAGTCCTTTATAGATACCTAGCTCCAAGCTCCCATGATTTCTCATTACCAGTTCTTCCAGGAACAAACTCGCTTGCATCTTAGAGACCCCATTTTCACTTTCTTTCTCTACCTATTTCCCTCTAACTCTCAGCCTCAGAGTTTATAATACTGATAAGTCCTTTTGAGTTTAGAAAAACAGTGGAGTGGGTTTTGTTTGTATTTTTTGTTTTATGTCTCACAGTCTTCCACCTTACTCTAACTTCATAAGGCTTCTTATCATTACCACTCATTTTCCTGGAAGTACCAGTGATGGAACGAAAACAAAGTAAGTCAGAACCAGAAGGCAAAGTAAGTCATCATGAAGAAATTACATGAAGAAGATTGAAGAGATAGATCAGTGGTTAAGACCATTGGTTGTTCTTCCAGAGATGAGAGTTCAAATCCCAGCACCCACATGATGGCTTACAACCATAAGTAACTCTAGTTCCAGATGAATCAGTGCCTTCTTCTCTAAGGGCATCAGGCATGCAAAACCAGGCATGAAAGTAGTAGATAGTCATATCTGAAGGTAAGATACACATAGAACTATTTTTAAAATAATAGAAAGAGGAGCTCCAGCCACAGGGTTCTTACAGATCTTCTAAGCTCCTCAAAAAGCCCTTACACAGGACCTTACGGCATATGTGGGGGTGTACATCTGTGTGTGTTTAGGTGTTTCCACATGTGTGTGGAGAGCAGAGGGTGGATGTTTCTCAGGTTTAACTTTTTTTCCCTTTCTTTCTTTCTTCCTTCCTTCCTTCCTTCCTTCCTTCCTTCCTTCCTTCCTTCCTTCCTTTCTTTCTTTCTTTCTTTCTTTCTTTCTTTCTTTCTTTCTTTCTTCAAGTCAGTGAGACATAGTGTCTCATTGGATTAGAACTTATGAAGTAGGGTAGGCTTGTTCGACAAAAAGCCCCAAGGACATCATTTCTCCAGCATGGCAATTAGAAGCACACACTACAATACTTGATTTTATTTTAATGGGCTTTGAGAATCAAGCTGTTGTCTCTATCTGTGCAAAGCAAACATTTGCCAGATGGACTGTCCTACCACCCAAGTTCACAAATTTACAGATCTGTGGCAAATTCTGCTGGCTGCCATTGAAAAGGACACTGTGCAGAAGTACAATGGCATGAGCAATTCATTAAATGGGATGGGTGAGACACTATTTATAGATGGATGGATGTGCTGAGAAGTTGCAGCATGAAATAAGTATACTTCTGATTTGAAATTTTCAGCACTGAGCAAGAACAGTAAAAGAAACTGTAACTGGATTGGGGGATGAGTGAAGAAATGCAGACTACACATTAGTTCCATCCCTGATCTCTAAGGAAAAGAAGCTCAGGGGTCCTCAATACTCACTTTCCCTTGGGTTTCTGTAGCCTCTTAGGAGTGAATGTCCAAAGAAAGGAATCACATCAACATTTCCTCGTGTATCTCCTTAGTGATTCAAATGTACAGAAAGGTTTCAGAAACCCTGCAACAAGAAAGAACAGATAGTAATATTGAATTGGCTTCACTTGGGTTAGCCATTGATATTTTTAATTATTTTTATGTGATTTGGGCTGGGAAAATAACTTCATATATAAAATGTTTTTTGTACATGCCTGAGAACTTAAGTTCTAGCCTCAGAACCTACATAAAAGTTGCGTGTGGAGACATGCACTTGCAAATAAGTGCTGGGGGCCAAAATCAGATAGATCCTGGGGAATTGCTGATCAGCCAGTGTGGCCTAATGGCAAGATACCAGTTCAATGAGAAACACTGTCTCAAAGAACAAGATGAAAAAAAAAAAGATGATGAAGACGTTCTGATGTCCACCTCTGGTCTCCAAATGTACATTCAAACACTACACATGAGGTGGAAGTAGAGGAGGGTTTTAAGATGTGTGAGTTAACTTTGTCCATGGAATTCCAAGACTGCAGCACATACCTACCCATAATGCTATAATTTTTTTAGTCTTTCCCTGTGTTCCACCAAAAACGAAAAGATGAAAAGGAAACAGTGGCTGCACCCCCCCAAAAATATCTTATAATCACAAGAGATGATTATTTATACTTTAGGGAGAACAGATGTCACCAATGAAAGCAGCTACATGGGAATGCCAAGAAGGGCTCATGAGGAAATATAAAAATTTCCTTTATTTTCACTAAATACATATATATGTTATGTACTGAACCAGACAGGTATTGGAGGGGAGAAGGATTCCTTGTAGCCCAGGCTAGTTTTTATCTTACTATGTAAGCATGACCTTGAACTTGTCATATTTTTTCTTTTTACCTCCCAAGTGCTGGGCTGACAGGTGTGATACACCATGCTTGTTTTATTAGTGCTAGTGGTTGAGCCCAGAAATCCACACATGCTATCCAAGTCCTGACCTAGCTGCTACTGTTCTCAGCCTCTGACTTTACTACATAGATATTAATTTGGCAGTTATGTTTGAAGTTAGTGGGAGTCTGGAAAATGATTTTACAATTTCTATTGGAAACTGAAAATGTTCCCGGACTACTGAAAGATCTTTCTTTTTCTTATTGATTTTCAAAGTTAGCTGTAGCAAATGTTCCCAGGATGCCTCTGAAAGGAACAAGGTCTGGAAGACTTAAACTGGGTGCCTAACCCTTAGGCTGTCCCTGCCATCCCTGCTGGCCCACACAGAAGGGCAATGCTCCATGCTGCTCTAATCTGGACTTCTATCTTTTCTTAATCTTTTTTTCCCTCTGTGTACACAAGCACACATAGGGAGCTAACAAAACTGTGAGAATATGCACTGCGTCATAAGCATGGTCACCCATGCAGAGGCATGTGGGGGTCAGAGACTGACATTGGGAAATTTTCCTCAATTTGCTCCTGAGCCAGAGTCTCTTATTGAACATAGAGCCCACTCTTTGGGCTATGATGGCTTGTATCAATTCTGTGTCATCCACCTGTCTCCACATTTTCAGTGCTAGAATCACAGATATATGCTTCAGATTTTTTACAGGGTTCATGTCATGGTGATCTGTATTCATGTCCTCATGTTTGTGTGACAAGTACTTTATCCACTTACATCTCCCCAGCTGCTCTGCTAATAACGTCTTTTGTTTCTTTTCCCACTTTCCCACTTTCCTTTTTTTTTTTTACCCTATCTATATCCCCTGCTTCCCTTTACCCTTGCTGTCCTCTTTCTTACTTTCTTTTCATCCTTTGTCCCAGGTGGGTATAGATTAGACCCTTGAGACCTATTTTTAACTCATGTCACAGCCATCAAAATGCAGCTATTCTCTAAGAGACTGTTTTGACTTAAAAAATGGCTGCCTCTGTCACACTTTCTTTCCATGACCATGGTGGGGTTGGACTGACCTCTGTTCTGTTTAGGAGAAATGGATAGTTTGGACTATTAAAATATACAGTGCTTTACTCCTGGTGATCCATGGCTGCTAATCCCTTTGGATATATTTTTATTTTCTGGGGTATATTGGATGTGCAGCTGGTATATATTGGAAAAGCCTGTTGTTTATTGACACAGGTTCAGCAAATATTCTGAATAATCTTAAAAATAAATGGAGAAAAGTGGAAAGTCATACACTGGATCAAGAACTCTGATTTTATCCAGGATCCCTGAGTTATTTCTTTCCAGTTGAGAGAAATCCTCCCTGTTCACGTATCAGAGGTGAATGGAGATTAACAATACATGATGTGTATCAAGCGCTGCTTGCTCCTTCTTGGAATCCTGTGCTGTCCTTGACAAGGACTGTTTAGTTATGCATACTGCTGCCCTTCTATTTAAACCCAAACCTTATATTAACACTATGAACATGGACTTGGAGGCAGAGGAGAATCATGATGTTTAGCATTAAATGCCAACTTGCCACGCGTAGAATTGCCTGTGAAGAGAAATTCAACTGAGAAAATGTATAAATCATATTGGATTATGGGCATGTCTTTGGATGCTTGCCTTGATTAATAACTGCGGTTGGAAGACCTAACATGAATGTGGCACTATGTAGTCTGGGAAGACCTACCATGAATGTGGCACTATGTAGTCTGGTTATAAGTTCTGAATAGTAGACACATAAAACCAAAATTCAAGATAACAAGCAAGTAGCACTAATGCTAGTATCTCTGTCTGCCTGTGACTATGGATGTGAGGTGGCTTGAGTTGCTGCCCTGACTTCTCCATAGTGTAGACTGTGACTTAGAGGTATAAGCTGAAGAAATCCTTTCTCTCCTAAGGTGGCTCTGGGAAGATTATATAATCACAGGAAAATAAATGAAACAAGAACAAAGAATCATGGTGATTCTTTCTTTCTCTTTACAACATGACCACATTAAACAAATCTGCCATCTTCCTTTTCATTCTTACTTGTTGTTTAACTGGCATATTGAGAACTAGTAACAAAGCCTAGCTTATTAGGGTTGCCTGTCAAGAATGTAACCCCAAGAGCTCCAGTACCAAGGTGAGACATGAAGGGAGTACCAACAGCTCATATAACAATCATCACCAAGGTACATTGACTTAGTACCTGTCACATTTCTCAGAATAGTTGACTGACTTCTAACATTACAACTCATTCAAGTTTAGAGATTTCTGAAACTTCATTAATTCCTATCTATTTTCCCTGACTTCTTTAAAATTGTTATGGGAATATATTTACAAAGTGAGCAGTTCCCTTCATCCAATTTTATTGACAAACAATAAATAAATCAAAATGGTATATATTCACGCAGCCTGTGCCTGCATGTTAGAGCTAGAGCAATTAACTAGCATGGACAAGTAAAAGAGTTCCATCACCTACAGTAGGTAAAGCATGTATTCAAAAGCATATTATGATATGTGTGTGTGTATACAAGTTGATTGATTGTGAAAATTAAATTAGCATATCTCTCACACAGTTCCCATGTGTGCATATGCTTGTGTACATAGAGTATTTAAAAGCTGTTCTGGAGGATTTTCTGTAAACAATAGAAAATTATTATACATAGTCACCATGAATTGTTGTGTTTTAATCAGCTTTCTCTAAGGTAGTTTAGCTTAAAAGTTATTATTGTACTGAGAACATAGTTCAGTCACAAAAGTAGCTGTTACACAAGCTTGAGCCCCAGAATCAAGGTTGTTTTGATTTGCATTTCCCTGACGATTAAGGATGCTGGACATTTTTTTTTTCTGATTGTTCTCAGCCATTCAGTATTCCTCAGTTGAGAATTCTTTGTTTACCTCTGCACCCCATTTTTAATGGGGCTATTTGAATTTCTGGAGTTCAGCTTCTTGGGGTCTTTGTATATATTGGATATTAGTCCCCTATCAGATTTAGGATTGGTAAAAATCCTTTCCCAATCTTTTTGTGGCCTTTTTTGTCTTATTGACAGTGTCTTTTGCCTTACAGAAGGTTTACAATTTTATGAGGTCTCATTTGTTATTTTTTGGTCTTACAGCACCAGCCTTTGCTTTTCTGTTTAGGAATTTTTTTCCCCTGTGCCAATATCTTCGAGGCTTTTCCCCACTTTCTCCTGTATTAATTTCAGTGTCTCTGGTTCTATTTGGAGTTCGTTGATCCACTTAGACTTGAGGTTTGTACAAGGAGCTAAGAATGGATCAATTTGCATTCTTCTACATGATAACCGCCAGGTGTGCCAGCACCATTTGTTGAAAATGCTGTCTTTTTTCCACTGGATGGTTTTAGCTCCCTTGTCAAAGATCAAGTGACCATAGGTGTGTGGATTCATTTTTTTGGTCTTCAATTCTAAGAAGGACACAAGTATCCATACTTTGGTGTTCTTTCTTCTTGAGCTTCATGTGGTCTGTAAATTGTATCTTGGGTATTCCAAGCATCTGGGCTAATATCCACTTATCAGTGAGTGCATACCATGTGTGTTCTTTTGTGATTGGGTTACCTCACTCAGGATGATATTTTCTACATCCATCCATTTGCCTAAGAATTTCATGAATTCATTGTTTTTAATAGCTGGGTAGTACTTCATTGTATAAATTTACCATAATTTCTGTATCCATTCCTCTGTTGAGGGACAAATGGGTCCTTTTCAGCTTCTGGCTATTATAAATAAGGCTGTTATAAACATAGTGGAGCATGTGTCCTTATTATTTGTTGGAGCCAATTCTGGGTATATGCCCTGGGTATGGCAGGGACCTCCCGTAGTACTATGTCCAATTTTCTGAGGAACCGTCAAACTGATTTCCAGAGTGGTTGTACCAACTTGCAATCCCACCAACAATGGAGGAATTTAAGTCTTTCTTCATATTCTTTCCATCATCTGCTGTTACCTGAGTTTTTGATCTCAGACATTCTGACTGGTGTGAGGTGGAATTTTCAAGGTTGTTTTAATTTGCATCTCTCTGATGACTAAGGATGTTGAACATTCCTTTAGGTGCTTCTTGGCCACTCAGTATTCCTCAGTTGGGAATTCTTTGTTTATCCCTGTGCCTGATTTTTATTAGGGTTATTTGATTCTCTGGAGTCTATCTTCTTGAGTTCTTTGTATATATTTGATATTAACCCTCTATTGGGTGTAGGGTTGGTAAAGATCTTTTCCCAATCTGTTGGTTACAGTTTTGTCCTAATGACAGTGTCCTTTGCCTTATAGAAGCTTTACAATTTTAAGCAGTCCCATTTGTAGCTTCTTGATCTTAGAGTATAAGCTTTTATTGTTCTGTTGAGATCAGTATGACAAGAATGTCAAGTCTTTGAGGAAAGAAATCAAAGATCTCAGAAGGTAGAAAGATCTTCCATGCTCATGGATTGACAGGATTAATGTAGGAAAAATGGCTATCTTTCTGAAAGCAATCTACACACTCAATGCACTCCCCATCAAAATTCGAACTAAATTCTTCATAGAGTTAGAAAGAGCAATTTACAAAATCATCTGTAACAACAAAAAATCCAGGATAGCAAAAAACTATTCTCAACAAGAAAAGAACTTCTGGCAGAATCACCACCCCTGACCTCAAGCTGTCCGACAGAGCAGTCATGATAAAAACTGTGTGGTATTGGTAAAGTGATGGGTAGGTAGATCAAAGGAATAGAATTGAAGACCCAGGAATGAACCCATACAACCATGGTCACTTGTTCTTTGGCAAAGGAGCTAAAACCATCCAGTGGAAAAATTCAGCATTTTCAACAAATGGTACTGATTCTAGTCGTGGTTAATATGTAGAAGAGTACAAATCCATCCATTCTTATCTCCTTGTATAAAGCTCAAGTCTAAGTGGATCAAGAAACTCCACATAAAACCAAATACACTGAAATTAATAGTAGAGTAAGTAGAGAAGAGACTTGAGAACATGAGCAAAGGGGAAAATTGCCTCTTTGTTCTCATGTCCCATTTCATAGGATGACACTATAAGACTTGTGGCCCTGTGAGTGGTCCTCCTCTGAGCTGTCCCTAAACCTGGTTATCCATGATTCTTATATGTGCCTTAGGCTTCTTCTCACCCCCTAGTCTGAGCAGTCATCAGTCACCAGCATCTGAAACCTGGATGCAAGCCCCATGCTCTAAGCTACCCTCTTGACTCCCCCATTTGCCTGTTCAATCCTTCAAGATTCCATGGTTCATTTTTCTAGAATCAAAAGGACAAAAAAAGTGATCTTGGGATCCTCCAAACTAAACTTCTCACAATTGTTGCTCATCACGAGGAAATAAATTTGGTTTCAGGGACCCAGATTTGTTAGTTCATTAAGACATAAATTCTTGTTCCATGAATTCTGATGCAATCTTCTGGCCTCTGTGTACAACCACACTCAGGGATACATTCAATTTAAACATAAATATAAATTCTGAAAAAGGATTGTGAGGGTCTTGGAATATAGCTTTGCCAGCTAGTATGAGGACCTGCAGTTGAAGGTCATGAACCCACAGAGAAAGGGAGGTGCAGACACATGCACCTACAGCCCCAGCCCTGGGAAACAAGGAGATATAAGGGTTGTTGCAGATAAAGAGAGAGACCATGTCTTCAAATAACATCCTCAACATGCACTCACATGGGCACACACTCCCTGGAATGGATACATACATCAGGCAGACAAGAGAAGAAGGAAAAATGACCAGTCATTATGAGATCATGTATTAAAGGCCTTTAGGAAATGTTGCAAATAAATATCTTCAAATAAATTTATTAAGATGCCCATCCCTAAGGGCTTAACATCATGACATCTCAAAAGTCATTTTGGTTCTTTATTTTGTTTATTAATTTTCTTTTTATTTTAAAAAAAGATTTATTTATTTTATGTATATGAGTATGCCATTGCTCTCTTCAGATATGCCAGAAGAGGGTATCACATCCCATTACAGGTGGCTGTGAGCCACCATGTGGTTTCTGGGAATTGCAGTAAGGATCTCTGGGAGAACAGTCAATGCTCTTAATCTCTGAACCATCTCTCCAGCACATTTCTTAATTTTCTAATACAGGTTTTACTGTGTATCACAGAATGGCTTTGAATTTGTAGTTCTCTGACCTCTTATAACTGAGTTCTGGGACACAGTTTTCAATCACCATGCCTGTTTCCACAGTAAATCAGCATTTCTCTCTGCAGCCTCATGGGGGAAACCATTAAAATGGAGATAATAATAATATATCTCAGGAAAATGCTAAACCTAGCATCCAAAAAACAAACAAACAAACAAACCACCAATAAAACCAGGACACAGATGCAGATCTTTTGTGCAACCCACTAAGTTATCAAACTGACACAACCCTCACCTCCTATTATTTGTGTTTCCTTCATCAACTTTGAAGTTTACTTCATCTCATTTCCCATTTCCGTCTCTGCCTTCAAATATATCTCTATTGTTTTGTTAGTAATGTTTGATAAGGAGGGAAAATGCAGCTTTCAAATATTGAATCTGAGCTTCCCAAATAGAGTAATAATGAAAAAGTCAGTCAGAAAACCTTTGTAATAATAGACAGGGACAAACATAAAGCCAGGGAATCACCCAGAAATAATGATGTTCAAATTGTTTATGGAACCAGTTGTTGCCCTTCGAGGTTCAAGGCCACATAACTTTAGATTTGGCCTCTCCTCTGAATTGGGATTTTGTGTATCTAGTTTTGGGGTTACTTTGTTGAAGTTGCATGTCTGTGTCTGTGTGTGTGTGTGTGTGTGTGTGTGTGTGTGTGTGTGCATCTGTGTGTATATGTGATCATAGTTTTGTGGGTAGGTAGGAAGTCTTTCCCCGTATTTACTGGACCAACATGGCTCTCAAATCATCTCACAGCCATATAAGTATTATTGTACTCCTCAATGAGTTTATACCCAGTTTTACCAGGTAGAAAATTATACCAGGTAAGAGCTGGTGAAGCTGTCATTGGAGAAAGATACCTAACTGCAAATGGGACAACCTGAGTTCAATCCCCTGGATCCATATTGTGGAAGAAAAGAACAGATCCCCTCATATTTTCCTCTCACTTCCACACCACACATAAACACACACACACACACACACACACACACACACACACACACACACACACATACACACACACACATCACATACATATACACAAATAAATATATAAATATTCCAAGAAAATCATGCCCATTCTTCAAGTATCATCAGACAGAAAGAGGGCACGGAGCCCTCTCTATCCCTTCTGCACTGTGCACTGGGACTACTGATTCTGGAGGAAAGTCAGTCATCATCATCTTTGGATACCTACTGGTGAGCCTACCAGGCTCCCGTAAATAGTTCCAAACCCCAGTCGCACATATAGTAGCTCTTATTTTCTGTGGATCACAAAACAAACACAAACAAAACACATGGATGTAGGAAAAGGACTTATAGGGAGGGTGTTCTGCAAGGATCAGAGGGAAGCACAGAGAGTGAGAGAGCATAACATGTCCACAGATCACGCACAATTAATTAAACATAATCTCAGAAAGGCCCTTGTTCCCAGTCCCGTGACTCCTGGGACGTAAGGTGTATGAGATGGATGTTCTTCTATTTTCACTTCATGATGGATTCACTGGGTAATAATTTGCTGTAACTCAGATGCATCTATATATGTAAAGAATATATGTATATCTGAGCATGGATAATTACAAAAGTTCTATTTCATCAATCAGCAAAGACTATTGGACTACAAAGTCTAACCAAGAGTCCTCCTCCCCATGGATTTGTAGTGGAGGCTGGGGTAGGACGCCAAGTAAAATATAGAATGATACAGACATATTCTATCTTTGGACATTGTGGCAAATATTTGCCACCATCTCATGAACCTTTAAACAGAGGCGATTTTGCTTTTGTTGTTGTTTTGTGTTGTGTTTGTTTGTTCTTTCCCATAATGCTTTAAAAAAAATCCATAATTGTATGTTGGACCTGATTCATAGTAATCCTTGAACACATGGAAAGTGACAATGTAGTATTCACAAATCAAGAAGGTGATGCTGGAGAGATGGCTTCTGTGAATTTAGTGCTTGCCTCATGAGAGCATTAAGGATTGGAGTCAAGAGATCAGATTTCTCAGAACCTCCATAACAGCTGAGCAGGCTTGGCAGGTTGCCTATAATTATGGCACTCTGAGGGTATAGACTGAAAATCCCAAGGTAAATGGTTTACCTGAGGTAGCTAAGAATTAGTAAACTATGGGTTTGGAGAATCCCTGCCTCAGAAAATAAAGTTGAAAGCAATCAATGAAGACATCTAGTATTAAATTTGAGATACCACATGCATATATACACACTCATTCCCATGCATTTGTGACATACAAACACACATACACATAATACACACATAAACACAGCACACCCAGAAAAAGAGAAAGGAAAGAAGAAAGGAAGGGAGGAAGGAAGGGAGAGAGGAAGGGAAGAAACACTAAAGAAGCATCATCGCCCCTTCCATTCTGTGATGAAATCTGAGGATGAGTTCCTAGGCATGTTACCCTATTTTAACATTTTCTTACTGCCTTATATTTGAAACCCTGACATAATGGGACATCAATGGCAATAGGGCAAGAAAAGCCATTCTGCTAACCCAAAAGGAAAGTGTCAGTTTCATCTCAGGAACTCTGATTCCTCTCTCCTACTCTGGCATGCCACTCAGGGAAAACAATAACTACATCACCCATCAAGTTCCAGGAAGTTAGGATCTGAAACAGGCACTGTTTGGAATGAATTCCGAGGGAATTCCTACACTTCCTTTCTCTTTCATGCTGACAACATTATGACTAATGGATTTCCAGTTGAAGTTTCTGGATCACAGAGTAAATTTTAGGATCGTGGGCACATTTTCCATCTTTTGTCTTCAGGATTCTCCCCATGCTCTCCATTGTTGTCAAGCTCTATATGACCATCCTAGAGAAGTGGTATGGTTTCATTTGGATGGCACAATCACCACAGATCCAGAAACTAGGCACCGATCACCAACAGCCATCACTCAGTCTGTTCATCAACACAGGGAAGCATGCCTGCCTATGCTTCTCCAGCACCCCAAAAGCCTCTCTCCTGAACTTTGAGATGATTCATTGTATAAGGGGCTTGTAGCAAAAGCTTAAGGACTGCAGTTCAGAACTATAATCCAAAAATGGAGGTCACTCCAGTGAGATATTTTCTGCTCATTTTTAGTGAATTAATCCCCTTCTAGTCGACACTTTTGAGGTGGGAAAACAATACAACTTTGATTCAGATCTTGAGGTAGAAAGACATGCCTTTAATCTAGGTCACACTTTCTGCTGGAAGCTTATATATGGACATGAAAGAAGGAAGGTTTGTTCTTTTCCTGCTTGTCCCCAAATTGCTACCTCATATATTGTTCACTGGCATCAAATCCTAATTCTTCAGGATGCCATCATATACAGAACACCTGCTGAAACATCCAGGCTTGTTGGACTGAGCAAATACTGGATTCTTGCACTTTCTATTCACAAATGGCCATTGTTGGATTAGATTCAAAATGAACCAAGACAAGCAAAATGCCATACCTATTAATGAAGAGATATAAAAGTAGAGAGTAGGATAAAGGTGTTTACAGAAAATAGGTAAAGTTAGACGGGCATATATAAAAATGTCATAAAATAATGTTATAACAAAATACTTGAGTCTTTATTTAGCTCATAATTTTGAAGATCTACAGTCTAAGATCAGGTAGTCACATCTGTTCTGCCTATTGTGAGGGCCACATTACCACATAGCAGATGGAATTGTGACAAGAAGATATGCAAAAGATAAAATTTTTCTTAGTCTTGAGAACATAAGGTGAGAGAGATGGAAAGATATTGCCCTGGCACCAAAACAGTGCCTATCACCAGAACTGTAGTGGTTTAAATGAGAAAGATCCCCTATATGCTCATTCCCCAGTTGATGGCACTTTTTTGTGGGAGTTATCAATGTAGTCACTTAAATGAGAGATTCCTCCCCCTTTAAGGCTGGGTGTTAGAACATTCAATCTCTAGTTAGTGATTCTGTTTGGGAACACTGAGAAACCATTGGGAGGGAGAGCCTTGCTACCTTGTAAGGAAATACCTCATTACATTCATTGAACTTTATAGTCTCATCCCACTTCGTTCTCTTCCTCTGTAGTTGCTGTGTGTGTATGAAGTGTAAGCAGCCAACTTCCTACCCTAACATCAGTTGCCATGCCTTCCCCTCTTGTCTTCTGGCATCATAAGCCAAAATAAATTCCTTCTTCTTGTAGGTGCCATTGTTCATGGTATTTTATCATAGCTACAGCAAAGTACCTAATACACAAGGGAATGCTAAGTCAGTACTACTAAGCTATAAGAGACAGAATAATTTATCTATGTGTTCTCAAATACATGTATATTGTTTTGTAATATTTAAAGCTCTCTAAAGACTGGAAGATAAAAGACAAATAGGTAGGAAGACAAGTAATGACCATAATAGTTTAGAGATGAAAACTGTTTTAAAAAGAAAGAGGCATATAACCAGGTAGAACCAGGTAAGGGAAGTATAAGCTAATTAAGTTGTCAGATTTACATTGAAGAAAAACTAATTGGGTTGTAAAATGTCAGAATACATGAATATGGCAGAGTATTAGAAAACACCATTTTCCACCAATGCAACTATTCATCGTTTTTCTGTTTTCACATTGGAGCTGGAAGCATGGGTTCAGCATCACCAGGGCTGTAGTGGTTTAAATGAGAATGGTCCCCTGAAAAATACAAAGTCTGATAGTAGGAAGACTACATTAAAAAGGATGACTGAAGTTCTTGAGAATCCTGTTAGTTTCCACAAATTGCCCAAAATTCCTTTCTACATGCCATTTCATTCTCCCTTTTGCACATGCTTCTGTCATGATATGGCCTTCTGTGCTATGATGCTGCCACATGTCTCTCAGAGACCAAAGTGAAACACAAACATATGTACAAATGTGTACAAATAACAAATCCTATTCCACTAGACACTAGTCAAAGAGAAACCAGAAGACAAGAAACTAGTACAATGCTTGCCATCCAATCAGGATGTTCTGAATTCTGAGTTTGAACACTGTCAAAACACTGTGGGGAGAGACAAGTAGATCTTCAGAGTTCCCTGCTAGGTAGACTAGCTTCAATGAGAGATTCTGACTCAAGGACTTAAGGCAATTCATGCAGAGCAATAGAGGAAGACAGGCAACATTCTGTCTTTTCCTTTTCAAGTACTCCCATCTGCATACTCACATGCAAGAAAGGCACACACACACACACACGCACACACACACACACACACACACACACACACACACACACACACACACAGAGAGAGAGAGAGAGAGAGAGAGAGAGAGAGAGAGAGAGAGAGAGAGACATAGTAGAAGAGAAAAGAAACTTCTTAGTAGTGTCAGGGAGTGATTTTCACAGAATTTAAGGATGAAGTCCCTGTGGTTTTGATGTTATATGATGGTGCTTTGAGGAAGTTGATGGTTCTAGTGTTACATAAAATCTCTACGGCAACCATGGATCCATTGAAAACACAAACTTTGGCATACCCCTTTGTTGTTCTCTCCTTTCTGACTATACCAGAGTAGTGCACTGTAGCTCCTGGAGATAGAAGCTGCTTTAAGTTAGCACTCTAGCTATTAGTCACAATTGATTTCTTGAATACTCTATTGACATATCAGGTATTAAACCTCTGTTTCTTCCTGCTCCTTCTGCAACTATTTACTGCTGGCACTTTTTCAAGCTAATGTATTCATTTAGACTTCCAGGTTTTCACACACTTTCTACACCTCCCCCACCCCCAACAAGTATTAGATTTTGTCATTCACTACTAAAGTGTTTCCATGTTTGTAGCCCCTCTCTGAAAGAAATGGCTAAGACTATGGCTTTTTTAGGATGACAATGAGTTAAGAATCAGACACTGTAAACAGAGGAAGAATTTTTGAGTAACTTTAGAAATGTGGTTCTCAATTTGTGGGTCATAACTCCTTTGGGGGTCAAATAACACTTTCACAGGCATCTACTAAGACCACTGGGGGGAAAACATTTACATTATAATTAATAACAGTAGCCAAATCACAGTTATGACATAGCAATTGAAACCTCTGGTTGAGGTTCAACATAACATGAGGAAGTGAAGTGGGAATTTCTGGTTTTGCTGGAGACTACACTGTGTCATGTGATGTTTTTCTGCAAGCTGTCTTATGAGAGGATGTTTTCCTGAAGCAGACACATGACAGGACCATGTTTTTAGAACAGACACAAAGTACTTTTATGGAAACTGTCTAGTGAACAAGAATATCATGTTTTTCTGGAGTAGATGAGGTTTGGAAAGAGTATAAGCATAAGTATAGCTCACCAGAAAGTGGGTGATACTCTGAAATTGGTCTGCCTTGCTTTCTTCACTGATCTTCACTTGTTATGCATTTGTAGAGACAAAAGCACCAAAGAACTTCTGATAGTGTTCTGCCTTCTTGCAGGTTCATCAGACTTGTTCTGATTGGCATGGTCTCATGGTTCTTCTGGATTGAGCCACTGTTGCTGATTAGTGTTTGGCATGATAGTAGACTGAACTACTGACAATGAAGATTAGAATCACCCCCAAAGAACTACTTCTAAACAAGACCAAAGCCCCATTCTCCTATTGGCCATCTTCCTTCCTTAACTCTGGTGGGTGCTGGGCTAAAAGGTTTAAGCATTAAGAACTCTTTTCAAAGAAGGTTTTGAAAAATATAAAGTGCTGCAACATGAGAAAGTTTGGGAACTACTGCTTTATTATCTAATTTGGGAAAGATGAGCTGGTATCAGGATACTGTCTTAGCCCTATTCTACAGAGGAGGGAGATCCAGTTGAGAGGGAAGGAAAGCCCTGTCCACTGGTTCATGGAATCAACAGAAGATGTGGCAGATAGGCATGGATAGGGCAGGGAGATGTTGTTTACTGTTTGATTATATTGACTCTGCCTGAGGAACTCTGAAGGAGCCACTTCAAATGGTTTTGCAAGTATCTTCTCTTCTTCCTGGGACTGGACACACAGCTCAGACTAGCATGCAAAGAAGCACTAGTTCCATCTCTCCTACTGCATAAACCATGAACCAACTTGACGGCTCTAGATGCCTGCAGTCCCATAGTTAGGAGACGAATGACAGATGATGAGCATTTCATTTCATCATTGGCTATATAGTGATTAAAGACAGTTGGAGATATGTGGGGCAATGGGCTATGCACAGACAGCCTGGTATCCAGTGCAGCGTGGGTCTTGAACCCCGGTGGTACCTGGTGGGTGGTAATTTCCACCTACATGGGATGGAAGGCATTCGATCATGTCACCTGGACCCCTGGCTCCTGTCGAAGTTACAGTCCCCACAGCCCCCACAGGAGAGATGTGTAGCTATCAGACATGTAGACAATGTCCCAAGCTTCTGGCATTCTGGTTAGACTCCCCCCCACCCCCACAGTTATCTAGCAACAGCCTGATAGGCCTACCCACTATAAGAGGGGCTGCTTGGGCCCACCCCCTCTCTCTAAGCTTTTACCTCTCTTACTCTCTAGCCTTCTTTCTCTCTCTCTTCCCCCCTTCTCTCCACATGGCCATAGCCAGTCTCTGTTTTTTTCTACCTTCTCTCCTTTCTCCCTGCTACAGTAAAGCTCTAAAACCATAGACTCTCTGACCATCAAGGCCTGCCATGCTTGAAGGATGGGATAGGCTTTCTTCTAAAGAACCGGGTCTAACCTCCCAACAGAAGGCCTTCCTATGCAGCAGCCATACCCAGCACCCACCTCTCCCCCTGCTCTCTTCCCTTATCTCTGAGGACGAGTGCTGCCCTGGGGCCCCTATTCTGTTCTCAGGTCCTCTGCTGTATCCAGTGTGGGATGACATAGGCTGAGAACTTGGTACCTGGGCCCCCCACCCTTGTCTACCACCTGTGTGGGGACAGTGGCTTAACACAGCCAGATGCCCAGTCTTCTTGCATCCACCTGCCCAGAGCACTGGAACTGTGGCAGGATGTGAATTCTCTCCTGCTCCCCTCTTTCCCACACACCCACAGCCCCACAGAGATATATAAGCCTTTATCTAAAAATAAATGAATGAATAAATAAATAGATAAATAAAAATAAAACATAAAAGAATGAAAGAAAACAACAACAACAACAACAACTAGCCCTCTTCTCCCTTTACAGGGGTCATTAGATAATATATTAGAGAGACATTTGGTTAAAAAGAGGTAGCAAAAATTCCTGGCTAAGCAAGTTTTTTCTAAAGTATTTAAATACGTTGCTTCTGAATACACTATATTGAAATAAAGGATCCTAGGGCTCAGGACAATATTTGAGCTATGAGAAAACAAAAATTTTGTACATGCTGTGTATTTTGTCTATGCAAATTTTCTTCACTTATTGGCAATCCATGTGCATAAGATCAATGCCTCCATCTCAGGACAAGACAACTTTTTGGGTTCATTTTATGGAGTAAATCAAATTACGGGAGCAGTATTTACCCACTTTGGAGAATAAAGTGATTCAACACCTTAGGAAAACAATTTCTCTACAAAGAATGTAATTTCAACTAAAGAAGCAAGATATGATGTGCTGGCCAATGTTTGATATGCTAATTATGCTAGTCATCTAATATTAATTTATTATTAATGTCAGCTAACATTTAATGAGCCTTTATTATGGCTAGGCAATTTGCTAAGCAATGACATTAGTTGCATCCCTGTGGGGGAAACCTGTCCATTTCCAGGAGCTGGATATGTAAATCCAATGCTAATTCTTCTTGCTTGATTCCTGAATTTAGTCTAAGAGAGTGGCCCTTATTTAATGAAAGAGATTTAGAATTCAGGCTATGATAAATCTCTGCTTAGGATATCAACTTGTTTGCTTCCCTATGCATATTCTGAGCTTTTATTTGGCTAGCCAATGTGATAAGCAGTGGCATTAGTTGCAGCCCTATGTGGGAGGCAATTATGTACCTACATAAACAAGAAACAGGGCCAGAGGCAATCCCCACTGTGTTTATTAAAGTTAATGTACAAAATTAGTGCCTTCTATAGAGATGCCCCTGGCAGTCAAGAGAGTCCAAAGGCATGTGACAGGCTGGGCAGGGGTTCAGGTGGTAAAGTGCTTGTGGTACAAAAACTCCAAAGCACACATAAAGTTGCTGAGTATGGCAGCACAAGTGTGCAGTGCCTGCCTTAAGAAGGTAAACATAGTGGGATCCCAAGGCTTGCTATCCAACAACTCTAACAAAGTCAACGTGTTCTTGGTGAAGTAAAAGACCCAATCTCAGAAGAGAGGATGATAGCCCCTTAAGGTTTACAAAAGACATTGTCCTCTGACCAACCCATATGGACACTTGCACGCATGTACACACAATAAGCTTTTTTGTATTTTGATGTAATGAGAGTCAAACATGTTATAACAAGGGACCTATAATAGAACTAAAGAATGTCTATAAAGTTTATATGGGGAATAAAATGACCAAAGGAGCAGTTTTTTTGATAAATAAAATGTTGTAACAACGTATCACCCGTTGACACATTCACAGCATTATTGGAGTCTGGTTTTGTCAAAACAAGTCAAACAGCAGAATTGCACATGTCATAATGGTATTTATTTCACTTTTCTTTAGCACTTTTCACATATTTCTCAATGAGAACATCTATCTTCATCAACTTCAAGGTGTTGAAGAAAAACTTGTAAGAGCCTAAGGCTATTTGACCTGCCCACAGGGAATTGTTCACAGACCTGGAAGGGGCTTTGGATTGTAACTTGAGAGGAAATGACATCAGCATGTATGAGGTCCCTGTTTTGCTGGGGACAGCATACCATGACAGTGACTGCCAGTAGCAGGCTGGGATGGAGACATCTCAGAAGCCCAGGGCAGCTTCTTGTGAAAAAAAAAAAAAAAAAGGATAGCATCTGGCATTCTGAGGAGCAAGAGATACATCCCTCCAGGGAACACACTATATTCTGTAAGAGACTGCCTGCAGTAGGCCAGGATGGAGACATCTCAGTAGCCCACAGCAGCTCTTTGTAAAAGGCAGTTGTTCCCATTATCCTAACCTTAGTCCTGGACAACGGCTGTATAGATTTCATTTGTGCATGACTGCTTTTCAATTGCCTTTGGTGTGCATAATTACATAATTATTCTAATATATCTGACTTTCCTATTTCTTTTTCCTGCTCTGGTGAATTCTGTGAAACTAGATGTTCCTTGATGTAATGATTCTTAAACAATTAAAAGTTGAGGCATAGGGGTACAGCTCAGCACAGTTCTTGCAGTGTGATCTCATCTTGGGAACAATGCAATAGCTGCACAATGGTAGTTCCAGATTAAGGTTTGACTTGCAAAGAAAGTTTGAAGAAATTATTAGAAAATGAAATAAAGCCAACGTGGGGATGTCAAGGAAGGAAAAAAAACTATTGAAGTTAAGAAATAATTTTTGCACTATATTTAAGAGTGGTTCCTGGATACAAAGTACAGTATGCATAAAAGTATATATTAGTAAAACTAAATCAAAACACAGGGACTCTTAGGAGAATCATTGTGTGCAATTTACAGAAGCAGAAATCTAGTGGAACTACTGAGTTAAGGGTTAACTTGATTCTTTCTGGCCCCTGCCTGTCAGCTTTGCTCATGTCATTTATCATTAGAGCTTCACAAGAAAATACAAGTAGCTGACCTCAGAGCTCTGAGATCTGAAGTATAGTAACTCAACAGATGAAGTTTAAATACTGATAAATTTGCAATTATTATTATTTTGTCTACAAGCCTAGGAATAGGGGAAGCTTAAAACATTGGGTAACAACTGTAATTCTTGATTCTTTGTGGGATGTGGTTACTATTTTGAATATGATTATACAATGGCTTTTTTAACCTGCTTTTGGAGTATCAATAAAAGACTGAGACAAGAAAAAAAGTGAGAGAGCAAGTGAAGTGAGAGTTAGGTGCACATGAGATGTGCATGAGGTAAGTGTAGAATAGAGGGAATGTGAGAGAGAATGTGAAGAGCAAGTAAAGAGAGAATGTGAGGCATGTATGAAGTGTGTTGTGTGAGTGAAAGTAGAGTACATGTGATGTGTGTGTGAGGTGTGTGTAGAGAGTGTGTGTGTCAGTGAAAGGGAAATGCAGAGGAGTGTATAGGAGCGTGGGAGTTCGAGAAAAGAAAAGCACACAGAAAAAAAGCAGAGACACATCTCTAGGGGGTACTGGTTAGTTCATATTGTTGTTCCTCCTATAGGGTTGCAGACCCCTTCAGCTCCTTGGGTACTTGGGCCCTGTTTTCCATCCTATACCTGATTGTGAGCATTCACTTCTGTATTGCCAGGCACTAGCATAGCCTCACAAGAGACAGTTATATCAGGGTCCTATCAGCAAAATCTTGCTGGTATATGCAATAGTGTCTGGATTTGGTGGTTGTATATGGGATGGATCCCCAGGTGGGGCAATCTCTGGATAGTCCTTCCTTCCATCTCAGCTCTGAACTTTGTCTCTGTAACTCCTTCATTGTGTATTTTGTTCCCCATTCTAAGAAGGAGCAGAGTATCCACACTTTGGTCTTCCTTCTTCTTGAGTTTCATGTGTTTTGCAAATTGTATCTTAGATATTCTAAGTTTCTGGGCTAATATCCTCATATCAGTGAGTGCATGTAATGTGTGTTCTTTTGTGACTCGGTTACCTCACTCAGGACGATATAGTCCAGATCCATCCATTTGCCTAAGAATTTCATGAACTGAGAAGAGGCCCTTGGTCTTGGGAAGATCATATGCCCCAGTACAGGCGAATGCCAGGGCCAGGAAGTGGGAGTAGGTGGGTTAGGGAGTATGGCAGGGGGAGGGTATAGGGGTCTTTGGGTATATCATTTGACATGTAAATGAGAAAAATATCTAATAAAAAACATGAAAAAAAGAAGAAAAGCTGAGTGTACAGGAGATTGCAGAGTGTGTACAGCTTTAAGCTGCAAGCGAGAAAGCAAGAAAGAGAGCAGAGACAGAGAGAGAGAGACAGAGAGAGAGAGACAGAGAGACAGAGAGACAGAGGCAGAGGCAGAGACAGAGACAGAGACAGAGACAGAGACAGGAAGAAGAGAGTAATTAAGCCTTGAAAAATTGCCCGTCAGTTTGAACCTGAAATGTAGTTTGTGACTGTTTATTATGGGCATTCCAGATATCCCTAACTGCAATTGAACACTCCAATCCTGTGTCTAGGCTGGACCCCAACATTGTATGATTCTGAATTGTACTTACCTTTGTCAATATACTAAAGGAAAGAGCCATCCAGAAATGGTGACTCAGTGCAACCCCAGTGCTTGAAAGACTGAGATCAGAGGACTGTTAGCAATACCTTTCTTCGTGAAAAGAAAAATAAATAAATAAAATGAAGATAAAAGTATTTAAGTCACTCTGCTGCTGTGTTGATTGTGTAACAATCACTTCAGAAATGTAACTATTTTGAAAAAACAGTTGTACCCCTCCCTTTGTCTATCAGACTATCACAAGAAACTGGTATTTTTCCCAGGATTTCCCTGGTGGCAGAAGGAAATGGTAAAGTCCAGTCAAGTCAAAAAGGGCTTATTTCCTGGAAAGAAATTTCATGAAGTTCTGACAAGTTGTCAGACCACCTTGAGACTGAGGTTGAGACAATGTGGCCTTGGTGAGAGTTCCTACACATTAGCCAGGAATGTATAATGCTACATGCTTTTTGTCTTTTATTTACCCTAAACATCATGGACAAACCCTGACGAATGTCTCACTGGGGCCACTGGATCACTTTATTTCTGTTTCTAATGTGGTCATATTAAATAAATCGTCTCTTTTACATTTCTGTGAATTGATCTTTTGCCTTACAGAGGATGGATGACTGAGGCTGACTTGTCTAGGCTGCCAGAGTCTAGGTTCTTCCCCTAATAACTCTGATAATAGTTATATGCGCAAATATATGTAAAACTCTTGGCCAGAACACAGCCTCTACTGAACAATCCGTGGCCAACATTGTTTTTCTTGTTACATTTAAACTCCTCTTCAGCAAAAACAGTTGCTGGGCCAAATACTCTGACAGTGCCAAGTTCTTGACTTTCATACTAAAATACTCAAAGAGTAAGACAATCCTCTTAAAAGCCTCCCATTGATGGGTGGCAAATCAATTTACTTAGGTCTATTCTTAAGACAAAATGGTAGAAAATGGATCCTGTAACTTTAGAAGAAATACAATATTGTTTCTCTCCCTAGGTATGACAAGAGGTCTCCACAGAAAAGCTTCTACATTGCCTGTCACTTCTTGAGAACAACGCTGGCTGAGATTAAACTTTTTTCTTCACTATTAATACATTTATTACAACAAAATATGCTCTTAAAATTCATTAGATTAGAAAAATGGCTCTGTGCTTAATGGCACTATATGCTCTTCCACAGGATCTGCGTTCAGTTCCCAGAACCCACATGAGAGCTCATAGTCATCTAAGTCCAGAGAGCTGAACTCTCTCTTTTAGTCTCCTCAAGCACCTACAATGAACACGGTACACATACATAATTTCCAGGCACACATTCATGCACATAAAATAAAATCAATAACTCTAATACCAAACCAAAATCATTCACAATCCCAAAAGTTCAGCTATTGACACTTTAATGTATTGGCTAATCATGAGGCTATCTTTACTGTTCTTGGTTTCTTTTAAAAAAATTGTCTATTGTCTCCAAATTCTTTTTTTATATTTATTTGCATGTGTTTTTTGTCTGTGTGCATGTGTGTGTGTGTGTGTGTGTGTGTGTGTGTGTGTGTGTGTGTATGAATGCACATACACACTGCACAGTTGTGAAGTTTCCTCAGAGGTCAGTAAAGGAAGTTATATCCCCTAGGGTGGAGTTACAGGAGATTGTGAGCCTGCCCTTGTGGATGCTGGGTACTGACCTCTTGGTCCTCCTGAAAATCAAAAGTAATAATTGACTCTCCAACCCTGTCTTCCCCTTCATTCTTTTAGTCATTGCCATTAGAACTTCACCACTATCACTACCATCAGGCACTTCAAGAAAAGTCATCATGTCAAGATTCCCATGGCCTCCAAACTTCTAACTCTGAGCACAGGTTCCTTGGGCTTCTACAAAACTTTCCCACCTATGACTGTTTATGTGTGTGCATGTGTGCCTGTGTGCCTGTGTGTGTGTGTTTGTATGTGTGACTGAATGTGTATATGTATATTTGCAGCCACACATATGAATCCATATAGGCTAGTAAACAACCTCAGAGGATACTGCTCAGGCACCATCCACCTTCTTTCTGAAACAAGGTTATAACTGGTCTGAACGCACTAAGTAGGCTAGACTGTATGACAAATGAGACCAAGGATCACTGGCCTCCTTCACCTCAGCACTGGGGTTACAGTCTGGCACAAATATGCTAGACTAGTATGACCCATCCACCATGCAGGCTAGGGTGTTGTACTCAAGTCCTCCTTCTTTTAAGGCAAGTGCTTACCAACTTTGGCAGCACTCTAAGATGATGTCCATGTCATGGCTCCTAATTCAAGTTTTTTTTTTTTTAAGATAAATATTATCTCCTTATAATGAACTCAAAAAATAAAGGCATTGCTTAGCTAGATTAGAAAAGCCACACAAAGTCTTTGTCACAATCTCTTTGCCACAAACAACTCTATACATCTCATTGAACTTCTATGCAACTACAGTATAGATTCCGGAGATAAGGAGCTTCATTTTAAATTTAACACAATTACTGTTACCTTTTTATACACTTGTTCAACACACACAAAGCAATGATGAGAATTAAAGCCAAAAATCAATTATCTTTGTATTATCTTTACTGCTCGTTTGTCTTTACCTGAATTCTTGCTCTCCTTTCTAAATGTTATACTACCATAAATACATTTGATTTCTTATAAACATTTATATATTACAGGCTAGATCTAAATATGAGTGGAAAGGTGGTTTCTATTTTTCTTATTTCTGTAATTTGGTCTTGTACCTTTATATCATACCTCATAAGTCCATCCATTTTTCTGGAAAGTTTGTGCTTTAATATTTCCTCAGAGGTGAATAGTAGTCCATTTTTACATATATACCATGTTTTCACTATCCCTTCATCTACAAGTTTTAAAGAGAAAGACCTTTTTTCCTTTATGGCTCTATTATTCCATTTCTGATGTGTTGTTTTGGACATTTTAAAAAATCTTGAGACTCTCCTAATAAAGCTTTCATGAACAGGCTAGAAGCTGCTATTTGCATTTATGTAGTGGCAATATGATTTTAGGGTCACAGATGTCTTGGTCACATTCATGGACATCCTTTGCTGTCGACTCAACATGCCTGCATGCACAAGTATAACTGAGTAGAATAAAACAAAATCGTACTGATTTTACATACCAAGATTATACAGAGAGAAAATACATAAGGTGGTATAAAACATACTTGTGTTTCTATATTTTCATTTGGCTGAAGGACAATAAGAATAAATAAACACAAACATGTTCCTGTTAAGACTCATAGTGAGTACAAGTTTGAGGAGCAATATCTAAGCTATGACATCAAAGAGATGACTTGCTGCTCCAGAAATGGTCAGCCCCACAGAAAGCAAAATGTCCTGTTTTCTCAATAACTCCCTTAACTCATTCTATTAGTTCACATCAATATAATTCTGACTCTGAATTGTACTCAGAAAGCAGCACGGAAGTGAAACTCAAGAGGTGATTTTTATCAGTGACTGATAGCTCCTTGCTGTAGGGGACTCCAGCCTGGAACATTGTCACTCTGTGTGCCAGATGCTGTCCATGGTGACATACAGGACTCTGGTCAGGCTGAAGCAGCCAAAGAGTTATTTATACTCTTCCTAAGAGGATGTGAGTCAGGTCGGAGAAGGCTGCTGGCTCTCTTTGTAGACCAGTCATGCTCCAGAGCTGTGGGAAGCTATGGACTGACTGGAAATGGACCAATGGGAAACTATGGACTGACTGGGAATGGACCAATGGAAAGCTATGGACTGACTGGGAATGGACCAATGGAAAGCTATGAACTGACTGGGAGCAGCAGGTGGCAGAACACTGAAGTCTAGATTGGCACAGTGAACTCCTGGGGTGCAGTTAGGAGCCAAGGTCAGGGTCAACAAGTGGGAAATGACTGTTGTAGACTCAAAAAGCTTCCAGTGATGAAAGCTTTGGGGGAGAATTCTTTTGCCTAAAGTGTTACTTCTCTATAAGACAAAAGATGCTCTCAGGCTCTCAGATGGTCTTTGTTTAAATAACTCATGTACTTTATTTTTTGTGGATAGGGTCCTATGTATATTTCAGACAGGGTTGGGGTAAAAGAGAAGATGTTTTCTATTGGCTTGGTCTGAGATTTTAGGGATGCCTCATCTGCATGTGGAAGAGATTTGGTCATTGCCCCTATATGACTGATTTTTAAAGTCCTCTCCATGAGGTGTCATGGTTATTGGTTCCAGGTCAGGAACTTGGTAGAAGCACCTACTGTTCTCTATTGTTCTCATATATGAGAGTATCAGGGTTTCTGAATTTACTCTTTTCTTTTCTTTTTTTTTTCCATTTTTTATTAGGTATTTAGCTCATTTACATTTCCAATGCTATACCAAAAGTCCCCCATACCTAACCACCCCCACTCCCCTACCCACCTACTCCCCCTTTTTGGCCCTGGCGTTCCCCTGTACTGGGGCATATAAAGTTTGCAAGTCCAATGGGCCTCTTTTTCCAGTGATGGCAGACTAGACCATCTTTTGATACATATGCAGCTAGAGTCAAGAGCTCCGGGGTACTGGTTAGTTCATAATGTTGTTCCACCTATAGGGTTGCAGATCCCTTTAGCTCCTTGGCTACTTTCTCTAGCTCCTCCATTGGGAGCCCTGTGATCCATCCATTAGCTGACTGTGAGCATCCACTTCTGTGTTTGCTAGGCCCCGGCATAGTCTCACAAGAGACAGCTACATCTGGGTCCTTTCAACAAAATCTTGCTAGTGTATGCAATGGTGTCAGCGTTTGGATGATGAATATGGGGTGGATCCCTGGATATGGCAGTCTCTTCATGGTCCATCCTTTCATCTCAGCTCCAAACTTTGTCTCTGTAACTCCTTCCATGGGTGTTTTGTTCCCAATTCTAAGGAGGGGCATAGTGTCCACACTTCAGTCTTCATTCTTCTTGAGTTTCATTTGTTTAGCAAATTGTATCTTATATCTTGGGTATCCTAGGTTTGGGGCTAATATCCACTTATCAGTGAGTACATATTGTGTGATTTCCTTTGTGAATGTGTTACCTCACTCAGGATGATGCCCTCCAGGTCCATCCATTTGGCTAGGAATTTCATAAATTCATTCTTTTTAATAGCTGAGTAGTACTCCATTGTGTAGATGTACCACATTTTCTGTATCCATTCCTCTGTTGAGGGGCATCTGGGTTCTTTCCAGATTCTGGCTATTATAAATAAGGCTGCTATGAGCATAGTGGGGCATGTGTCCTTCTTACCAGTTGGGGCATCTTCTGGATATATGCCCAGGAGAGGTATTGCTGAATCCTCCGGTAGTACTATGTCCAATTTTCTGAGGAACCACCAGACTAATTTCCAGAGTGGTTGTACAAGCCTGCAATCCCACCAACAATGGAGGAGTGTTCCTCTTTCTCCACATCCTCGCCAGCATCTGCTGTCACCTGAATTTTTGATCTTAGCCATCTTTGTGTCCTAAATAGTTATATCATATCTGACTGGTGTGAGGTGGAATCTCAGGGTTGTTTTGATTTGCATTTCCCTGATGATTAAGGGTGTTGAACATTTTTGCAGGTGCTTCTCTGCCATTCGGTATTCCTCAGGTGAGAATTCTTTGTTCAGTTCTGAGCCCCATTTTTTAATGGGGTTATTTGATTTTCTGAAGTCCACCTTCTTGAGTTCTTTATATATGTTGGATGTTAGTCCCCTATCTGATTTAGGATAGGTAAAGATCCTTTCCCAATCTGTTGGTGGTCTTTTTGTCTTATTGGCGGTGTCTTTTGCCTTGCAGAAACTTTGGAGTTTCATTAGGTCCCATTTGTCAATTCTCGATCTTACAGTACAAGCCATTGCTGTTTTCAATCTACTGGCACCATACACTGCCCCACAGACAACCTGCCAGGACTCCTCCCATCTGATCCACAGCTCCAATGAAAGAAAGGTCTCCACAAGCTCCTCAAGAACTTAAATGCAACCCCTCCTTAGCCATCTCCAAGACTAACTACCAGGGCCACCACCGGATGGTTCCCACCACACACAAAAAAAATCAACCTAAAACATAAATGTAGATGTTCAATTGTGATTTGCTGATTCCTCTCCAACTCCAAATATTAATAAAGGGAACAACATCTGTTGCAAGTAGAAAACAAAAAAAGGACAGGGTTTATAACAACCTCTGAAAGTCATTGATAAGATAATTGTAGAGGCTTTAGAGTTTTTCTTTCAACTTTAAGTCTATTTATTTATATTAAAAATAATTCCATTTGCTCAATAAACTATCACCCAAGATGACCACACATATTTAATTAGATTCTGATTTTTCTCTGCAAAAGTTGGTATTTTTTAAAAATTTTCTCTCATGTTTTATTGTATCCTTTTATTTCTTTTTCTTTATTTTTATTGATTATTTCATTTATTTTTATTTCAAACGCTATTCTTCTTCCCTGTTGGGTGGGGGAGCTTCCTCATGGAAGTAGAGGGAGGGGGATGAGATAGTTTGTTTTTTGTTTTGTTGTTGTTGTTTTGTCTATTTGTTTTTTTTTGGATCATTAGAAGAGTTGGCTTTTTCTACGAAGACTCATGTTTTCTTTGTGTCCTAAATAGTTATATCACCATACAGAATTAGGTTACTCAATCAAGTTCCAGGTATTAATACCTCTCTATTGATTTGAAAGTGAAATTTCCCCTAATGTTTCAGGAACTTGATCTCACAATCCCCAGTTGGTAGCACTATTGTGGGAGGGTTAGGAATTGCAGCCTTGCTCGAGAAAGTACATCCTTGGGGATGGGCTTTAAAAGTATAAAGACTCAAGCTATTTCACATCCTCTCTGCTTGATGCTTACAGTTAAGATGTGAAGTTCTGCATGCAGCTCCAGACAATATGTCTATTGCTTGCTGTTATGTTTTACCACCATTGTGGAATCACCCCACTGAAACTCTGCAATCATATACTCTCTGTTCTATAAACTGACTTTTTTTTTTTTTTTGGTTTTATGAGACAGGGTTTCTCTGTGTAGCCCTGGCTGTCCTGGAACTCACTCTGTAGACCAGGCTTGCCTTGAACTCAGAGATCCACGTGCCTCTGCCTCCCAAGTGCTGGGATTAAAGGCCTGCGCCACCATGCCCGGTTTATAAGCTGACTTTTAATATGGTATTCTATCAACTTATATTTCTAAGTAATTAATACAAGCTGCTAGTTGGAAATTTGCTAATATCAAAGAAGAAGAAAGCAAAGAAAAGTCTTTCATGGTGGCTAAAAAGATAAGTCAGTTGGTGAAGTGACTGTCATCTAAGGATAAGGGCTTGAGTTCAATCCCTAAAACTGATACAGTAAGATTCCATTTACACTTTTGGAATCCCAACACTGGGAAGATGAAACATGGTGAATACTTGGATCTTGTTGACCAAACACTATAGCCTACCTCTTAAGATTCTGAGCAGTAATAGACCCTGTCTCTAAGAACCCAAGGTACACAGTACTTGAGAAGTTATACCCTAGATTAACCTCTGACCTCCATATGCAGATGCAGATGCACATGAGCTACAGACACGAGTGTACATGCACATATATGCATAGAAAAACACAAACGGCAAAAAGAGAACCATGTTGACTTAGCTACTTGTTTCTTACTGTGATAAAACACCATGGCCAAGGAAATATATAAAAGGAAGAGTTTATTTATGGCTCATAGTTCCAGAAGAATTAGAATCCACTACTATCAGTTGGGCAACCTACAGAATACAACTGTTAGAGCAGCAGGTGAGACCAACACCAGGGGTCATCCCCAGCCATTCTTTTCTGGTTCTCTCGTGAAGGTAGCTGAGGGGGGACACATTTCATTGAGGGTAAGACTAGGTCTTGTGAAATATTGAGGGTTGCTGTTTAACAATGAATAGTTTACCTGTCTTAAGTCTAAGTCACATTGCAATGGTAGCTGACTTGTTTGAGTTCTTCTGAGGTGAGAAACTGCACTCTCTTTAACCTTTGTTTTATCTATGCAGGAACTAAATCTCAGTCCACTAGTTGAAGTTGCAGAAAGAAAAGGAATATTTTGAAAAGTAATTTTAATCTTTACTTCTCACTTCTTCTAGGTTTTCCCTGGTTTCTGAAAAGTTCTTAGTTCTCCTCCAAAAATGTCTCTAAAGTGTTTTCTTTAAAGATGTACTTTTAAAAGTTCTTCTTTTTGTCTCTAAAAAGTTCTCTCTGCCCTCTCCTCCTGCTGTGAGGTAACAATGCCCTTCCATGTAATCCTTCCTAGTCTTTAGTACCTATTCTAGGAGATTAGATCATATAGTTTATCCAAGTATTCCCTTTTTTCATTGAAGTTCACTAGAAGTACAAACATAAATTCAAATCATTAATTGAATGAGAAGTTTACCACAGAAAATGTTTACATTCATATCCATTAAGAGAAATCACCTGGCCAGGCAGTAGTGATACAGGTCTTTAATCACAGCACTTGGGAAGCAGAGACAGGCAGATTTCCCAGTTCAAGGCCAGCCTGGACTACAGAGTGAGTTCTAGGATAGCCAGTACTACACAGAGAAACCCTGTCTCAAAACCCCTCTCCATGTAAAGAGTAGTTATCTGCCTAATCATGCATTATCTTTCACTAGGTTTACAGGTTCATGGACAGTTAAAGAACTAAGTTATCATTGAAGTTTTGTATAGATAAATCCAGTCAATATTTTATTTTTTGTCCTTATACCTACAATACATCATTATTTCCCTTTTAATGACCTTAGGTTAGTTATTCTACAACCTCTTGGAATGTGTTTTAAATACTTTCTTTCTTAGAAGCAATTAACTCATGACATTTGAAGACTGGCAGAGTTCTCATTGCTGAAAGACATCAGAAAGAATTAATGTCAGTCCTATTATAAAACATCTTAATAATTACTAATGTAATTTTAGGAATTCTTCTAAGATCATTATTAAGAATTAAGAAGTCATCTATATGTCTATATAGAATCACTACAAGAGAGTACATCTTTGTTTTTCTGTGGAAATCTGCAAAAAAGGTGAGCTAATACCTAGTGGATATATATATATATATATGTATGTATATATATATATATACAATATCAGGAATCTTTCTTCAAAAGTAATGTCTTAGGCTTTGCCTAAAGAAGTGAATCTGTAACAACTTTATAGTTCAAGGTGCAAAAATATATCTAGGGATCACCTGCTAGTTTTTAGCTTCTCCTAAATGGCTCCTGGCAGAACAACATTGCAAACTACAAACAGTAAGCAGAAAGAATACAGTGAAAATAGTGTATGGGTTTTGCAACCTCAAAGCCAACTCTCAGTGACATATTTGTTAATACTACACCCTCTAAGTTTCTACAACAGCATTACCACCAAGCATGCTCTAAGCACCACAGCAGCAGCAGCACCATCCGAAATGCTTGAGATTATGGAGATCATCTTGCTCAAACCATGTACTGGTTAGTTTTGTGTCAACTTGACACAGCTGGAGTTATCACAGAGAAAGGACCTTTCTTAAAGTTGAGGAAATGCCTCCATGAGATCCAACTGTAAGGCATTTTCTCAATTAGTGATCAAGGGGGAATGGCCCCTTGTGGGTGGGACCATCTCTGGGCTGGTAGTTTTGGGTCCTATAAGAGAGCAGGCTGAGCAAGCCAGGGGAAGCAAGCCAGTAAAGAGCATCCCTCTATGGTCTCTGCATCAGCTCCTGCTTTCTGACCTGCTTGAGTTTCAGTACTGACTTCCTTTGGTGATGAACAGCAATGTGGAGAAATAAGCTGAATAAACCCTTTTCTCCCCAACTTGCATCTTGGTCATGTTTGTGCAGGAATAGAAACCCTGACTAAGACAAACCACCACAAGTGTGGACCATTTAATTAACAGATGTTTGTTGGTTGTGTGTCAAATACATTTTAAGGCTTTGACTATTTGTGGTCCTTTACTTTGTCTGTCCTATATGTATGGGGACCTAAGCTCTGGTCCATGCACTTGCATTGCCAACACTTTTAGCTGCTGAGCCATCTCTTTATACCTCACTATTTTTATTTGCTTACATTGTTTCTGGATTATAGTGACAGCAGGCTAAAATAGCCAGAGAAATATTTGCATGGGTAAAGGTAGAATATTCAGATGACAGGGTACCACTTACCAGGTGCTGCTCCTAGCAGAGCACAGAATGTCCTTCCATTGTCTTTTAAATTTCCCCTCCTTCTTTTCTGTGGGAATTTAGAAGATCATTATTATTGGCAAGATACCTGCTTCACATAAAGAACCTGTTCACAGCAATCAGTAATGAGAGGAGACTTGTAATTGACTCATAAGAATGGTAAGGTGTAGAAAGCAATTAAGGCCCTTTCAATTTACATGTGCCAGTAGTGAGAACTCATTAAAGAAACGTGCAATGCAAAATGTAAATAAAGAGACCCATTCCCTGTAATTACATTTGTATATCTACTAAGTGCTTTCAGGGTACACCTGAAAATCTCCCTGTCCCCAGTCCATTTGGTCTATGTTCTGAGTATGTTTCTATGTGGACTTTCAGATTATCTTGTGCCCATATATATACCTGAAGACAGGTTGTTGATATGACCTGTGGACAGATCATTATGGTTTACACTCCCCAAATGTCAGTGTGTCCCAGCTAATATACTATGAACATGACTGCATGGTGTTGGAGCATTGAGCCAATTTCTTTAGGCCTTTTGAATGTATAGTTCCTGTTGGCTGATATAGGTCTAGTCCTGGTAGATTATTTTCCTGTAATGTAAGAAGGGCTCTCAGAAAGACAATTAGGGCTTGATGTCTGTCAGAATAGAGGGGAAAAGGGGGATTTTAAAGATCAAGAAAATATTCTACATCAAAGGATTGTGGTGGACACTGATACCCAGCTCTGACATGTGAGTGCATGGAAACACACCCTAGCATACCCACCTTCAGACACAAACAATAAAGAAGAGAAAAGGAAGTTTGCACTAACACTTCCTGGGGAGATACCAAAAAAAAAATGTCTATTCTTAACGTTCAAAGCCTCAGATAATGTTGGGGTACTGGGAATCTTAGACCTCCTTCTGGGATGATAGCACAGAAAACAGAGTTCCTAGAGTGTGCATAGACTGATGTGTTCCAGGGCTCCACAAAATTAACTTACCTCTAGTTCCAATACCCTAGAAGCTCCAACACCCCACACTCAAACAAAACATTACAGAAAGGCACTTGAACTTGTCACTGCCAAGGAACAGCCTCAGCTTGGAGAGGGATTCTTGAGAAAAGGTTGTTTCAGAACTTCAAAAAAATAACTCAAAGTCAATCACGGTTACAAGTGGACAGCTCTATGTTCTCTTTAATTTGTCTCTTCAGACAGCTATGTAGAGAGTTCAGCTCTTGCAGAGCAAAGCCCAGTCTTTTATTTTCATATCAATTCAATCATTACACCAGGTCCCTTTGGATTATCCCATGAATCAGCATTTTATAACCTTTGCCCCTTTACTCTTAGATAGAGAAAGCAAGTACAGTGTTTTAACTTAGCTAATGAACTAAGAGATAGGTTTGCCTGTGTACATACAAACAATACGTTTAGTTGGGGGGGGGTCCTGTTCTGTGATCATCACTCCCTAATTCTCATTATCTCCTTCTTTAATAGTAGTCGACCCATGACTACCAGTCAACATAGGTACCTCTAATGAAGTTCTGGGAATTAAAGGACAGGAATGAGAAAAGAATGGAGCCAAGACAAAGTTCTGATCAAAGTGCAACTTTATTGCGAAGCAGCAGGCTTATGAAGGCAAAAAACCATAAGCCCAACCCCTAGGCTTGACTGATAATGTAAATCACCTCAGGCTGGCAGCCAATGGCATACGTTTCCCATTCTCAGCACAGGTCTATCTTATCAGACCAAAAGCAGAACTCACAACTTGGGTGGGGAAATTAAACCAACTGCTGTGATAGCAAAAATAGCTGATGTGACAACACCTGCTCTGCAGGCCAGGGTAAAACCTCCACACTTAGTGTCTTTCTGGCAAATTGGCTCATAGTGCAGCTGCCTTTGTTCTTTTAGGTCTGTGAAGCTCCTTCTACAATTGATATTGTATCCTTACATTTTTCATAGTTGTGGTATTATGTATGTTTGAACTCATATTTTAAGAGTTCTTTTCCACAGCCTTATGGTTTGTCAGGAAAGTCATTTTGCTGAGATATTAGCCAAAACCTACCTCCCAGATTGATGCTATTTCTGATTGACATGGAGTCATTTACTTTGGCACAGAGGTAATTCCCTAATACATCGACAGGGACAATATTTCCTGAAGGAGAAACATAAAGTAAAATACATAAAGAAGCCATATGCCTAGTATTGGTCAACTGTTATGGAGGCCCAAGCCCTGCTGGCTCTGCTCCAGGGATGGGAACTGCCATTGTATCCCTTGCACATTGCCATGGAGGGCTCCGAATAGGATATAAGTAAAATATCACAGCAAGAAGAAGGAGGAGGAGGAGGAAGAGGAGTAAGAGGAGGAGGAGGAGGAGGAGAAGAAGGAGAAGAAGAGGAGGAGGAGGAGGAGGAGGAGGAGGAGGAGGAGGAGGAGGAGGAGGAGGAGTGGATGCTTGCCTTTAATCCCATCAATTAGCAGGCAGAGGCAGGTGGATTTCTGAGCTCAAGGCCAGCCTGGTCTACAGAGTGAGTTCCAGGACAACCAAGGCTACACAGAGAAATCCTGTCTCAAAAAAAAAAAAAAAAAAAAAAAATCATCGGACTCCCTTATTTAGGTTTGTGTGGTACCCACCTCTGGCTGTCTACTGCGTGACTGTCTGTGTCTCTGTGTGTGTTTCTGTCAGTTCTATTGGTTGGAGAAATAAATCTAAAAGGTTTGATGAGTGAGAAGTCCCAAGACCATTGCTACTAGCACAGGCCCACAAGGTAGTACTCTCCTTCTTGCAAGTTCATAAGACCTCTTCATCTGGTCAGGAGGCAAATTTGCATGGCAAGGAGTTGTTGGACACAGTAAAACATAAGGAGGTTTTGAAGACAATGATAGATGTGATGTCCATTTCTTACCCCAAAACCCCAGAACTTCTGTACAATAAATTGGTCCTCCATTGGAATCAGGTTATCGAGTGAAGAATCTCTGGACAAGGAAATGATTTAGGCCATCTGGAACATGGTGACTGGAGACCCTGGTCTTTCCAGCCTAGCAAGTTTCCCTATACTCACCAATGGCTTTCTCAGATCCAAGACCGACCTCTGCAGTTTAACCTTGTGCCTACTTTTACAGACCGAAATTACCTTAGTTCAGCCAGAAGCTGAGAAACTCAGAATTCAGCACCTTAGTAGAGATGGAAGAATTCATGCTTTCTCCTTTATACGCCCCAGCATGGCACAGGCCATGTGTGGGGTGGGTGGAAACTTGCCACAGTATAGATTCTGAAAGAAAGGTAGCCTCATCTATCTTGGTCCCCTCCTCCTACACACACACACACACACACACACACACACACAGAGAGAGAGAGAGAGAGAGAGAGAGAGAGAGAGAGAGAGAGAGACAGACAGAGAGAGAGAGACAGAGAGAGAGAGAGAGGGAGGGAGAGAGAAAGAGGCTCAGACTATGGGAACTTTAGGACAAATGTTCTACTATGTTCATATCAGCCTTATTATAACAGCCAGAAGCTGAAAAGAACCCATATGTACCTCAACAGAGGAATGGATTCAGAAAATGTGGTATGTTTATTCAATGGAGTACTACTCAGCTATATAAAAACAATGACTTCATGAAATTCTTAGACAAATGGATGGAACTAGAGGATATCCTCCTGCATGAGGTAACCCAGTCACAAAAGAAAACACATGTTATGTACTCAATGATAGGTAGATATTAGACAAAGAGCTCAAAATACCCACGATACAATTCACAGACCATATGGAGCTTGAGAAGAAGGATGAACAAAGTGTGGATACTTCAGTCCTTCTTAGATGGGAGAATAAAATACTCATAGGAAATAGAGGGTGGGAGGAATTTTGGAGGAAGAGGGAGGGAGAGGGGATAAAAAAGGGGGCCAGGGTGAGGTATGGACGGAGACTGGGATGATAGGTTGAGAAATTGAATAGAGGTGTGTAACAATGGGGGATAGGGAACTGTGGGTAGCCGCCATAAAGTCCCAGATGTCAGGAAAGCAAGAGGTTCCCAGGATCCAATGGGGATCACATTAACCGAAATACCTAACAAAGGGGAGAGAGAACCTGTAGAGACCATATCCAGATGTTTGGAAAGACGCCAGTGGAGGAATGGGGTCACCCACTCATCTCCAAATTTTTAACCCAGAATTGCTCCTGTCCAAAGGAAATACAGGGACAAAGTGTGGAGCAGATATTGAAGGAACACCATCCAGAGACTGCCTCATTAGGGATCCATCCCATATACAGACATCAAACCCAAACACTATTCCTGATGTCAAGAAGTGCTTGCTGACAGGAGCCATTTATAGCTGTCTCCTGAGAGGCTCTGTCAAAGCCTTACAAATACAGATGTGGATATTTGCAGCCAACCATTAGACTGAGCACAGGTACCACAATGAAGTAGTTAGGGAAAGAACTGAAGAAGCTTAAGGAGCTTGTATCCCCATAGGAAGAACAACAATATCAACCAACCAGACCCAAAGAGAGAGAGAGAGAGAGAGAGAGAGAGAGAGAGAGAGAGAGAGAGAGAGAGAGAGCTCCCAGGAACTAAACCACTAACCAAAGAGTACACATGGAGGGACTCATGGCTCCAGCTGCATATGTAGCAGAGGATGAACTTAACTGGCATCAATGGGAGGGGAGGCCCTTGGTCCTGCAAAAGCTCACTGCCCCAGTGTAGAGAAATGCCAGGGTGGTGAGTTGGGAGTGGATGGGAGCACCCTCAGAGAAGCAGGTGGGAGAAGAAATGGGATAGAGGGTTTGTGGAGAGAAAATTTGGAAAGGGGATTGTCTTAGTCAGGGTTTCTATTCCTGCACAAACATTACCAAGAAGCAGTTGGGGAGGAAAGGGTTTATTCAGCTTATACTTCCATACTGCTGTTCATCACCAAAGAAAGTCAGGACTGGAACTCAAGCAGGTCAGGAAGCAGGAGCTGATGCAGAGGTCATGGAGAGATATTCCTTACTGACTTGCTTCCCCTGGCTTGCTCAGCTTGATTTCTTATAGAACCCAAGACTACCAGCCCAGAGATGGTACCACCCACAAGGGGCCCTCCCACCTTGATCACTAATTGAGTAAAATGTCTTACAGCTGAATCTCATGGAGGCACTTCCCCAACTGAAGCTCCCTTCCCTGTGATTACTCCAGTCTGTGCCAAGTTGACACAAAACTAGCCAGTACAGGAATAACATATGAAATGTAAATAAATAAAATATACAATAAAAAGTGTACATGTGGTAGTTTATAGTAGACTTATCTTGCAACAAGAGGCAGCTGTATAAAGATGTAATTTTCAACAGAGACCATCAGAGTTAACCAAAGAGACAGTGGTAGAAAAGTAAGATAGGGAAAGAGAGACAGAGACAGAGAGACAGAGACATAGGGAGACAGTAATAGAGAGATAGACAGAGAGACATAGAAAAGAGTGTCAATATTAGCATATGAAAAAAGACAGCAGAAAGATTAGAACTGAAGCTATGAGGATTTTTGAGAAAACCCAATGATCGAGTAGAAGGTGGGAACTATGTAAAAGACACACAAGGGCTCAGGACTCTTGTAGGTAGAATTTTCAATAGCATCACATCTATCCCAGTTCTCTAACCCATCCACCTCTTAGCAGTGCCTTTGTTTTCCAGAATAAACTCTATTTCTTTCACTCTCATGTACCCTTGGTCCAAGTATTTGCTCCAGGACACAAGGACCTGCAAACACAAGTAGTTGTCCACTCAATACATATCCACACCCATAAATGGGCTCGTTGGAATGAATCCTGATCCACTTTCAAGCTATCAGACTCTGGAATTCTTGGACATTAACATAGACTTACAGTTTTAGTAAGTTCTGAGGTTGTTCTTAAATAGCTTTTTCATAACTTTAATAATGTTTAAGGGATTGGTCATTCAAATAAAGGTATAAATCAACATACTTTTTCAGTACACAGGTAGGCACACTAGATAGATGGGTTACAGCAAAAGAGAAATCTCTGATATAGGTTTCAGACACTGTCTTGTAGAATTCTGAGCTTTTGCATTGGTTCACACTAAAGGGTTTTTATCTGATCTAAAAAATTTACATAATAATCACGACAGGTCACAGAAAAAGGTATAGAACAAATAGATGTTGGGCTAAAGATAATCCAATATAACTTGGAAGATGGATCTGGGCCTTCAGCATTCCAACCTCTAAGCTTTTGTCGGTATAACCTCTGTCTTTGTTAGGATTTTACTGCTGTGAACAGACACCATGACCAAGGCAACTCTTGTAAAGAACAACATTTTCGGCCTCTACAACCAACACAACACACAAAGGCCCTAATTTGACTTAGGACAGAGAGGCCAGTCTTATAAGTCCCACTCAACCTCATCATTAGGGAGCCTAAAAAGCACTTAATACCTACATGGTCATTACTTATCTCTGAGATGCCCCTCCCCAAGCTTCCACAGAGACTAGTTAAAGTGCCCCAAAGTGAGACACAGGAGTCTTGTTCAATTCTATTGCGCCCATGAGTTCCTCAGAAGATGTTTGTCATAAGAATGTGTCTTAGGGAACCCTTAGGAAATATTTTCTTTATTTCAGATTTGCTAAGGGAAAGGGCTAGCCATGGAGAGGAAAACTGAAGGTTTTGTTTTGGACTGCAAATATTGAAGCTGTACAGGATATTGGTTGACCACAGTTTACTCACAGCAGGCTAGGGCTTCACTTCTTTTCCAGTGTAATTGGACAGCTTATCCTGCTACATTCTAAAAGTGATCATTGTTTGAAAAATAAATTCTATTGACACTTTATCCATGTGCTATAAGGGCTGATGTTCTGTGACACTATTCCCAGGGAGACACAAAGAAGCTTCTATTCACTTTAGACCCAAAACTGTCAAAAGAACAAATTAACAGTAACACAAACGACTGGCTTGGTAACTCAATGATTTTATAGGGAACTTACAGGAGCAATGGACAGCTCAAAGTTTGCTACCTCAGAGAAATCCCACCTTAGTATGGCTGATGATTCATGAAACTGTAACCCTGGAACTCTGTGTATGATTTACAACAGTGTGACAAGTCAGAAAGCCATATTGCCTGAACAGTTTTACTGCCTATATTACCTTAGGAGGAAGGAACTTAATGTACCTGTTAAGATACTTCCTGAGGGACTCTGAGACTTTCTGAGCCCTCAGTGTTGATTATTTCCATGAGCCCTGACCAGCCTTGCTTTAGATTTTTCCGAGTTGTAATTGGATTCTCATTAATTGAAACAATTAGGATGGAATATTTAAATTGGGAAGAAACTGCTACATGCCAGCTAGTAAGACCTCAAGTCTAAGAGCCAAAATCAAATAGTTTAGAACCCCTAGACTCCAGAAAGAAATGATTCTTTGAAATCATTGGCACTGAAGAAATATTTAAGCAGGTATTTCATTATGCTCTCACCCTGTACCTTTTGCATCTTTAAAATTAAGTATAAGACAAACTGCTTTGCTCAATTATTGTCCCCAATCCAAAAAGCCATTTACTGATGTGATCAGCTGAAAATCTTCCCTGATGTATTTCTAAGGCTGCAATGAGTAAGTTACATTAATTATTGCTTTTCCTTTCCCATCCCCATCTCTTTACACAGACTGTAAATTAATGAATAGAAAGAAGGACTGAGAAAAGGAAGGAAAGCTGTAGTTTAGCAGACGCTGGTCATTCCCTCGCTCCCTAGAGGTGTAAGGGTCCATAATTGGATGAAGAATGATACCCTGGACTCAAATATTATGTAAATGCAAAGTGTGTTTTATTATGCAGAAGTCTAGCATGCTGGTGTCTACCATGACCAAGATAGAGAGACTCCAAGTTAGCTCACAGGTCCACTGTAAAGCACAATAGAGATATTTCAGGGTAGGCAACTTATATCTTAATCTGTTGTGCCCATCTCTATGGAAATTCCAGAACCATTACCAGGGTTTGGGACTGGAAACTGTTGCTGAAAAAGTGTGGAAACTGCTGCTGACCCATTCTCCTTGTCTCAGGCTGGGTGATGGGCAGCTTCTGACTAAATGCCTGACTTGCCTGGACTTCCCAGTTTATGGAAACAGAGGTTTAGGCCTGGTCTCCTTAACTGCCAACTTGAAGCCTGTCATGGAATCAACCCATCACATCCCTCTCAGTTGAAGGGACCCCTATATCTGCTTACTCTATGAGCTGCAGACAAGATTTCAGAAGGGCACTGCTCAGTAAGTTCAGTTACCTCTTATTCTAGTTTTACAGTGTTAAATATTATTTTTTATTTAGTAACCTTTGTAATCCTCATGATTCATATCTATTGGATCTAATTATGCTCTTTCTATTACATCTGTGTAAACACCACATTCCTTATTCAATGCCTTGTGAGACAAGATCTTAAATGTGATATTATTTCAGTCAAAGAAATGTACAGTCCCAATCATCAAGGCAATGAGCTTTTAACCATGATCTTAACTGAGAATTCTACTCACAAGCTTCCCAGAGGTAACAATTGTGTTAGGTTTTGGAAGTAACTTGGTGTGGTGCCACATATAATTAATGTGGAGGCAGGAAAATCTGGACAGTTTAGTCTAAATAGTGAATTTCAGGAGCAAAGACCTTGTTTCAGAAAACAATTAAGTAGTTTATTTGTCCTTTTTGTGTATGTGTATGTTAAGAAGTGTTCTGTTTTCATGTGACAGCCTCAGTCTAGCTTTTCCTGAAAATACCTGTTCATTAAAAACTAAGCAGGGAGCCGGGCATGGTGGTGCACGTCTTTAATCCCAGCACTCGAGAGGCAGAGGCAGGCAGATTTCTGAGTTTGAGGCCAGCTTGGTATACAAAGTGAGTTCCAGGACAGCCAGGGCTATACAGAGAAAACCTGTCTCGAAAAAACAAAACAGAACAAACAAACAAACAAAAAACAAAAACAAAAAACTGAGTAGGGATAAAGGTGGGTAGAGAAAATGTCCAACACTATACTACCTAGAAATTTTAATATTACTGTTTTATTTTGTTCCCAAACTTCCTCACATGTATGTGGATGCATACTTCACTTTCTTCTATGATAGGATTATTTTAGCTGTGTCCTATCCAATTCCAATAATTTCACATTACAACTTCTTTTTTAATCATAAAATGTTTCAGACTTCCCCTGAAATAAATTAAATGCTGTATTTATTTTCCAACTCTTGGTCTACATGTACTTAGATTACTCAACTGAGATTAATTTAAAGTGAATCCTACCATTCAAATATTATATCAGGAATCATCTCAGTGTATGTTTTGTTTTGGTGTCTTTTGCTATAATAAAATACTCTAACCAAAAGTAACATTGAAGATTGAAGGATTTATCTGTCTTATACTTCCAAGTCACAGTTTGTCATTGAGGAAAGTGAGGGCAGGAATTTCAATATTGACTGTAAGTAGACTATGGAGGGATCACACATACTGTTAGGCTTGCTTACTCATGTTCAAATTAGCCATCTCAAAAAGGCATGTCTGCTTTTACAGGAATCTGCATTGCCCACAGTGGGCTGGGCCCTCCCACAACAATTAAGGATGAAGATTATCTCCTCTGGACATGACTAGATGCCAGACAATCTGGTTTAGGCCACTCTTTAATGAAGGCTTTTCTCTCAGATGACTCTAAGACAATTAAAACTGATCAAGGCTGCACATCTCTAAAAAATAGAAAGAACTTTAGCAATGAAGTTGTCCTTCAGATATCCAATTAACAGTCTGTCTTATTTACTCACATATCCGCTGAAACTAGGAATGTCCTGTAGTTAGTGTTAATATTTCACTTGAGTCCAGATGGAGACACACCTATAAGTGCTTCCCTTGGTTAACACAACTATTACTTTTCTCTGATCCATTGTGGGACTTTTGTGGTACCACTTCTGGTGTAAGGATACAGAGACATCTATAAAGCTTAAGGCTGTTGGCTTTTTTGCTGGGGGAGTCTCTTGGCTACATTCTAATTTAACCAGAGTTCTCTGCCATTGTGTCCTTCCATGTCACTTCCATTGCTTCTTTCTTGTCTGTACTTTCTCTCCTTTGCCTCTGTTCAAGCTGCCAGCTCTTTATTTATCAAAAGCCACATTCATTTCTTATACCAAAAACACCAACAAAAGCTATTGGCATAGTGGGAGAGGTTCCACAGTTAACACATTCTAAGCTCAGTCAGCAGCATCACTACACCCAGTCCATGTCTTCATTTTTCCTTTCAGCTAGATTAAGGGCAAAGTGAATTTCTGTGACCTCCCCAATGTTGGTTTCTTTTTACACATGATTATCTCACAAAACCCTTTTTTTGGGCCAATGAGAAAGTGACAAACATTTACATATAGAAATCAGGTAGCAGGCAATACTAAACATCCTCACAACAATTAACAACTGAAAATACAGGTAACCATTCAATCAATATGTATGGGTATAGGTCATCCAAACATTAGGCTCTCTCTGAATTTTTTTTCCACTTGTGGTTCCCTTATTGAAACTGTATGGTCTGTTCTATAGCATGTTTTTCTTTGGCTTGCTAATTGTTCTCCTCTAAAGTTGTTGTCCCAACTACCCTACAATCCTTGTACACTGCTTAGTTCTAAAAGATTGATGATATTTACATTCTGTTCCACTAACCAAGTCTATTTCATAAATGATGTCTTTACTTCCTAGGGACTCTAAGTATCTAGTTTCTTTTATGTCAAATATATGTCCTGCATTCATATTCTATCACTTGGTATGAAATGGGGGATGGAGAGATGACTCAGTAAGTAAAAGAGAACCTGTTCTTATCAGTGGCCTGAGCTTGGTTTCCCATACCCATGTTAAGGTGGCTCACAACTTTATGTGACTCTAGCTCTAGGATATATGATGACTTTTTCATCTTCCAGCACCCGCATTCATATAAGCACTCTATCCACAGCAAATTTTAAAAAAATAATTTAATTTAATTTAATGACTTATTTTTAACTCATTAAAAAGGTATACAATAACTATATGCTAAATTATCATATCTATTTTTATTATATAGATATTTCTGTACATTATCATCTAGAATATTATTAATTTACTTATTTATATATTTTTTAAAGTGTAGGTATGCTCAGTCTGCATATACACCAATATGCCTAAAGATGCCATCAATTCCTTTATTTTTATTTTTTTAATATATATATATATATATATATATATATATATATATATAATTAGGTATTTTCATCATTTACACTTCAAATGCTATCCCAAAAGTCCCCTATACCCACCCCTCCCCCCTACCCACCCACCCCTACTTCTTGGCCCTGGCATTCCCCCGTACTGAGGCATATAAAGTTTGCAAGACCAAGGGATCTCTCTTCCCAATGATGGCCCACTAGGCCATCTTCTGGTACATATGCAGCTAGAGAGGACCCTGATATAGCTGTCTCTTGTGAGGCTATGCCGGGGCCTGGCAAACACAGAAGTGGATGCTCACAGTCAGTTATTGGATGGATCACAGGGCCCCCAATGCAGGAGCTAGAGAAAGTACCCAAGGAGCTAAAGGGTTCTGCAAAACTATAGGTGGAATAACAATATGAACTAACCAGTATCTGATTACTTTATAGTCATAACCGACCATGCGGTTGCTGGAAATTTAACTCAGGACCTCTGGAAGAATAGCCAGTGTTCTTAACTTCTGTGCCACTAGACTAGTTCTATGGTATATACTTGAAAATAAAATTCTCTTAAGTAATATTTTTGTGTCTGGAAATATAACCTGAATAGGAAGGAAGGATAAATGATAAATGCTTAATTTGTTTTATTTCCTGGTTTTCAATATAGTGGTTGATTTCTCCAGAAAATGAGGTGCTATTTTTCTACTATGGACATATTGACATGGTGCATTGCTTTCTTCTTCTTCTTCTTCTTCTTCTTCTTCTTCTTCTTCTTCTTCTTCTTCTTCTTCTTCTTCTTCTTCTTCTTCTTCTTCTTCTTCTTCTTCATGTTTTTTTAATTGGATATTTTCTTCATGTACATTTCAAATGCTATCCCGAAAGTCCCCTATACCCTTCCCCCTACCCTGCTTCCCAACCCACACACGTCTGTCTCCTGGCTCTGGCATTCCCCTGTACTGGGGCATATAATGTTGCAAAACCAAGGGCCTCTCCTCCCAATGATGGCTGAATAGGTCATCTTCTGCTATACATGCAGAGCTAGAGACATGAGCTCTGGGGGCACGGGTTAGCTCAAATTGTCATTCCTCCTATAGGGCAGCAGACCCCTTCAGCTCCTTGGGTACTTTCTCTATCTCCTCCATTTAGGGGTCTTGTGTTCCAACCACTAGATGACTGTGAGCATCCACTTCTGTATTTGTCAGGCACTGGCATAGCCTCACAGGAGACAGCTATATCAGGGTCCTGTCAGCAAAATCTTGCTGGCATATACAACAGGTGCATTGCCTTTTGCCATATTGCTTCTAAACATCACATTAGGATTTTTCTATGAAATAGAAACCCTAGAAAATCAATGTCTGGTCAATTTATGACCTGAATGTATGTGCAAACTCATAGTGAACTTTTTATCATGTGATTATTCACTCTGAAATTCATACAAGTGTTGAGTTCAGAGACAGGCCTCCCTTCCCTTTTCTTCTCAAGACTTCAACCTAGAGAAGAACAACTCCTGCAGAGATAAAACAAAAGGCTTCTTTACCTTTGTACTGCTGTTTTTAGAATGAGGTGCTAAACCGGAGATGGCAGCTTCTAGCCTCACAGCAACTCAGACTGGCATTTCAGCTGCAGAAACAAAGTACCTTACACTTAGGATGGATTGCAAAAGGTTTATGACCTAGTTTCTGAGTAGAGACAAAATGGAATAAAAAGGGCATGTCTTAGTCAGGGTTTCTATTCCTGCACAAGCATCATGACCAAGAAGCAAGTTGGGGAGGAAAGGGTTTACTCAGCTTACACTTCCATGCTGCTGTTCATCACCAAAGGAAGTCAGGACTGGAACTCAAGCAGGTCAGGGAGCAGGAGCTGATGCAGAGGCCATGGAGGGGTGTTCTTTACTGGCTTGCCCCACCTGGCTTGCTCAGCCTGCTCTCTTATAGAACCCAAGACTACCAGCCCAGACATGGTCCCACCCACAAGGGGCCTTTTCCCCTTGATCACTAATTGAGAAAATGCCTTACAGTTGGATCTCATGGAGGCATTTCCTCAACTGAAGCTCCTTTCTCTGTGATAACTCCAGCTGTGTCAAGTTGACACAAAACTAGCCAGTACAGGGCACTTCAATTATTTGGTGAATCTTGGACACTAACACAAGCAGGCATCAGGTCTCTATCCCAACATCATTAAGAAGCAGAGTGCAGATACTGGCAGAGCACTTCCTACCATGTATGTGCTCCAAGGGGCTTCAAGGGTGTGGGCTCAATGCTTGACTCTGGTGGAGAACATTGAAAGGAAGGAATACAAAGATTTCTTGGGGTTGATTTTGAGAAGATTTTTGGGGGGAATGATCATTTTTTGTGACTAATATTTTTATGTTATTAATTGTTTTTTCTTTGTAGATTACCAGAAGAACTGATTGGTTTCATCATGGCGTTATTATATGTGCATGTAACTATACCATGTTCTTATTGGTTCTTCCTCCTCCCTCTCCTAATTTTCTCTGACCTTCTTCCATCTTTCATTTCTTCCCAATAGTCACTACTTCTCTTTTCTGGGTGTACAATATCCATCACCCTGTTCCTCAATCTTATGATTTCATCCTGCCTGTAGTGTTCTCCTTTTAGTTTCATGATGTACACACATACACACTTATATTCACACTCACAAACACTCTCTCTATCTAACACACATGTGTGTATAGTCATGTTCATATGTAGGTATACAGACATATAAACAGATATTCACACATATACTTATACATATCATTTTAAATCTTTTTTTCCATGTATGAGAGAAAATTTCACATTAACTTTTCAACTTCACATCAGGTGATTCCTGCAGCTACATCTTTTTTTTTTTTCTTTCCTGAAAATGTCATTATTGAAACTGTCTTTATGGTTCATAAAATTCCTTTGTAGTGCCAAATCTGTTTTTATCAACTCAGCTGTTGATTGATGGACAGCTAAGCTGGTCCCATTGCCTGGCTATTGTGAATAGAGTGGCAATGATGATTGCCTTAGCATGTTTTCTATTGTTATGCTAAGGTACCATGATCAAGGCAACTAAGATGAAAGGACTCAATGGGGGCTTACCATTTAAGAAGGTGAGTGCAAGATTACCTTGGCAGAAAGCATGGCAGTGAGCACACAAGTGCTTCTCTGGAGCAGTAGTTGAGAGATGATATCTAATTAACAGCCACAATGAAGAGATCGAAAGCTAACTAGAACTGGTTTCTGAAACCTTAAAAACCACACCCAGTGCCACACTTCCTCCAATATGGCATGCAACTTAATCTCTCCCAAATAATTCTACTAACTTTTGACCAAGTATTCAAATATATGAGCCCTAGGGAGACATTCTCATTAACACAACAAGAAACATGGATCAAACACATATCTATTGGTTATTCTAACTTAAAATCTTTCAGTTATATACATAAGAGTGTGTATGCATAACTAGGTCCTAAGGAACTTGAAATTTTAGTTTGTTGAAAGACCTCTGCACTAATTTCAACTTCTAAGTTTATATTTTCACCAGTATAAGATAGAAATCTGCTTAAGATCTCTCTCTCTCTCTCTCTCTCTCTCTCTCTCTCTCTCTCTGTGTGTGTGTGTGTGTGTGTGTGTGTGTGTGTTTGTGTTTCTCTTTCTCCTAGTTTAATTTCTGAGGAAAAAAAAGGAACATAAGGGAGAAAAGGGCTTATTTCTATTTATGCTCCAAGTTTAAGTTCCATCCTTGTGTCAAAGTTCTTACAAGAACTTCAAGTATTCTCACCACATTCATAGTATCACAAAGAGGTGGGGGTGGGCTGTATACACATTCACTTGATTACTTGATAGTGCTCAATTTAATTTCTTCATTCTTTATAGGATTGGACCACCTATGTACTGTTATGACACTCACACCACATTGAATTTGCCACAGCAATTAATTTAATTACAGCAATCCACACAGAAATGCCCCCGGCCAACCTACTGTAAACAGCCCCAGCCTGATGGTACTGGAGTTTTAGGGAAATCTTTTCAAGGTTTCCAGATGGGTGGCTGTAGGGATATCCTTTTGGAGTTCTTAATATCATTAATGAAAGAGTTTAGAATTTTAAACTCTGATTTAGTTCTCCTGGTGAATTGTAAGCGAAAACATTCTGTGAGGCTGAGCATGAAATCTCATTGTTTTGAATTAGGAGGATGATGAAGCTGCAAACATTAAAATGCCTTGGGAACCAGGCCCCTTGTGATCTATCAGTAAGAGTATATTGGGTGTGAAGCCAGAGCCCAGGAATTCTACAAGGTCTATATTTAGGGGCTCAGCACAGGCTTGATAAATTATCAGACCTGAGGCCTAGACAGATGGCTCAGCAATTAAGAGTACTTCGTACTCATTTAGAGGCAGCCACATGGCATCCAGGCAAGAAGAATTAGACAAAACATGTTAGAAAACAGCATTAGAAAAGAAATAGAAGAAAAAGCAACATTACACTTTTTCAGAATAATAGGGAAAGGCAGAGAGTCTAGGATTCCCAAGACTATTACCTTATGTCTAGTGGCCATTACCTAAAAGGCTGAGAGGTATTAACTTCAAATCCCATCATTCTTCAGGAGGGAAACTTTTCTGTCACCTGTTTCCTAACCACTGATAATAGAGAATCCCTAGGGATGTTGAGATGGGTGAGGGATTTTTATTTAACTCCCCAGTACAAATATGAGGTGAGGGTTCTCATCCCAAGAAAGATGCTGACAGCTCTTCCATAAAGTCCCAGACAGTGGTAAATTTCATTTGAAATACTTTCTCCTGTAAATTCAAATTAAGTTATCTGGTCTAAATTTGAATTTTAAAATTAATTATGAGTTGTATGATTATGTAGGATACCATGTGATAATTCAGCTGATATATGCTGTACAAAAGGTTCAATTCAAAGTAGTATATTCTAGTCTTCTTTAAATGTTTTTAATTAACACAGTGATATTTATTTGGAAAAGTGTGTTGTTTCAATAATGTGCATTGTGTGTATATGTACATATGATAGGTAGGTATACATTCCTGAATGTGCATGTACATTTAGAGGCCAGAGGACAGTGTTCAGTTTCTTCCTTTTATATTTTGATACAAGTTAACTGTGATCCTGGATCTCTAAAACTGTGGGAATGTAAACTTCACAGAGACTTTTCTTTTCTTCTGTAGCTTTGGGATTACAGGGACACACTGTCATACCAAGCTTTATAGAGGGACTAGGGATTGAGCTCTAGCTCTTCTGCTATTCAGAAAACCTTACCTATCATTCTGACCCAATACTACTACTACTACTACTACTACTACTACTACTAATAATAATAATAATAATAAACCTCAGCAATTCTGTCATGGAAAGCAGAGTGACTAGATCCTCATGTTCTCACCTCCTAGGTCCATAAGAAGCTCATGCTGAGCCCTTATCCCAGGATCCTTGTGGTCTTACCTGGTGCTGTCCAGGAGCAGCTGCCTCTGAGCCTTCTAAAACACATCTGTGGTATTCTAAACCTCTGTACTACCTCTGTACTAGTCGAATGCTACACTGAAGTGAGTCTATGGGTACTGGAGTTTGAGAATAAAAACTAGTTTTTAAAAGAGATTTTTTTTTTCTGGAGTGGGACTAAAGATTTTGGTTTTGATGGGACCAAGAGATGAGTGGAAGTTGATCCTGAAGAACTGAGCATGATTTCTCATCTTACACTCAACATCAGGGTGAGTAAGAGTGACAGGGACCTCAGGTCATCTCTGACAAATGAAGAAACCTGCATTGCAGGGTTGCTGTGGCCTTTCTGAAATGCAACTGCTTCTGGGAGATATGACATAAAGAGAGACTTTGCTATCATCCTGGAGAGGTCAATGATTAAGAAAGGCCACTCTTGGGGATTTGAATTATGTTGTGTGAACTTGGAATGGCCATTTATTATGTTGAGTCTTTTTCCTCAGCTGAGATATGAGGATGATCACAGTGCTTTGCTTGTAGGCTTGCTGCGTATGTTAGATGAGGTAATAGGTGAGTCAGTTAACATAGTGATTATTGTGCAGTAAGCAACAGATAAATATTAGCATGGTGGTAGGAATGCTGCTGGTGGAATGCATGCCTACAAGCCACCAAGCAAAAAAACGGTCTGAACTTCAACATTGCATAAATCAGGTGTAGTTGCATATACCTAGAATCCTTCCATTTGGGGTAGAAGCAAAAAGATCAGAAGTTCAAGGTTATCTTTGATTACCTGTGCTGAGTCTAGCCTGAGCTATATGAGACCCTGCCTCAAAAATTGATAATACGTGTTCATTCATATAAATCTTCAATGCCTATTTATATATTAGTTTACTGGCTCTATCTGTAGAGATTGTTAAATTTGGTTATCTTTTATGTAAACTTAATTTCAGCTTCTCCTAATTGTTGCCTGCATTTTCTCTAACATGGTTCACACTGACATTGATATAAACTTCCCTCACATCAAGGAGAGCTACAATGGTCATTTCACTGCCATCATTTCCCTCTTTTACCTGGGATATTTGCATGCCATACACAGTGACCAGGTTTTGCTTGGTCCTCAATATATGTGAGGTCCTTTCCTGAGTTTTAAATGGAAACTGACAAAGATGCTGATTAAAAAAAAAAAAAAAAACCAAGTCTAGAACACTCTGTCAAGGGCATAATGAATAGAGCTGAAATCCTTTCTCTTTCCAATGCCTTTAAATTGGATATAATCAAAGGAAGAGGAGGGGCAGGAGGAGGAGGAGAAGGAACAAGAGGAAGAGGAGGAGGAGGAGGAGGAAAAAATGGTTAAAGATTTAATGGAAGTTTTCCCACAGCATAGAAAGAAGAAGAGTAAAAAGAGAAAACTTATTCAGACTTTTAACTGCCTCTCTGAAGATGCAGATCTGACCCAAGGGACTGAGTCTGTGAATAAAACAGCACTGGAACATGGATGAGTTATGGAACCACCCATCTCCCAGGAAAATGAAGCTTGGCAGGCTCTGCCTCAAGATGTTTGCAAGGGAAAGCCAACCTTACTCAGGTACCAACAGAGCTAATACATACATACATATATACATACATACATACATACATACATACATACATACATACAGACATACATACATACATGCATGCATACAGAGACAGACAGACAGACAGACAGACAGACAGACAGATAGATAGATAGATAGATAGATAGATAGATAGATAGATAGATAAAAAAACACAGCAGGTCTGAAAATTGGTTTAAATGTATTAAAATCTTCGCCAGACCAGGGCCTCTCCTCCCATTGATGGTCAACTAGGCCATCCTCTGCTACATATGCAACTAGATACATAGTTCTGGGGGTTACAGGTTAGTTCATATTGTTGCTCATCCTATAGGGCTGCAGACCCCTTTAGCTCCATGAGTACTTTCTCTAGCTTCTTCTCTAGGGGCCCTGTGTTCCATCTGATAGATGACTGTGAGCATCCACTTATGTATTTGCCAGTTACTAGCATAGCCTCAAAAGAGAGAGCTATATCAAGGACCTGTTAGCAAAATCTTGCTGGGATATGCAATACTGAAGATCATATGCCCCAGTACAGGGGATGCCAGGGCCAGGCAGTGGGAGTGGATGTGTTGGGGAACAGGGTTGGGGGAGGGTATAGGGGACTTTAAGGATAGCATTTGAAATGTAAATGAAGAAAATATCTAATAAAATGTATACAAATGACAAGATTCTTATATTCCATCCCCTTGGACATGGTCAGCTTTGGAGACCTGAGAGCAAGATCCCTAACATAGAGTGGGTTAATCGTAGCTGCTGGGCAGACTATGTAAAAGAGCAGGAATCTTACCCCTCTGAAACTCTTCTTCTGCCATCAAAGAATAAGTCTTTGAGTTCTCTTCTACTTTCCTATTATTTTAAAATTTAAATATGATGAAAATAATAATTACATTTTCCCAGACATGATTGGCAAGGGTCAAATGACTTCTATAACCACTCAGCCCTGAGAGTGAATGAAGTGTGTGTCATCAGGCTGGAGAGGTGGACTTTATGAAAACATGTGTGAGAACCTGAATTTGAATCCCCAGAAACCAGGTATTGTTGGTTTTGTAGTATATGTTTGTAATTCTACTTCTCTTGCCTTGAGATGGGAGGGAAGAAATGTAAGTCCAAATAGCCCATAGGACAACTAAGCTGCTGTACATAATAGCGAACAGTAAAGGGATTGTCTCAAAAAATGTAAAAAGTGAGCCGGGAGGTGGTGGTGCTCCCCTTTAATCCCAGCACTTGGGAGGCAGAGGCAGGTGAATTTCTGAGTTCGAGGCTAGCCTGGTCTACAGAGTGAGTTTCAGGACAGCCAGGAATGCACAGAGAAACCCTGTCTCAAAAAACAAAACAAAACAACAACAACAAAAAAGCAAAAAGCAAAACAAAACAAAACAAAAAATAAGAAATGACATCTGAAGTTGCCCTCTGACTTCTACATACCACTATCTTATGAAAAACTTCACACTAATATAAATGAATGTTTGCATAAATACACACACAGACAGCTGTGTCTACATCATAAACACAGAGAAATAAAAATTATTAAGTTAAAATTTGATACTGAAGAAGAAATGTAGTAAAAAATAGATTGAAGAGAGGGTCAGAGTAAATGCTCCCACCAACAGTGTCAAGATGTAACTGACATGCCTGCCAGAGACTACACTTCCTAGCTTTCCTTGTCTTTGAGAAGAATTTTACATTTACCAAGTAGATTGTGGATGAAGGCAGTATGTGCCCCTTCTACCCTCATAGTAACGTGTTAAGTTACTGGCACATGCTCATCTACACTCTGTCCCCACCTGTCAGGAGGATAGTACCACATTGCATAAAGAAATAGTAAAGCCATGTGATGAAAGCTTCTTGGGAACTTTGGAAGAGAATGGGTTCAATGGGATGGACTAGGAGGGTAACTCAGGAATTGGCTGCACAGCAGTTGTATCCCTCTCCAAAGGAGATATGCTGATCTGCAATTGTGTTGTCCCAGATACAGCTGCGAATAGTGAGAACGTGTGTCAAGAATTCTTAGACTGGAGCTTGGGGAGATGTTTCAAGCAAAATGCTTCCTCTACTAAGACAAGGATAATTTTTTTTTTTGGATCCCTAGATCCTATGTCAGAAGTCAGAAATTGTGGTGTACATTTGTATTCTCAAAACTAGTGAGGCTGAGGCAGATTGCTGGGGCATAATGGGCTGCAAGTGTACTTAGTAAGCTCAAATTAAGATGGGCCAATGAGAGATTCTATCTCAAACGAAATGAACAGAATTCCCGAGGATGATACCTAAGGTAGCCCTGCAGTGTCTACATGAATGAACACACAAGGACCAGCACACAAAAGGATGATGTACCATGTTCCAAAAAAAAAAAAAAGGACAAAATATCTTCATGTGATACACATCCCAGTTAAGAAAGTCATGCAAAGTCATGAAACAGAATAAAGAACAGAAATTCCTTGTTGCAAATGGTACTTGTTTTACAATAAATCTTCTGTTCCATATTTGGTTGAGAGTGATATATTCTTCTAAATTTTTATTTGCTTTTTAATGAACATGAAAACAACATCAAAGATAGTAAGATGGCTTAATGGTTGAAAAAGCCTGCAAATGAAAGACTCTGAGAGGAGCCCCTCGCTCAGGCCTCAGGACAATAGCGGACAGCCAAGAACTCACGACAGACCGAGCTTGTTGCAAACCACATGAGGCTTTATTCGGGGAAAGCCAGAGCTCTGGGGACGACTCATATCCCATGCAGGGGTAGACGAGTCGACCTTGAGGGGAAAGAGTTCCCAGTTTTTATAGACCCTCAGGGGGGAAAGGAGACGGGGGAGAGTAGGGGATTTCCAGATCTAAACAATGTCTATTCTCAAGAAATGGGTTTGGGAGGGGTACAATGAAAGAGTCTAATGAAGGTGCAGCAATGCGCACACACCTGGTCAGAACATTGGCAGACACACAGGTTCAAGGAGTGGCCAGAGCATTGTGCACCTCTATTTTTCTAAATCAGTGAAGCTAGTTCTGCTAACACTGATATCTATCTTGCCAATTTCAGGGCTTCTGTGTCCTTTTACATTCTGCCAGGATCTTTCACAACCATATCAGATGAACTCAGTTTGGCCCCCACTGTGACCCAACATGTGAACTGTCCTGTCTGTGGACTTGCCTCAGCTCTACCTTCTCCTAAGTGGTCCTCCACCCCACATTCTAACACCTCCAGCTTACCCTTCCCAGAGAAATGTCACAGAAACGATCCATTTTTTTTTATTTTTTTATTTTTTTTTTGTTCAAAGCTTAAGACTGGGAAGCCCTAGCCAAAGCAGCTAGGACACCTAAGGAAGAAAGTACCTTGGTTGCATGTCCCTCTGAGAGATTTGGCAGCCTTGGGATACTCCAGAAATGCACTGGATAGCTACTTTCTGACACATCCAGTATCAAGATGGACTACTATCCATTCCCACTAGTCAAGCCTCCACTCCTATCCTAGACATCTAATACCAACCAGCTTTGCAAGTTTCCACAAAAAGGTCAGCTTCACAGAGGGAGCAGGCATGGGGGAATGGTTGGGAGAGAGCATAAGGATTTGGGGGTTCAAAGGCTGGTTTTGATTTTTCATGCTCTTCAAAATTACTCTAGACCGACTCCTCCAGTTATTTAATATTTTTGTCTTCACTTCAAGCAAATACATGGTAAGAAGCAAGAGCAATCTGGGGTGAAAAAGTTCATTTTGAATCATAAAGTGTCCATCATGGCAAGGGCAATAGTGTAGCAACCAGGAATTTCCACCATCTTCCCAGGAACCAAGAGACTACAGGAAGCATCATTACTGTTAAGATATAGCACATTTCCTCTGGAGGCATTTATCCTAATGTGCATGCACTCCATTCTCTTATAAAAGGCCAGTTCTCTTTGTTCTCCTTTTCCATCCACCCTTTCACAGAGTCAGTCTCTCTATAACCCTACTCTACATCAGATATATTGCATGGTGTGACTTAATGGCTTCAATCACATCATAGCAGTCAGTGTTTCTCCATTTACAATCACTTGTGGATATCTTAAATGGGAAACTCTCAGGTTCAAGTAGACCTATGCCCTGTTTACAGCGCATTGCCTTATTGCAACAGGAATGTGGGCACCACCTATTGCTGTAGTTTATTAATGTTACACAAATCTAAATATGCCCTCAACAGCTGTGGTTGGGCCACTCCTCAGTCTCCACATGGATAACTCCTCCCCTCCAATACTTTATACTTATTACATACTAAAATCTACATTTTATATTTGCTGCTCTGGAATTTGGGAGAGTGGTTCCCTGGGGCTGCTCTTTCCCAGCTTTTACACGGTTGGTATGTTTTCTCTTCTGTACCTCTCAGACCTGGACCTTAATCCATTCCTAGCTTGGCAGTTCTAAATCCCAATTCTTCTCTCACTCCCCTTGTCCATAGAGTCTAAACTCCTGCCTCTGTCTCTCTTCCCAGCCATTGGCCACTGGCAACTTTATTTACCAACCAGAACCAACTGGTGGCAGGGACCCTCATAGTCTTACATATGGATTCTTGTGCAATTTGGGGTACACAACTAACATAATACAAGCATTAAATCAGATCCACCACATTCCCTCTTTTGACCTTTAAAAAGCCCTTTTCTCTCAGATATACAGTGAACATAGTTATAACAGTTATATAAACTATAAGGTATAATATACACTAATAATATTTAATCCATCAATATTGTCAATTTAGGTACATTACTCTAACATCTATCCTAGTATAAAGTGTTTACAGATCTACACATGAATTATGTTTTGATTTTAATTTCCATTACCATCTGAAATCTACAACAACCACCATCCATTGACTGGACTCTGGCTGTGAAAGAATGGAGAGCCAGCTGAGCATCAAAGCAGCAAGAATCCTTGACTTTTCTTTCATTACACTTCTTGGCTGTGTGTGTATGGCTTTGAGTTCCTTCATTGATTTTGTATTCTATAATGGATTGTATCCTGCAATTGTATGATCAATTACCTTTTATCCATTAAGAGTTTTTTTCTACATGTTTCATCACAGGAACAAAGACAGCAAAGAAGACAAAGAAAGGGACACAGCAGATCAATCAGTCCAGGGCAGATCATGAAGTAGAAGACAGCACAAAAAGTATGACATAGCTATGAACTTCAACAGCAAGGTCCTGGTGGTACCTATGTCCCTTTTTTATCTAACCTCAGTGTTGGAATTAAAATGTACTGCTAGATTAATAAAGTATAGTTCACCTCCAGGCACAGGGGAGGGCCTTTTTTGTGCTAATAGAAAATGACTCAGGGAATAAAGATCCATGTTTGTTTCTCTAGTTTAATGTTGTTATGGATGGGTAGGTGTTCAGAAACCCTAGAAGCTGCAAGTGTTCTTTGTCTGTTTTATCCCAAATTCATCTGCTAAGACACCCCAGCATGTTGGTTGCAGGGATTAAGACCTGTGAGATATGATGAGGGCAGTAGGTGAGACCTTCTCTTCTCTCCCCTCTTCTTTGCACCTACTCTCCCCTCACATTCTCTTTTCTCCCCTCCCATTTTTCTCTCTCCTCCCCCTCTCCCTCCCTCTCCCCTATCCCCCTCCCCCTCACCTCTCCTATCTTCTCCTTCTCTCCTCTTCTCTCCTCTTCTCTCATCTCCTCTTCATTTCCTTCCCTCTTCCCCCCACTCAATTCTGTTATTCTCCTCTTCCCCTCTTCTTCTGTCCTCCTTCTCTGTTCATACCTCCTCCTTCTCTCTGGGTTCCCTCACATCCCCCAGCTCCTGAAAAGTCTGGTAGCCACCTGCCTCTGAAGATTCTGTAAGATTAGCACATGAATCCCTTCAGACTCTGTGAATAAATGCCTTGACAGGGTTTGATTTTTAATTAGGTGGGGCCAATGAGGTGAAGACAAATCCTACCTCTTCCAATAAACCCCCTCAAAGGTATTCACTTCAGCAACTGACCTAGCTTAGGTAACTGATTTATTTAATCTATGCTGGAAAGCCACTGTCTAAATCAGTGTCATGCCCAATTACAAATAAACATGTCATGGCAATGGGTACTAGCCCAGCTCTCAGGAGGCAGATTGGACACTGACTTTGTGTAAACACAAGTTGATAATGTTGACATTTCAATGAGCTTCATTTTATTTGAGGGGCTTTTACCTTTCTGTGGTCACATAGTTACATCCTCAGTTGATAACCTGTCATTCCACTGGCACTTCAGAGTTACTCACTGGCTTCCCTTCCTTCTACACTGGCAGCGTTGTCTAATCTGCAGCATTTGGACCACACTGAGGACATGATAGCTAAGAGTGCAGTCCAACACAGCATTGCACATTTACAATGCTAGCCTTTCAATGTTAAAAAGTAGTGCATATCTGGAGACAGGATTCTTTCTCCTGACCCCTTACCCAGGAGCCCCAAGATTTCCGTATTTACTGCCTTCATGTTGTTTTTGTTTTTTCTTTTATGAAAACTAATTTTCTGAACCTCTAGTTACAAGGTTGCACATGGTTCCCTAGGCTTCTGGGACAAACCAACTCTGTTTATATGTTCACATGGAGCTGTGGGCAAAAGCAGTCCCTGCACATATCTGTAGGATCCTGGTAAAGGTGATTGACACAGCAGGGCCTTATCTAAGAGCAGAAGGCAGGGGTTTTCACCACTTCAGCCTCAGCTCAGAATTTCCATCCAGTCCAGAGGAAGATGATCCAGGAAAGGACATGTGACCCAGCACATTGTTCTCCATCAGAACTGCATTACCGCGGCTGCATAACTAAGTCTGTCCACAGCCTCTATACTTCCTGCCCTTTCTGTAAGGAGGTATTTCGGTGATAAATCAAAAGAATCCTTTTACCTCCAAATCATAATAACTCATGCCCCCATCAGAGGCCAACTTGGAATCTTTTAACAATGCAAGTATTTTGATATCATTCTTCCTAGAAGTAAAAAATGAAACAAATGACATTTACCACTATGTTTCTGAAACATTGAGATGAAAACTAAATTATTCATGAGCACAAAAATAACATGATAGTGCTAATGCTTTAATCTCAGGCAATATGCTTCCTTCTATTGAATTGATGAAACATCTGTGGATGCCTTAAATTTCAAGATGACTTGGTAAGAAAGCGAAGCTAGTGCAACCAAGTGTTTTTTTCCTTGGGGAAAAGGAATATAAACCCTGTGCTCCAAAGCCCCAGGGGCTTTGCCCATTCAGAGCTAGTTAGTGATCCCAGCAGTTTGCTTTTGCTTTCTTGGCTGCCTACTCGTCTCCCTAACTACCAATGTTCAAATGTCACCCTGGGAAGTCCTGTTGCTCATATCCTCTCTTCCCTCCATCCTCTGAAAATCTCTACAATCCTTCCCCATTTTTCTTCCTTGTAGGCTCCCTCCATTCTTCCCTATCTCCTTCTTCTCTTTCTCAGATGCCCCCTTGATTGTCGTACTCTCAGGTCAGGAGCATGGAAAGGTGCATAATTTAATATCACAGCATGTATTAGCTTAGGTTATAAAAGATGAATACATGGGAAATCCAAGGAAAGTAATGTTGATCTTTCCATTGTTCTCTTAAAAGCAGGTTAAGCAACAGGTTGAAGAAAAGAAAGGTAGCAGTCTTAAATGACCTCCAGCTGTATCACTAACTCTGGCTGTGAGACCCAGCAAATGTCCCACTCTCTTAACATGTCATATGTCACTGCCTTGTGATTCTCAGCAGTGTCTCAATTTTAATGTCAAGGGAACACAAACATCAACCTTGCTACAGGAACCAGAAGCTAGCAGCCAGGATACTTCCAACATACAGCTTACTCTTTCCATGCAGTCCTGTGCTAAATGTGAAAGTAGAATAAAATATGCAAACTTGGTAATCACACACCATGGAAGATTTCATTTGCATCACGAAATACTTACTTTTTGAAGCAATTCCTTAAAATAACAACCAGTTCTTATGCTTTGGGGGTGCAGCTTTTCAAAGTTTATTTACTTGTAAAACTAAAAGCAAGGAAAGTACAGAATCTGAAAATTAAATAAACAGATTAAAACAGTAAATATTTAAGTAGGTAAATATCAGTACAGTAAAAAGAAAAGCAGGTGTGTGTGAAGACAAAAAGAAGTTATAGATGCAGAAAAAAAAAACCGGAGCACATCCTACTTGAAATTACATATGCTAAAAATCACGTGCATATGGTTAACTGGTTAAATATTAAAATGATAAAAGCCAATAAAAACCACAAAAATGTGAGCAATCTGGAAGGGGAATTAAAATTAATATACTTAGAAAACATAGGAAAGTATTTGAGTCTGCTGAGAATAAAACAAATAAAAAGTAAAAACCAAGAAAACACATACATGTTTATCTTTCGTGGTGGAAGACTGTGAATCTTATATGACTAAATGTGTAATTTTTAATTCCTCACTTTTTAAATATAGACAGTACCTCATTCAAGAAAAAACTACTGCAGTGAAGTTTCTCTATGGAGAAAAGTACATTTCTCTTGTAAGCACAACAGGAACATGCAAAAATGTAATTGTAGGGAGTAGAGCAGGGGCCAGTGGCTACAGTGCTAATAAGAGGAAATATCAAGGCATCAGGAACTCTTGCAAAGTCACTACAAGAATTCTAGCTTAAGAGAGGCTAGAGAGGTCAGATAGCCACAGTAGAGGCTTCTCAAATATCTGTTCCACCAGTGACTTTGCTCAGACTGACTAGACAGGTCTTTGGCAGTCTTCCTTGAGACAGGAACATAACTGAAACTTAGTCAAGGTTAGTCTGTATCTAAGCATGTATACAGGTCTATAAAACAACTCTATGCTGAACACACATATGTACGTCATATATCCAGATATATATAATAAGACTACACTGAAATTTTGATCTTAGCCATTCTGACTGGTGTGAGGTGGAATGTCAGGGTCGTTTTGTTTTGCATTTCCCTGATGATTAAGGATGTTGAACATTTTTCAGGTGCTTCTCTGCCATTCGGTATTCCTCAGGTGAGAATTCTTTGTTCAGTTTTTTGGTGGTCTTTTTGTCTTATTGACGGTGTCTTGTTGGTGGGATTGCAGGCTTGTACAACCACTCTGGAAATCAGTCTGGCGGTTCCTCAGAAAATTGGACATAGTACTACCGGAGGATCCATCAATACCTCTCCTGGGCATATATCGAGAAGTTGTCTCAACCGGTAATAAGGACACATGCTACACTATGTTCATAGCAGCCTTATTTATAATAGCCAGAAGCTGGAAAGAACCCAGATGCCCCTCAACAGAGGAATGGATACAGAAAATGTGGTACATTTACACAATGGAGTACTACTCAGCTATTAAAAAGAATGAATTTATGAAATTCCTAGCCAAATGGATGGACCTGGAGGGCATCATCCTGAGTGAGGTAACACATTCACAAAGGAACTCACACAATATATACTCACTGATAAGTGGATATTAGCCCCAAACCTAGGATACCCAAGATATAAGATACAATTTGCTAAACACATGAAACTCAAGAAGAATGAAGACTGAAGTGTGGACACTATGCCCCTCCTTAGAATTGGGAACAAAACAACCATGGAAGGAGTTACAGAGACAAAGTTTGGAGCTGAGACGAAAGGATGGACCATGTAGAGACTGCCATATCCAGGGATCCATCGCATAATCAGCTTCCAAACGCTGACACCATTGCATACACTAGCAAGATTTTATTGAAAGGACCCAGATGTAGCTGTCTCTTGTGAGACTATGCCGGGGCCTAGCAAACACAGAAGTGGATGCTCACAGTCAGCTATTGGATGGATCACAGGGCTCCCAATGGAGTAGCTAGAGAAAGTACCCAAGGAGCTAAAGGGATCTGCAACCCTATAGGTGGAACAACATTATTAACTAACCAGTACCCCGGAGCTCTTGACTCTAGCTGCATATGTATCAAAAGATGGCCTAGTCAGCCATCACTGGAAAGAGAGGCCCATTGGACACACAAACTGTGTATGCCCCAGTACAGGGGAACGCCAGGGCCAAAAAAATGGGAATGGGTGGGTAGGGAAGTGGGGGGGAGGGTATGGGGGACTTTTGTGATAGCATTGGAAATGTAATTGAGGAAAATATGTAATAAAAAATATTTTAAAAAAGACTACACTGTACATATACTTGTATGGGATAGATACCGGTCTATGCAATAAATATATGCCTAACACATATGTCCAAATCATGCATACAGGTCTATATAATAGCTCTATAATATGCACATACATGCTCAGCATATATCCATGTATATATAACAACACTATTATGCATACATATATCTGTATCATGCATACAGGTCTATAAAATAACTGTGGTCTACCCATATATGCAAACCCATACCTACTGTGTTAGTTACTTTTCTCGTTGATATAATCAAATGCCTGACAATAACAATGTAAGAAAGTAGGGGTTTATTTTGACTGAAAGTTCAAGGGTACAGTGTATCACACCTACAGTCGGTGAGTAGATCCCTGTAGATGTCATACAGGGAAGTGAAAGGTACAAAGTGATAAGAATGAAAACCTGGTGTAGACTAGCTTTTTCAAACTTGATTAGACTTCAGGAATTGTAATAACATGCAGCTTATCCTCAATAAATTTAAGCCCAGAATAATTTGGTAAAATAAATAAGTAAATAAAAATAATAATTCCTGGTGTAATAGAAATTTCAGGTTCACAAAGAAGCATTGAAACACAACTCATGGTAGTGTGCACCAGAATCACCTAAAACACTGGTCCAGATATCTCTGTAAGCCCTGCCTCCAATATTCTTTCTTGGATAGGAGTATACTTGGTGACTTTTCCTGGGGAGATGAGAAAAATATGTATAGTCATACTAAGCAGGACACCAACAACAGACCAAGGAAACAATTCCACCCAACTCTAGCTTAATAGCAAATGTTTGTCAAGGATCTAGGAGTACAGAAATTTGTTACTTACAAGAACATGGACATCACAGAGACAGCTGCATCAATGAAAATCCAGCCCATCATGAATGGCAACTCACAAGAACTGTATCTCTGGAGCTTCTTCAACCACATAGAGGCAGCATAGCTGGTCAGGATTTCTTTTGCTTCCTACAGCTGTTACTGCTAAGAAAGCCTTGAGGGGCCTTGTAAATCTTCTGGGAACTTCCTGAAATTTTGAGTTTTATTTATGTTCTGAGCCTTTTAAGTTTTATTTACTTCTTGAATCTTAAATGATCTTCCTCTACAAGGCCATAAATTTATTTATTCATTTGTTTATTTATTTATTTATTTATTTATTTATTTATTTATTTATCGTCCTTAAGCATGTACCAATCTCCTTGTGTAGCAAACATTCACTAAAGTGTTTGAAACTATTGATCTTTCAGAGGTTAATGATCACTAAGGTGTTATTGTAAACTACATATTTCCTGAGAACCACAGTGATTATTCATCTTACAATGAGAGCTAAGTTTGTAGCGATGGTAATGAACTGATACCTGGTGAGAGTCTCCTGGATACCTATGGATTTGACTACAAGCATATATAACATAGGCTTTCTTAAATGGTGATCTGGTGAGGAATTTTCTCAATTGAGGCTTCCTCTTCCCAAATGATTCAAACTTATTTAAAATTGACATAACCCTAGCCAGTATAGCAAGTATTAGATGGTTAACATAATTGTCTTGGACAACAAGAGTAAGTATCTATTCATCCCAGATAGGTAAGTGATGACAGACCAACAAACTCCAACTTGTAAATTAATGATTTTATTGGGCTTACATACAGAACATGTGTGAAGGGTCATCTATTAGAGCAAAATAGCTTAACATCTACAAAGTCTAAAATTCATAGGAACTTCAGCATGGAGTCCCACTTTTCAACTGAAAAGTCTTTCTACATGCTACATATTATATTGTAGCATTTTTCAAGATTAGTCAAAGCTGGGAGAAGGCAGGATGTGCTAAAATCTCAGGTGAGGGTCTAATCACACTCTTTTTTCCTCCTCCCATTAGAAAGTGTCAACAGTCCCATTCGCTATTAACATAGACATAGTTATCCCTGTATTGTTGTGCTCAGCTAGTTATCATGGCTACAAGTCCATCAAATCTCTACTTCATGGCAATGGAATGTTCATGCTATGCTTGGAGGAGAAAACCTACAGCACCATAGGGTGTTATGTGATATTTTCATTCGTGAATATATTATAAAGTGTTCAAATCAGTGATCACAGCCATCTTCTCAAATGGTCATCATTTCAGTATCATAACTATATCCCTCCTTCTGCTTTTCACAAACATAAAATATACTATGTTCATCTATAGTAGCCTACTATGTAACAGAAACTTGAACTTCACTTCCTCTGATATTACTACATTCTACAACCTGTTTATGAGCTATATCCAATCTCTCCTTCTCCATTCCAGCTACTGGTTGTTAGAACCTACCCTCTTTATTAAGGAACCAGTCACACTAAGGAGTCAAGTCCCACCGCCTGAAAATTATTTTTAATTAATTACTTTCCATGGCCACACCCCCTGAAGAGACTGTGTGTTAACTAGTTTAATATCAATTTAACACAAGTTAGAGTCACTGGAGAGGAGGGAGCCTTAACTGAGAAAATACCTCAATAAGAGCAAATGTGCAAAACCTATAGGACATTTTCTTAATTACTAATGTGGGGAAGCTGAGACCATTTTGGACTGGGCCACGCTCTGGCTGGCAATCCTTGGTTCTACATGTAAATAGCTAATCATGCCATGGGGTACAAGTCCAATAGCAGCATCTCTCCATTGCCTCTTCACATATTCTTGCCGGGTTTGATTTCCTATATATATTTCCTTTGATAATGAACTGTGATGTGGAAATGTAAGCCAAATAAACCTTTTCCTCCCAAACTTGCTTTTGGTCATAGTGCTTCAGCACAGGACTAGAAACTCTAACAGGTCGTTCAAAAGCAATCTGGGATGTAACTTGGACAGTTTAAGTATATGGTCTCTGGTTCTTCCATCCTCTTTGTCAAGTGTATTATGTTAAATTAAATCACATGATGTTACACGTCCTACAATCCCATGAAGGTTTAAAAAGTTAGGGATTTCCTTTATTTGGGGGACATTCTCTAAGGAACATCCCTAAAGAAACTCCTCTGCCTCAAATCATCAGCATTCTTCTGGTGGCAACTGTTTATTTCTTCTACTCTTGGTCTTACATTCTAAAAAATGTATGCTTATGAAAGACTGAAATATATGTTCCATAGAGCTGTGCAGACAAAGGCAGAGGATGGTCACATCCCCTGGAAAGGAGTTATAGAAGGTTGTGATACATCTTTAACCCTGCCGGTCCTTTTAAACATTGTCCTATCCTGGATAATGTTTCTACCAGATGCTGATACATACTCACACATAGTAGATGATAGATAGATAGATAGATAGATAGATAGATAGATAGATAGATAGATAGATACATAGATAGATATGGTGTGCAATTTTTGGTATTGCTTTAAGCTTTGTGTGGACCAAACTACCATCCCCTTCCAGGTTTGCTCAAAGCCACAGAGGAAAGACTTACACATATATTAGCTTATTTTTATATGTTTTAGCTCAGTTGTGGGGTTTTTGTAAGTCTTCCTTGACCGCACTCTTCTTTTCACTCCCAGCTCAGTACTTTAAATCTGTCCTCAACTTTAGTTTTTCAATTACCTTTAGTCCCAGCTCAACACACTAGATTATCCCTCAACTTTTATTATGTTTCTAAACTTCTGCCTGCTACCTCAGACCCAGTCAGGGTAACAGCCAATGGCAACTCCACCCTAGATTTAGCATGGCTGGTGGCCTTTTCTTCATCCTAGGCATGGTGAATTGTCCTCCTCCCTTGTTTCTGCCAGTCTGATTGTGAGAAAACTGGAAATCTCAGCTATTTTGCCCAGCTCATTGGCTGCTATCATCATGATTGTTCAATGAAGAACCAATTGGGGAACAGGACCTTCAATGTTCACATGGAGATTTCTAATCAAGGCATTGGAAGGATCCTCTACATTTCATCTTTTCTGTCCAATTGAAAAAATAAAAATAAAAACACTTTTCTCTATGTCATAAATTAAACAAAACCATAACAAATGTGTATATTGCAAAGTATGATATACAATTAATATCAAGTCTAACATATGTGTCAATAAGATAAAGTTCTCTAGCATCACTCCTAACTTAAAGAGTTACAATCCTACCTCTGAATCAGTTTAGATTTTCACCTGTAACACCATCTGCATACCCTATCTTCCATTCTATAACTTCTCTCTCAATGTTAAACAACTTGAGTTTGATTATGAGACGATACTTAGTCTTCAATCCTGTCAGAAAGCTGAGAATGAATTAAATATTGTCAGAGTATATAAGAAGCACCAAATATAGCTTCCAAACCTTAAACAATTATAGACACAGATGACTATCTGGACAGCCCCTAATTTCTCATAATTTTTGGAGCATCTATCTTTAGACCTCTGTCACGGAACCATCTGGAAGACCTTTGATGAAGTAGAAAATATGAAGGAACAGCTTACCCTCTCTTGGCAGAGCCAGTATTCAACTATCTGTCCTTTTTTGACAGTATATTGTTTGCAAATGATATAAGCAAATTTTGTCCAGTGCCTACCTTGCCATAATAAGAAATCTCACCTGAAAGTAAAGATGTTCAATTCTTCTCTGAAGAGGAATGGGGAAGCTTTCAAGGTTAGGTATGTCTCATGCTCAAAAGATCCTTAATAATGAAATAACATTAAATGCCACATTCTGTGGATTTCTGGTGTTTTTAAAGAATATTTAAATAAAGTATCCCTGGACTGTTAAATCTCAACTACTCTTAGCCCTTCCTGAAAACATAATGAGTTCTATAGGCTCAATGCCTATATGACAGTAAAAATATTAATCTCAATTTTTGTATCAGTGTAGAAATGTATAGCAATGAAACCTTAAATCTCTATCAATATAAATTCTATACCAATGAAAGAAAATTATAACTTCAATTTGTATCACTTATAAAGATTTCTATCAATTAACACTATGACTATACAATGTTATGTTCATGGATAAAATTTAGTAATTCATCTCATCTATTTACTTACTGATCAGATTTATTACCATTTCCATATTATTCTTTAAAATGGCAACCTATCTATAATTTGTAAAATAATCATAACCAGGAACCTAAACCCAAAGAATCAGGATGACAACTCTCCACAACTTCTTTCTGTTGAAAAGAGGAAACAAGAAATACTTAATCTAGGAGTGGGGAGGGGTAGGAAAATTAGAATAACTCATTTGACTTAAAAAAGCTAGATTTAGCATTGGTTATCCAGGCTCTGGATATTTGGAACACTCAGGGATTGATTAAAGTACTGATCAGATACATCTGAAAGGTTCCATGAGGTGAGATGACCTGTAATCAACAGTAATATGAAAGCTGTTTTTGAAGCAAGTTTCCATACAGCATCAGGAAGCAGGGGACTGGAACAGCATGTCAGTTCAGCATCATAGTGGATGAATCTTGTCAGTGTGGTGCATTCTGTAATATATGAATCTTATAACCAATTTCTTTATATCATCAATACACTCCTATGGATCGTGCAAATGTACAGATAAGTTAAGGATGATATTTTGTTCCTTTTTTGAGCAGGTGAAAGACAGCTGCCTCTTTTATGAATTAGTTTTATAAATAACCACTTTTAATAAGTTTTCATTTATGCTATATGAAGGGTGGCACTATGAATCTTTATGTGCTCTGTTTGTTGTTCTAAAATTTTTATTGTTCTTCAGTTGCACTCCCACTGTCATATCTGATATATCACTCTGCAAGGAGTCCATAGCCTATTCTCCTTTTCTGTCAACACAAATGTACAGCATTTCTTCCAAAATAGCATGTCCTTGGTCTAGTAACTAGGATTCTTTGAATACTTAGCTTGACCTCTCTCCTAGAGGATTTTTTTTATGGGTTATTTTATTTGTTTACATTTCAAATGTTGTCCCCCTCCCCAGCTTCCCCTCTCCAAGCTCCCTATCCCATTTCCCCTCCCTCTGCTTCTGTGAGTGTGCTCTTTATACCCACCCACCCAGTCCCACCTCAGTGCACTAGCCTGCCCCTATCCTGGGGCATCAAATCCTCCACAGGACCAAGGGTTGCCCCTCAATGCCAGATAAGGCAATCTTTTGCTACATCTGCGGCTGGAACCATGGGGTCCTTCCACATGTGTTCTTTGGTTGGTGGAGGAATTTTAATATAACTACCAAACTCATAAACATACTAATTTTGATAAAGAAAGCAATTCATAACAAATAAAACAATCTAAAGAAATATTAGGGGCTGGTGAGATGGCTCAGTGGATAAGAGCACCCGACTGTTCTTCTGAAGGTCCGGAGTTCAAATCCCAGCAACCACATGGTGGCTCACAACCATCTGACTCCCTCTTCTGGAGTGTCTGAAGACAGCTACAGTGTACTTACATATAATCAATAAATAAATCTTTAAAGAAAAAAAGAAATATTAACAGATGAGATACGGTTTTGGTGTCCCCTGTCTTGATCTTTAGGAGATCAAGGCTTGAATCATTTATATAATGTAAACAAGATACCCTGTTTCAACAGTGGTGGGCATAACACAAAGTTGTTTTCTGCCATGCTCATGCACCACCACTATCACACACACATACATATATGTATACATTTAAAAAAAAAAAACTCATCAACTCCCTTAGAAAGAAAATGAATGAATGATGGTGTGTGCAGTGTAACTTCAGTATAGGACTTAACCTGTGTGAATCGTGGCCTGCCAGAACCTGGCTACTAATAGAGTGCACTAAATTTTGTTCACTGCAAATGGGTTCATCCTCCAGCCCAAGTGCCATGGAGATTAAGACCACCCCCTCAAGTGTGGAAGAGCAATAAAATATCAGTATTGGAGCAAACAAGATGGTTTAATGGGTAAAAATACTTTTTGCCAAGCCTGACAACAGTAGTTTAGTCCCTGGAAAATTCATTGTGGAAGGAGAAAAACCAACTGTCAATATTTGATTTCCAATCTCCACTCACTGGCTGTGGTGAACATTCACCATACACACACACACACACACACACACACACACACACGTATGCTTACATATGGATAGATAGATAGATAGATAGATAGATAGATAGATAGATAGATAGATAGATAGATACAGATGGGGTAGATGGACAAAATGGTAGATGGATGGGTAAGACATATACATTTAATATCATTATTTGATATCCAGAGTGTTCCTCCAACTTCCCTCTTAAGCTCTGGCAAATAGAGATGTTGTAATGACTAAGTTCTTCGGCAAATGGATAGAACTAGAAAATATCATCCTGAGTAAGGTAAACAATCACAAAAGAAAACACATGGTATGCACTCACTGATAAGTGGCTATTAGCCCAAAAGCTTCAAATAACCAGGAAACAATTCACAGACCACATGAAACTAAAGAAGAAGGAAGAACAAAGTGTGGATACTTTGGTCCTTCTTAGAAGGAGAACAAAAATACTCACAGGACCTGCCCGGTTCATTATTAACGGCAAGGACATCCTGGTTTTGTTACTGAAAAGCAAGTCTTTCTGACTCAACTTCCAATATTTTAATAGGAACTAAAACATGAGTATCTTCTTGTTCTCTTGATGTGTGTGTGCAGGGGGTGGGGGTCGTGTGGGGGGAGATACAACACAATATTCAAAGTCTACAAGTCCCTTTCATAAACAGTAACAAAAGTCACTCCATGAAAATAAACATTGCAATATATTATTTCTACAAAAATGTGATTGTCAAAGCTTTTTAAAGATCTGTGCATTAAGAAAACAAAAGCAAATATGAAGTGCATTCAGTTATCAATAGATACCTTTACATTGGAAGATCAGTCATTTTATTATTTAAATTTCTCCTTTTCTGTATTTTTCATTTGGAAATACATTAGATTTGATTGTCCATTAATTTGTCTTTGAGGCAGTATCTCACATGGACCCTCCTGTCCTTGAACCCACTGAAGAGCTAAGAATGATTTTGAGTCCTGATCCTCCCAGTCCCTCTTTCCAGGTATTACTTGGGATCTCCAACATATTCTACTGCACTCTGCTTAAGAGTTTCTTTCTCTTTTCCTATCAAGGGCTGCTGATTGGACCCACAGTTTCTTTTTTTTTTTCATGATAGGCAAGTTGTTTCTCTCTCTCTCTCTCTCTCTCTCTCTCTCTCTCTCTCTCTCTCTCTCTCTCTCTCTCATTCTCTCTCTCTCTGCATGTGTGTGTTATGTATGTGTGTGTATGACTTCAATTATAAAAAGGAAATTTTATTCTAAATACATATCTTTCTACTCAATATTCTTAGTGTATAGTTTATGTCTGTGAAGAGACACTGTGACCATGGCAACTCTTATAACCCAAAGCATTTGACATGTTCTGGCTTACAGTTTCAGGGGATTAGTCTATTATCACCATGATGGAAAGCATGGTGACATATCGATGTCAAAGGCCCAGCCTTGTCTTCAAGAGGAGTTCTGAAAAAGGAGTGTATGAAAATGATTAAACAAATCATGTGAAGTCAAATTCTGGGTTACAAGCTTCTGGCCAATATTTTGCACAAGACAACTTTCCCTTGCTACTCTAAAATCTCTCTCAATAGCTCATCTCTTGAAAATCAAAAACACATGCTTATATTTACATATAAATTCAGTCATTATACCAGGATCCCTTCTCGATTATACAATGAATCAGCATCCCAGGACATCAGCCTATTGATTCTTAGAAAAAGACAAGCATATATGTGTGTGTGTGTGTGTGTATATAATTGCAAAAGATTTCAGAGATTGTCCTGCTTTTGATAATCATAGACAATAAGCTAGCTAGGTGGGACCCAACCCTGAAAATACCATCTTTACCACTAGGGGGGCTGGGACTACACTCACTCTTTCATGTCTTTTGCAGCATGTAACAAATTGCAGGGCACAAAGTCAATACATATTGAATGAAGCAGAAAGAATATGTAGTGGAGTCTTTTGAAAGCCATTCTACTCATCTGTAAACTCAGTGTATCTGCACTTCTCAAGAGTGAGTCAGAAAGGAACTCTTGTATTGTTAAATATCAGTTGCTACAGAGGGAAAGCAAGGATGCTCTATGCACCAGAGACATTGTATAAAAGTAGTGGAGACCTCTACACAGCTCTCCCAGGCTTAATAGTCCTTCACAAGCCTTACCCAGGCAAGCTACTGACAATGCCTGGGCATCAGGACATTCTCTTGTTTGTATTCCTGTGCCAATAGTTCCTGACTGGGCAGGTGAGTGGAGGAAAGCCTGTTAAGCAATAACATCTCTCTTCCAGGTACAATGTGATTGGCTGCTACAGCCAATTGCTTTGACTTCCCCGAATATGATAGGCTATTCTTTGAAGTATGAGCAAAAATAAACATTGTGTGCCTTATGATGTTATTGTCAGGATATTTCATCACAGTTACAAGAAAAAAATTCAGATATCACAAAGGAATGAAGAAGATTGTGAATAACAAGTAGAAAACAGCCTTGGGGAGAAAGGACAGTCTAGATTGAGAGACCCCAATAGGGGAAGATATAGATATCAATCAAAGCCAGCATCTATACAAACTGTGAAAAAGATTAAAACAATGAATGTGATTACACAGCTCAAGGTAAGTGGGTAGTTCTCAAAGGAGTGAAATTCTCACTTTAAAATTCCAAATATGGGAGTTTGGGGGGTGGCAAGTTGGCCAAATGCTTGACTTGCAATCATAGTATTTATGTTCCCCAGCTCTCACATAAAAGATGGGCTTAGTGGCGACCATCTGCAACCCCAGCTCTGGAGAAGTAGATATAAGAGTATCCCCATGGCTTAATGGCTACCAAAAGAGAGCTCCATGTTTGATGAGAAAACTGTCTCAGAAAATAAGGTGGAAAATGCTTAAAAAGTCACCCAGCATTAACTCTAGCCCCCACACTTACATACACACAGTCACATACAAACATACACACACACACACACACACACACAGTAATCCTAACAAAATTCTGAGTCTTCTATGAAATAGGCAATACCACTATCTCACAGATGCATAAATATCATGCAGCTGGGTATCTGTACCGATTTTCAGGGGAGAATGCCCTCAGCAGGAAGAGGAAAATTGAGGCTAAGCTGGGACAATACAAAAATAAATGGATCATCAATATGGCAGAAAATCTGGCTATTTAAAGAGGAAGATACAAGTTTCATCAGCAGAAATCCAAATCCTTTGTGACATTCTTACTATTTCTTTACAAGAAGTTCCTTAATGAGCCACTCAGTATAGAAGCTGTAAACTGTAGCAAATTAGGCAAAAGTTGATTCTGGGAAAGTTAATTATCCAATGCACAAATTGTTGAATGTTTAATTCACTGAATAATTCCACCCAAACTTCCAGAGGAATATTATGAAGCTAGTCATTAGCCTGTTATTTCATAGCGAAATGCTATAGTTATACACTTTTATTTCATAGCACCTTGCAAAAATAATACTCTAAGATGGCTTTGTCTCAACTCTTGTGCATGAGAACATTTTGCCACACTTACAGGTATTGTGTGATATATGTGTTCTAGAGATTACTGTTTTATGGCAGATAGCATATATTATTTCTCTCCCCTGCCTCTTCTCTACTACCTGAAACAAAAGAGGTGTTATGAGAAACTTCAAATAAGAACTACTGGCTCATGACTATAATCCCAGAACGTGGGAGGATAATGCATGACATTTGCCTCTAGTTCAAACTCAGTTTGGACAACTGAGTAAGTTTCCCAGCCTGGGTTACAGAGTGAGACCATAGATAAAAAGTTAAATGCACAAGAGGAGTAACAGAAAAAGAATAAGCAGGAAGGAGAGGAGAGAAAGGAAAAGGATGGGGAGGAGAAAAGGTGTGACAAAAAGAAGTGAGCAAGGGTAAGTCAAGGATCAAGAGGAGGAGAAAAAATAACCTAGAGGAAGGAACTACATCAATGACTATTTTTATTTCTGTATGTATGGCTAGCCTATGTGTGAAGGCCATGGGAAAACTTGTGAGAGTCACTTTTCTCCACTTTCCATGCAAGTTTCATGTGAGTCACAAAATCAAGTTTTCTGTGACCATTGCTCTATGAGCCCTCTCAATGTTCCATCAATTAGTATTTTATAGTATGTCACTCTTACAAGAACTGGTTCTAATAGAAGAGAAAGTTGGAAATATTCTTAATATTGTTGGCACAGGAAATAGATCATTAGCACAGGAAATAATATCAGCATTAAATGGCATCTTGTTAAATAGAAAACCTTCTGTATGGGAAAGGACACAGTCAATAGTATTGCAGCCTACAAAAGGGGACATGTACTAAAAGCACATAGGATACAGGATTAGTTCCTGAAAACACTGGACAGCAAGAAATCAAACCCCCCAATTATAATTAGGGTACATATGTAAACAAAGAGTTATGATATGCAAATTGCTAAGAAACACAGAAATCTTTGATATCCATAGTCATCAGGAAAATTCAAATCAAAACTACTTGCAGAATTCATCTTACACCAGTCAGAATGACCAAGATTAATAAAATAAATGACAGATCAGGATGGTAAGGATTTGGAGGAAGAAAATCCTCCTTCATTGCTGGTGAGCATGCTACTTGTACACCCACTATGGAAATCAGTGTGGCTTTTCTCAGGAACCTGAGAATAGATTTATACCAACGTCCAGCTATATCACTCCTGGAAAATATGCATAATATGCTTCATCAGTCTAACAACTCACTTTCTCAACCATGTTTATCACTGTGCTATTCATAATAGCCAGAAATTGAAAACAAAAGAAATTTCCATCAATGAGTGAGTGGATAAAAAAATATATATGGCAGTTATAAACACTGGAATATTACTTTGCCTTTTAAAAAATGAAATTATAGCCTTGTCTGTCTTTCTGTAGGACTGTTTTAACCAGGTACGCGGGAGAAAACCCCATTCCAATACCCATGCCAGCTATGTTTGTACAGCACCTATCCTGCCTTGCTAGAGCCCCATCAGCCTCCAGTCACCTTCTTGATCTGCACCAATGCCAGATCATCATGCCAACTCCCCCAAACCACAGACTTGCCCGTCTCCCAAGGGGACTGCTCTAAATTATGACATGTTGCTCCACGAGCCTTCAATAGGTCTTGTTCCAACCCGGGGGCATTCAGGCCTGTTAACAAGAGAGACAATCAGATGGCAAAAGGCAAGCACAAGAATATCATCAATGAAAACCAATGGAATTTGCCAAGATCAGAACCAATCTCTCATACTACAGTACAAAATGGATCTTCTTACATGCTTGAATAGCAAGATTCTTAAATCCCAACTCATGAAGGAGATAGTGTCTTTATAGAGATTATGAATAATTCCATTAGACAAGTAATGAAAACAGTGAAACAGGCAGAAGCCCTTAATGAGGAAACAAATAAATCCCTAAAGAAATACAAGAAAATACAATAAAACAGATAAAAAAATGATCAAAAAGGTCCAAGACCTAAAAATGGAAATAAAAGAAATAAAGAAATCACAAATTGAAGCAACCCTGGAGTTGGAAAACATCTTTTCTATCTTTCTAGAAGAGAGAACAAAAACTACAGACACAAGCTTCACCAGTAAAATATAAGAGATATAAGAGAGAGTCTCAGGCACAGAAAATACAATAAAAGATATTCATACATTGGGTAAAGAATATACCATGTATTAAAAGCTCTTAACCTGAAACATCCAGGAAATTGGGGACAGTAAGAAATAGCTAAACCTAAAAATAAAAGAGTTAGAAAATCCCCACTTCAAATGGCTAGAAAACATCTTCAACAAAATCATAGAAGAAATCTTCCCTAACCTAAAGAAAAGATGGACATAAATATACAAGACCACAGAACATGAAATGTATTGGACCAGAAAAGAAGATCCTCCCATCACATAATAACCAAAACACTAAATATACAATATGAAGAAAGAATATTAAAAGCTGTGAGGGGAAATGTCCAAGTAGCATATAAAGACAGACTGTTCAGAATTACACTTGACTTCTCAATGTAGACACTAAATGACACAAGTTTCCAGACAGATATCTTGCAGACCGTATCAGACCACATAAAACAGCACATACTACTGTACCCAGAAAGATGCAGAAACCATAACTGTTGGGCCCTATCCTGAGCCTGGAGGGATAGCTTGAGCTAGGCTTGATTGGACCTAGAGAGAGGGCTTGAGCCAGGGTCAATTTTTATGTCCTGTCATAGTCATTTCTGCTGCAGAGTGACTCAGCATGACCTACCTGACCTGATCGAATACTTTTCTGCCTGGCAACTACTGACTCAGAATAATATCATAGGTCCCATCTTGTCACCCCATCCCCCAAGTCATCTGCTACATAAAAGAGAGTGACTGATGCAATAAAGTGAGTTCCTACTTTGACAAGACTCCCAGACCAGTGTGGTTCTTTTTGGGTTGCTGATAGTTACCATTCCCACTCAGCCCTGGAGAGACACAGCCAGCGAGTCCGGGCTTCTATCCTAGCAGCTCTCTGCCAGCAAAGAGCCAGCACATAACAAATCCAAATTTAAGCAATATCTTTCTACTAATCCAGCCCTACAGAGGATCATAGAATAAAAAAAAAATCTAACAAAAGGAAGGTAACTATGCACAAGAAAATACAAGAAATTAGTAATCTCACAACATACCCAAAAGAAGAAAAATACACACACACACACAAACACACTCACACACACACATGCACAGCACTACTTTGAGCAACAAAATAAAAGGAACTAACAATCATCGATCATCAATAACTCTCAACATCTATGGACTCAAGTCTCCCATAAAAATAAACAGGAAACCCACTGAATAAATAAATAGGATCTATCATTCTGCTGCATACAAGAAACATACCTCAGCAAAAAAACAAACCAAACCAAACCAGCCAAACAAACAAACAAAACTCACTACCAACAACAAAAATACAGTATTTTAGACTGAAGGACTGGAAAAAAAGTTTCCCAACCAAAGGTAGTTCAAAATAACTTGGAATAGTCATTGTAATATCCAATAAAATAGATTTTTAACCAAAAACAATTAAGAGAGATGTGGAAGAACATTTCATACACAAAGATGAAATATTGATTCTGAACATCTATGCCCCAAATGCAAGGGTGCCCACATGCATAACAGAAAATTTATTGAAGCTTAAAACATATATTGAACCCCACAAAATAAAGAAAGAAATTAAAAGACATTTTAAAATTCAATGTAAATGAAGGCATAACATACACAAACTTATGTGACACAATGAAAGCATTATTGAGAGGAAAATTCATAGCATTAAATACCTTCATAAAGAAATTGGACAAAGCACACTTGAAATCTCTGGTACAACAACAACAAAAAGTAAAGACACTCAAGAGGAGTAGAGAGCAGGAAACAGTCAAACTCAGGACTGAAATCAACCAGTTGGAAACAGAGAACAAGATACAAAGAATCAAGAAAATCAAGAGCAAGTTATTTTAGAAAACAAACAAGATAGGGAGAAAGTTAGTCAAACTATCCAAAGGGCTCAGAGACAACATCCAAATTAACAAAATCAAAAATAGAAAAGGAGACATAACAACAGTAACTGGAAAACTTAAAAATACATCAGATCCTATTACAAAAGCCTATACTCGATAAACAAACAAACAAACAAATAAATAAACCCTAGAAAATCAAGATGAAATGGATGATTTTCTAGGCAGATATCATGCTTAAAAGTTAAATCAACATCAATTTGAGTTATCTAAACAGTCAAATTGTACCCCTATAGAAATAGAAGCAGTCACTAAAATCCTCCCAACCAAAAGAATCCCAGGACCAGATCAATTTATTATAGAATTCTACTAGGTCATCAAAAAACATCTAATTCTAATACTCCTTAAACTATTCCAGGAAATAGAAACAGAAGGATTACTACCTAAGTCGTTCGATGAAGCCACAATTACTCTGGTACCTAAACCACACAAACTGGCTGAGGGACGTTATGGGGGTAGAAAGGTGGGGGGCAGCAACAGCTATGGGGGAAGATAGGAGGAAGACTCAGACGGCCAAGAGAATGAGGAGAAATATGCAGTTGTCTGGAGTGGGGGTTGGCAGGAACAGTCTAGAGAGTCCCTGAGATCTGGGATATGGTAGACTCCAAGGACTCAAGGTGGTCAACATTAGCCAAAATATTCAACAATTGAAATATGCAACTTGAAGAGACCACTTCTAGAAGTAAGTCAGGACCTCCAGTGGGGGAAGGGGCGGACATCTACCCACCTATAAAACTTTCAATCCACTATTACTCATGTCTAGAAGTCCAGGCATAGGAATGGAATGGAAACTGAGGGAATGGCTGACCAGTGACTGACCCAACTTGGAATTCATACCATGGGAAGGCAGCATCCCTGACACTACTAATGATGCTCTGTTGTAATTGCTAATAGGAACCTAGCATGACTGTCTTCTGCAAGACTCTAAAAGCAGCTGACTGTGACAGATGTGAATACGCACAGCCAAGCATTGGACAGAGGTAGGGGAAGAATTGGAGGAACTAACGGGGATGGCAACCCCATGGGAATACCAACAGTGTTAACAGTGTCTGGACCCTTGGGAGCTCTCAGAGACTGAACCACAAACCAAAGGCATATTCATACCAGCTGGACTAAGGTCCCTAGTAGAAATGTAGCAGAGGGATGCCTCATTTGGGCTCAGTGGAAGAGGATACACCTAATCCTGTAGAGATTTGATTGCCCTGGGTGGGGCTCCCTCTTAGAGGGGGATGGGGAAGGAACTCTGTGAGGGCAAGTTCTCTTGCTATGCCCAGCTACTCTCTTTCTCAGTGGGCTGGCGGTCTATTCACTGGTGGGCAATGTCCAGCCTGCTCTTATGGAGACTCTGACTCAGAGCTCCAAAATCTCTAGACCCAGCTTGCTAAATTCCTGATGGCTGATCGCTACCACACCAGCCCCATGCTTCAAAATTACCACAGTCTTTTGTGGTGCACATCAGGCAAACCCACACCTTGCTGCTGTACTTTCTCTCTGGAACCTTGTCAAATTACCGCATGAAGGAAAACACCACACAAACTTAATTGAGAAACAATGGTAACTCAATCTCTGGGCACAACGACTGGAATCCTAATCTTGTAAACTATATTAAATCTAAATCCCCCTGTGGCAAATCCTGCCAGATTCGCTATAAAAACCAGGAGACACTAGTAGCTACATCTTGTCCTTTTCGTATCCCTGTCAAACGGCCCCTATCTCTCTCCTGCTTCTTCTCTTCCTCCATCCAACCCGGAAGTCCACCTTTATTCCTTTCAGGGAAGGTTCACAAGAAGTCACCTGAGTACATGACTCATTTCTCACTCCTTAAACCCTCCTGAGAAAGTGGAATTACCATCAAAATACAAGCAACACTAGGGCTTGTATCCATATCAATTGATAAAAAATGAAATCACAAAAATCCCAAGTAAATGAATGGTGCTACTAAAAATAATAATGTGGATGACATATCACAAATACAAAAAGACAAATATGGTATGTTTTTACATACATATGCATATTAGCTGTTAAGTCTTCGATAAGAGACCAATCCATATAATCCCAAGAGGTTAGGTATAAAGTAAGACATTGGATGGGAGAATAATATATGGACCTCACTCGAAGGGAAATAAAATGGACAATTATGGATGCACTGGAGAGGGTGAGGAACTGTAAGGCAAGTATCATACAGGAAGGTAGAGGGGAGTGAGGGAAGGAATACAGTCAGAGACAGCTAAGAGTAATGGCAATTTGTGGGGTCATATGTAAACCTAATAAAGTAGAAGCTTCCTAAAATACATACGTATTTGAAGGTGAATGGAGACACCAAATTATCACCAAATAATAGAGGAGACAGAGTTCCAACCTGACATCTCTCCACATATAACAAAACATCTAAGTCCAGTAATGGCTTACATCTGTTTATTAAGACAGTTGAGCAGAGAGAGGCCTGAAAGCCTCCCTAATCTTAATAATCCCTCTTTGAGGCTCTTTTCCCAGGTAATACTAGGTTCTGTCAAGTTTGCAATAAAAGCTAACCATCTCGGTATACTTGGGTAGAAAGGAGCCACTGCCAGATTGGGACCAGAAGCAAGAACACATACTGAAGAAATCAGGAATCAAGACAGAGTCTAAGCAAATATGAAATCTTCAGAGAATAAAAAGAAAATGAACAATTAAAAAGAAAGAGCAGCACACAAAAGTTAATGCTTCTGTTTTTTCCTCATACATATCAATAGCAGTGCAAGAAGAACATAGAAAAGGTGGTTAACAGAAATCATTATAGCATTTAGAATTCTCTAGATAAATTGAACCAAGAGGATGAATCTGCATTTTTTAAAAGGATCTAGTTTACTGGCTTATATGATACATGCCAAGAAGTTCAATTCTCAGCTCCAACAGAGTGCATACAGATACCTCAGCAGTAGCTCTGTCCTTGATGCTGGGTGACTCTGAAGTCCCAATTAATTATCAAAGCCCTTGGGCATTCCTGAAGGACTGGTGGTCACCAGTTCACCTTGGAACACTGAAGAAGCTGGGTTCATGTATTAGTTAAAATAGTTGCACTCACTACAGGAAGCCAAGGCAGGCAAACATAGGGCCCTACTCTTTTCTTGGACATCTTTTCAGCTGAGCCACCATACAGTGCTCTCCCGCTCTGGAAGGATGATACTCTCACAGTTGATCCTTTTTTGAAGTGGTCCCACAGATGTGCCAAGTGCTGTATCTCCTAGAGAATTCCATATGCAACCAGGCTAACAATGAGGGTCAACCATCGAATTATCTCTTCTCTTGTCCTTCAGTGTTGAGTGGTTTGTGCTTCCCACAGGCTTGCTTTAGAACCCATAGAGCCACTGGAGAGAAGAGATGGTGTCCCACATATCATCCCCCACTGGCATGTTTAGGGATCCTTTGCAAAACTGAATCATGTTCTTAACAGGGACAGTGTCCTTTCTTCCATGTCAGAGATGTCCTGCCTCTGCTATCATTTGCCAAAAATAAAAGAAATTAATTGCTAGGAATTAAAGCAGAGAGTGTCCACTACCACAGTGTGTGAGGTTTGTCCTCATATGACTTTCTTTTCACACTTTCCTGTTCTAAACCAGCATTGATGGTGATGTGATAAAGGGGCTCACTATCTTTGAGACTGAATTTTCTAACTAATTAGAGCAAATTTTCAAAATGTTATTGATACCCCTGGCAGCCAGCTCTGTACCTTTTAATTTAATTAGCTTGAAGGCCAAGAGACCTGCAGAAAAACTTTTTCTTTTGCTTTGTTTTAATGTTTTTTGTTTTCTGTTGTGTTTCTTTTTTTTTTCTTTCCTTTTCTTTCCTTTTCTTTTCTTTCCTATTTCTTTGCTTTCTTTCTTTGCTTTTCTTTTCTTTTTTTCCTTTTCTTTTCTCTTCTCTTCTCTTCTTTTCTTTTCTTTTACCACTTTCTATGTGGCTCTTGCTGTCCTGGAACTCACTACACAAGAGGCTGCTCTGGAATTCAGAGAGATCTACCTGTCTTTGCCTCCCAAATGGTGGGATTAAAAGCAGTGACTCCATGCCTACATGGAGCATTGTTTTAGTTCTCTATTTCTGTTTCTTCCATTTGAACTTATGCAGATAATCACACAGAATCTCAGATCTCAACTCAAAGATATTAAATGACAGTGTATTCTGGTATCACATTAAAAACAGAGATTTCCCTAGAATACTGTGTTCCAAAGAAGTAAGAGTTTCATAAAGTTCCAGAGTATGGCAATCAAGAGGTAAAAGTGAAGGGACTTTTCAAACATGGTGGAAATTCCAGGAAACTAGGTTACTGCAAAATGTGGGAAAATCTCTGCTATGGGCTTCAAATGCTAGCTGGCAACACTGGTGGAAGATAATGGGGTATTAAGGTTTCATCTGTTAAATCACAGAGATGTTATGTCAGACACAGAATGGAAAAGGAATGGCTACATACTGATAGGCAAGATGAATTAAAATTCATCTCTGGAGCTGCAATGTTCCATTCTCTCTCTAACACCGAAGGTCTAAATAGTTATCAACCTTTCTGAGGGTTTCATGGAAAGTGACATACTTTCCAGGGACTTTCTTTCACAATGAGTAGTAATAGAAAGAAAGTAACCAAATATGTAATGGTGGAGAATAAAACCCAAAGACACTGCAAAAGTTTCACATTCCCTCTGTTTCCTTGTTGCCTAGAGTCATATAATTTCTAGGCCACTCAGATCTTGCTGCCAAGCACCTGCTGGAAATACTAGATGCCTCAAACTATGACAAGGGAACACGTATTAAGGGAAAGGCATCAATGTTAAGATATGAAAAATCCATTTTGCAGAAAGACTAGAGACTCTACAGGGGCTATATTTAATAAAATAGAACATGCTGAAAATCAATACTGCCACTGTGGGAAAGAAGTCAGGGCTATGTGAGTGACTTGTCACCCAAGGTTTTTGAGTCTTAAATCTACACCATTCTCTATCCAACTTCCACTCTAATCAATCGTTTTTTTTTAAATTTCTTAATAAGATATCTCTGTCTCTATCATTATCTGTGCACCCTTGAGCCAATGGTTCCAGAGCATAGACATCAAGAAATCTCAGCAGTTTCTCTTGACACAAATCTTCAACTATAACAAGACCAAATCCTTAAGTAAGGAGCAACTTCAGCAACCAAGCTAAGGGATATAATGCTCAATTTGGCTATGATGTCTTTCACCTGTTAATAGGGTTGATTTGACTGATCTAGCCAAGTAGTTGAATGTCTCTTTTATTTACTATACTGTGTGCCCCTTCCAGAAGCATTGTGCTTTGTCAGAGAGGGTAAAATTCCCCAATGAGTAGCTGTGGCCATGATAGAATTTTCAAACGAGCCCCCAAGGAAGAGAGTACTATAGAGCCCCTTGGTGTATGGCTCCTTTACTGGAAGGTGGCAAGTTGATATGCTGGGGAGCAGTTGTGCCATGAATAAAGGACATCATTGTATCCCTGTGCTTAAAGCTGAGAATTGTGCTGGAAACTAAGGAGAAATCAATTCTTTGGGCAGTTGAGAAGTGTACACATGGCCAAAGGAGAAAAAACACTTCTACTCACATTCGAGCTTGTAACAGAATCAGCAGAGATCTTGTGAGGAACCATCTAATTTAGCATTGATTTTCATTCATTCACCATTCAGAATATCCTTGGTGGTATGTCTGTTACTTTTAGCTTATAGATTTTTTTATAGTTATAGTAAGTTTTTAATGTTCATTTTTGAAATACACTTTTTAAAGTAGAAGTATAATTTTAAGTCCCAAACTCTCTGGCTTATAAACATTTATTCCCTGTAATGCTGATATTTTTATAATGAAGAAAGTACACTATGTATTTTAGCTGGCCTGTATTAAGAAAAGTGGGGAACGTGGGATAAGTCCAGAGAGCACGCATTGAATAAATGTTCTCTTCCCTCCATGTGCCCCAGACATTTTCTACAGTGAAGCAAACCATTCTAAAGATACTTTTAGGTCAGCAGATCCTCCCTGGCTGGTACCTTTTGGAATTCTACAATATTTAGTGGATAATATGAATACTTCAGAGGCAACAAGACTGGGCAAAGTGTTGGCTACTGTACTTGCTAACAATGGGACTCTGAGAAAGGTAATATACCATGCCTGACTTAGTCAGTGTTCTTCTGTGAAGAAACACCCTGATCACAGCAATTCTTATAAAGAAAAACACTTAACTGGGGCTGTCTTAGAGTTCATAACTTTAGTCCATTATATTCATAGCCCAAAGTATCACAGTACAGAGGTAGATATAGTGCTAGAGAAGGAGCCAAGTTCTCCACATCTACAAAGGCAGGCAGCAGGAAGAGAGAGATAATTTGTCCTGCTTTGAGCATTTGAAACCTTGAACCCAACCTTCAGTGACACACTTCAAATAATAATAATAATTATAATTTGAAGAATTTAGCTAAGATGAAGCCTCAGATTGTGTGCATGTGTGTGTATGTGCATACATGTATGTGTGTAGGTATATATGTCTAGGTATGTATTGTGTATGTATGCTGTATGTGTGCATTATGAATTGTGCACATCTGTATGTATGTATGTATGTATGTATGTATATATGTATGAAAGTGTGTGTGTATATATATATATATATATATATGTGCGTGTGTGTGTGTGTGTATGTTTGTGTGTACATGTGTTGGGAACAAATTAAGGGAGGCCCAGGGGCCCAGGGAAAAAGTGGAAAGGAAAAATATGCCACATCTGGCCATAGTTCCTGTACTCTGGGAAGGCAGATGCGGGGAGACTGCTGGACACTTTTCCACAGGGCCCGGGTGAGCATGCATGACTCACACTGCGGGCGTAGAAAAGTGGCAGCTCCCAACCTGGGAGCTACCTTGCTAGCACCTTGCTAGCACCCCAGGGTTGCAGGAGAGGGGGTATAGGGGGAGAGGTTCCCAACACTGACCAGAGTGTGCAGTGAAATTTGAAGGAACAGAGACTACCTGTGGTTTAAGAGCTTTATTATAGAAATGCAGGGAAAAAGAGAGAAAGTAGGAGAAAGAGAGGGGGGAAAAGAGAGAGAAAGAGAAAGGAGAGATGAGAGGAGAAGACAAAGAGGGAAGAGGAGAGAGAAGTGAGAGAAGTGAGAGGTAAGAGGACAAAGGAGTAAGGTGGGGGCTGAGCACCCCTTTTTATGGTCTTCACTGCTGCTAGGAAACTGAGGAGGAGTTTAGCCTGAAGGTTAGAAGCTTGGCCCATGGCTTACGTGACTACTGACCATACTTCTCTTATGGGGGCTGTGGGAGGTGGTACCTGAGGCAGGGGCCAGATTTACAGGAGCATGAGGGAGCACCTACTGTGTCATGTGAAATATGTGTGAATTATGACCATCGGGGTTCAGACCTCAGCTTGACTGGATACCAGCCTGCAACTCCCCACATTGCACATATGTTTGTGTTTATTGGAATGTGAATAGGTATGTATATGTGAATGTGTGTATGGTTGTGTGTATGAGTGCAAGTTTATCTGTGTGTATGCATGTGTGTGTATGTATGCATGAATGTGTATGTATGCATGAGACCTAGCCCAAGAGAGCTGCATTTGTCAATCTTGATCATCAACTTGATTGGATATGGAATTAATTAAATGTTATGTCTCTTTGAGGATCTGCAAAGACATTTCCAGGAAGGATTAACTGACAAGGATGAAACCCATTCTTGATATGAGAACCCAGATGGTCTAGATTTACAATCTGTTCTGTGACTCCCCTTGTTTCCACCACACCTTAAGCACCAGAAGGGAACAAATTCAGTAGCTGAGCAGCTGAGAAACTATTTGATTCTCATCCTCTACAGTGTTCAACTGGCCAAGTTGTATAGTGTGAGCCAGCCTAATCAGTATCCTTTCAATATACATTTGTCCTGTCACTTCTACTCCTCTACAGATCCTGATTCATACAGCAGCCACCTGACAAAATGTGTTCTTTGGGGTGTTTTGTTTTGTTTTTTTATCTGGAAGTGAATGAGTAAAGGGACAAAACAAACCCAGTGATTTGCATAGACAGAAGTTCTGCTGAGCTCTGAGTTGTCATTATTCTTTTGCTTTCCAGAAGAGAATTTCTTAATGTATGATATAGAATCCTTTCCCATGCCTAAAGCAAGCTTTGTTCTTCTGAAAGCAAATGCACTAGGGGCATATAATGGAAAAGTTAATGTCACTTGTTCATAGGGTCACTGAGCATGAGGCTATAAATATAATTTATGTCTACAAGTCAGCCAAGAGTCTAGTGTATAGTACATTTCCCCCACCACAGGCAAGCAGCCAAGACATCTTGTATTTAAGTGTCCCTGCACCTGAGAGCACAGAATCAGTGTCAGATATCAAGAAATTCTGAACTTTCACACTAAAGCAAGAAGAAGGGGGAAATGTGGGCAGTTTACTACATTTGTGTAATCTCTAGAGAGTACTCTTGTTTCTGAATCTCAAGTTTGTCCTCTGTGAACCCCAATTCTACAAAAGTGGTGCTAATGTCATGTACTGGCATTAGACTAGCCATGCATGTAACAGCAGGCAGGGAAGGAGAAGAACAATAAATGGATGAAGAAAAACTGAGCAGGTGTTTCTTTTGGTAATGTGTTTGATACGGTATCAAAATCTCTATTTGTTGTCCCCAAACTAACATTTATAAATAATCTGCGCATACTGGTAGTTACTTATAATTCCAGTGTTGGAGATAGGGAAGAGAGATTGATCTCAGAGGCTCCCTGTCCAGCCAATCTAACCAAATTGGGCAGCTCCAAATCATCAAAGACCCTGTTTCCAAAAATCAAAATGGATAGCAATTAAGAAAACACCCAAGATTGTCTTCCCACCTCAATACACATACACACACACACACACACACACACACACACACACACAAACACACACACACATACACACACAAGCACTTAGATACACATGCAGACATACACACAAACAACTGTATATGGAAATAAAAGATAAAATGCAATCATTAAGTGTTGTTTTGAGACTAATTACTTCTGAAACTGCAGAAGATATTTATTCCCAATTCTTAGAATACTTTCACACCTGCCCAATCTCTCCAGCTGAGCCCTCAGTTTTGACACTCATAGTGAGTAGTAGTTCTGACCTCATACCTCACCCACATTGACATGAGTCCCTTTTGTTGCAAAACAGGGGCATTTTCTGAGAAGACTTCGATGGGGGCACTTATATTGTCTCAATTTATTTGCCTGACACATTCAACTTTAGTATGTCCTTCTTAGAGGTAAGAGAGTATCTATTAGCTATTAGGCAGGTACTTTCAGAGAAAAACCTCTAATCTTCTCAAAAAAATATATGTCAGAACTGTACGCAATTATTTTCTGTAGATAACATCTTCCTCTAGCTGAAACAAAGAGCCCATCCTTTCCCTTCTCCTAAAATAATATTCCTAGGGGAAATCCAAATAACACAAGGGAGAGTCAGAATTCTGTTTTAGAAAAACAATATTCTTGTCAAAATGGTTATAAGAGCAATTCAAGAAATGTACAAGAGGCTCCCTAAAGCTTCAGAGTCATCCTGACCTACACTTTTCAAATGATGTGAAGTAGACTTACTAAAACAGAGCCCCATCACTTTTTCAACATGCAGTGGATGGAGAAGCATAACATCAAGACACTCAAGGTCAAGAAAAAAAAAAAAAGCCTGGTTCAGCTGCTTAAAATTCTCATTTGTTAGAAGGAACTGTCTTCCAGACGTGAACCCACAAGGAAGCTAACTGCAGAGATGCTGGGTTTCCAAAGTTTATGTATGTGTCGTTTCTTTAGGGCTAGAAACCTGCTCCCACTTCATTCTGTAAAGGATGGCAGTCACTAAAAAGCATCCTTCTACTTGGTCCATATCATTTCCCTTCCTGGTTTCGAGGCACAAAGATGTGAGTCCAGTTGTTGTCCTAAGCTGTGGCTGTGATTACAACTTCCTTCTGGTTCATATGAAGAATCAGTTCCAAAGCTTTCTCAATCAAGCCACACCTTGAGAATGACTACATCATTATACATGTTTCTTGCTACTTTGCCACATTTTTTCTGTATTTACAACTAAAGCTCAGGTGAGTAGCCTAATGATAATCATTGGTTGTGTACTGGCTAGTTTTGTGTCAACTTGACACAGCTGGAGTTATCACAGAGAAAGGAGCTTCAGTTGAAGAAATGCCTCCATGAGATCCAACTGTAAGGCATTTTCTCAATTAGTGATCAAGGAAAAAAGGCCCCTTGTGGGTGGGACCATCTCTGGGCTGGTAGTCTTGGTTCTATAAGAGAGCAGGCTGAGCAAGCCAGGGGAAGCAAGCCAGTAAGAAACATCCCTCCATGGCCTCTGTATCAGCTCCTGCTCCCTGACCTGCTTGAGCTCCAGTCCTGACTTCTTTCAGTGATGAACAACAATGTGGAAATGTAAGCTGAATAAACCCTTTCCTCCCCAACTTGCTTCTTGGTCATGATGTTTTGTCCAGGAATAGAAACCCTGACTAAGACAGGTTGATTTGCCCCCATTCTCTGCTCTTCTTCTCAGTGTACCTATGATCAAAGCTTCTTTGGTTTTCCTTTTCAGTCAAGGTCTCACTGTGTAATGCTACTAGGTGGGAAGTTTCCTATGTAGAAGTAGCTTGCTAAGAACTCAGCATACTCTTCCTTCTTCGGCCTCTCAAGTGCTGAGTTTGCAGGCATCTACCACCATGTTGGCCTAACTCTCCTTTCTCTGCATTCCATCATAACTTATTTTTTTATTTCATATTGGGACAAGTGCTTAAGTCTATTCCTTTGGCACTCTGCCACATATGACCATGGATGACTTTCCCTCATGAGAGTACCCCTGGTTTGGTTGTTGTGGTAGGCACAAGTGGGTACTACCATTACTTACTATAAGAAATAAGGCTCTCTTCACCATATCCTCCTGTGTGTGTGTTTATAACTTTACACACAAGAAGATTCATGCTGCTCCTGACACAGAGATGACTCTTCATAACAGGAAGGTTTTCCTTTCCTTCAGTTACTTGTCACTGTGATAGTTAGTTTTAATTTTTGACACAATGTTGAATCACCTGGAAAGAGTCTTGATGAGGGATTGTCAAGATGTGGTTGACCTCTAAGCATATCTGTAGGAGATTATCATGATTATGTTAATTTAGATAAGAAGAATCTCCCATTGTGAGTAGCACATTTCCTTAGACAGGAGATCCTGAACTGAATAAGGGTGGAGAAGGGAACCTGAACACAGGCATTTGTGCATTTTTTATTCTATTTCCTAATCATAAATGTGATGTGAACACTTCCATCAAGTTCCTACTTCTGTGATTTCCCTGCAGTAATGTAGAACCAGGAACTATGAGCTAATGAAAAAAAAAATTAACCATTCACTTGTTTTGGGAGAGGTATTTTATTACAACAGAAAGGAAGTTATGACAGTCACTTAATGAGTTGCTGAAAAGCCAACATTCCATCACCAGAACCTTGTACACAAACCAGCAGGACAGATAGGAATGTTTACTATCATTTGCTTCCAGGAATTGTGTTGAACAGAATGAATGCAAACTTTGACTGTGACCCTGACAACTCTTTGTAACAGGCTTTTGCTTGATGGAATGATGTTATGTTCTACAATTCAAAGGGTTACTATGAGATTGTCTTGCACTCTCTTTTATCCTACACTCCTCCTTTATTCTCATCATCCACTTACATGAACAAATCTTGAACCTGTAACCTGACCCACCACCTTGAAACACATGGCCAACACACCACAAAACAAATGCTGGCCTCTGTTGGTCTGACCATTCTAGCCTTGACAAGTTTCTTTATCTGCTTGGCAGCCTCTTTTTAAAATGGTCTCAGCTATGTTCTTGGGAGTCTTCACATTGCAGGATACTGATGCCCCTAGAATTTAATGTGTGGCTGATGTCAACCTTCCTGCACTTATGGAACTCTTTGTGTATCACAGAACAGGGTCCCCTCTCAGTAGCTCAGGAGCCTATTACTAGAGAATTTGATACTAGTGTTATGCCACACCTCATCATAGCCCTCTCTAGACATACCTGAAATTTCATTTGAGAATTAAGGCCTATTCATTCTGATTTGAGCTTTGACTGTGTACATAATTTCTTCAAGTATTTGGATCTGCAAAGCATTTGATTTCCCCAACCTCTTGGCTTCCTAACTGTAAGTAGAATGAAGTTATATGTGCCTCACAGAATTGCCAGGAACTAAGACACAACAACCTCACGGGCACAGGATATCTCTAATATCACCCACAAATAACTCCTTTTCTTGCACACTGATGCATGTATTTCTTCAACAGGAAACAACATGTTTATCCAACAATTAAAAGTAGACCTTTAAAAACTGCTTTTTTCCCTAGTTGAAGAAAAAAAATCACAAACATTACTCTCTTACTGAATTATCAATCAACAATTATCCAAGAAATGTGGGAACATATCTTAATCACAAGGGGTAGAAATGAAGGTACACATAGTTCTTCATAAAGCACATTCAATGACAAAATCCAGGTTCAAGCCTTCTGGTTGATAATTGATAGGCCATGTGTTGTTATTTGTTTTAATTGTCAAATTTATATAATTGACAATCACCTGAAAATTAAGTCTCAGTATAGGATTATCTATCTGCTTTAAGTCAATATGTGTACATGTCTTTATGAGATTTTCTTGATTATTACTTGATATAGAGAAACCCAATCACAATAGCTGAAACCATTTTTATGTATGGGGTCATGAAGAGGTGGAGAAGGTGACCTGAGCATAAGCATTAATACATTAATTTGTTGCTCTCTTCTCTTGAAAATAATGTGATTTTATTAGTTGCTTCAAGTTTCTGTAGCTTAACTACTCTGCAATGATGGACTGCAACCTGGAATTATGGGGTAAATAAAACCTTTCTCTTGTAAGTCATATTTGTTAAGGTATTTTACCATGGCCACAGAAAAATGAAATTAGTACCCTGTTAAAATGTCCAATGCAAAAATGTGTTAGGTCAACAATTCCTCATCTGGTCTTTTTCTGGAAACACCAGGGTACATATAAGCAGAAAGACAAATACCATAGTGTTCCATAAATTATAGTTTATACTATGAAATCAGGGACTAGAAGATGGCTTTGTAGGGAAGAACATTTGTTGTGCAAGCATGAGAACCTGAGTTAGAATTCATAGGTATATAGCCAAGGCATTTTATTGAAAAACTATAACCTCAGGAATATACAGGCCAGAAACAGAAGAACTGCTGCAGCTTGCTAGCAAGCTGCCATCCTAGTTTTGAGTTCAGTTATAAAGCCAAAAAAAAAAAAAAAAAGTCACTCAATATCTTCCCTTGGCCTCCACACACATATGAACTGGTATACATACCTGCATGTAAACACACATACACACACACACACACACACACACACACACACACACACACACATACCTCATAATATACCACATATACAAGGGGAGAGGGAGAGGGAATGAACCTGAGGCATTCCATAAGGAACACCAAAGCTCTTGTAAGGTAACATTCAAAAGAGTAGAACTTGCTTTAACAAAAGAGATAATTTGTGAGAAGCAGAAACTGGGATGTGCACAGTGATAAAGCAGGAGCGATATATCAGCAAGGAAGTCATGATCCCTGTCATCCCTAAGGTCTGTCTCAGCACCATCCAAGCATGGTGGGAATTGTAGAAATCCAGGTCACCCTGTCATCTAGGTAGAGAAGCATAAAATGTAACATAAGCACAGACATTAGAAAATTCTGATGGGGATTCCTAGAAAAAGAGAAGTTCAAAAGAGCAGCAGGAGAGATGCTACAATATAGGCCATGATTAATTGCGAGTAAGTAGAGTGGCTGGAGGGGATGGAAGGTGCATGAGGTCACCCATGGTAAGGAGGAAGACAGCACAAAGGGGAGGTTCATTTGAACAAGATAAATGCATCACTTTGTGGAAGACTGGCCTGGAAAGGGTTTGCCTTATGTTACTTTTCTTTATTATATTATTAGTATATTGTCCTGGATTCATTTCTGTTACTGTGATAAAAAAAAAAACATCCTGACAAAGAACAACTTACAAAAGAAAGCTGTTTACTTGGGCTCAGAGTTCTAGGTTACTCCTCATGCAGGAGCTTGAGACAGATGATCAAACCCCATCCAGTCATGAGCAAAGGGTTGTTTGTGCTTGTGTGTTGGCTTGCTTGCTTGTGATTGATTCCATTTCTCCATCCTTATACAATTCAGGGTTCACTGAATAGGTAATGGTACTACCCACAATGGGCAAAGTCCTCCTAAATCAATGAACAATCAAGTCAGTCAACAATAGGGCAATATACCAACCCAATATAAACAAACAAACAAGCAAAAATAAACAAAAGCCTTCACTGAGCCTCAATAGTTTACCAAAGCAAATCTAGGCTGCATAAAGTTGACACAGATAACAAACAAAAACCGTCAATGAGACTGGCATGAATTTAACAAAGATAACCATGACTGTTATGTAGCAAGGAAGGATTTTTAAAATTTTTTTAAAGTTTTTATTATGTGTATATATGTGTGTCAGTATATGGGTGTGTGAAAATGACTACAGAAGTTCACAGACAGCTGATGAGGGAATCAGATACCCTGTAGCTGGAGTTATAAGAGAGCGTGTGAGCCAAAAGAAGTGAACTTGGGCTCTGTGCAAAGGAAGTATGTACTGTTAATTGCTGAGCTATCTCTCTAGCTTCACAGTGGCAAGTTTAGTACAAGCATATTTTCTCAAGTATATTATGTACTTTCTATTTGCTACCATCCATTTCCACACACCATATTCAATTACTCATTTTCCTTTCCCTAGGTTAGCTTGTCTCCATGGGACCTTTCTGCCTCCTCTCTATCACTATCTATCACCTAGAGTTCAGCTGGCAAAGCTCACATAATCTGCCTTCGTGCTGCACTCCCTCAAATTCCTCAAGGACTTAAATGAGAGAAATTCATGATATTCTATCAATTTTTATGAGATCAATGAAACCTGTGATTCATTGACATATGCAGCAATAATTGCAAGGTGGATTTGTGGAACAGGCTCAATGGACAATGTGATTGTAACAGAAGCATGAAGAGCTACTATATCCAATTTTCTGAGGAGCCACCAAAATGACTTCCAAAGTAGTTGTACCAGCTTTCAATCCCTCCAGCAATAGAGGAGAGTTCCTCTTTCTCCACATCTTTACCAGCATCTGCTGTCACTTGAGTTTTTTATCTTAACCATTCTAACTGGTGTGAGGTGGACTCTCAGGGTACTTTCATGAGGACCAAGCTATCTCACTCCTGGGCATATATGCAAAAGATGTTCCAACATATAACATAGACACATTCTCCACTATTTTCATAGCAGCCTTCTTTATAATAGTCAGAAGCTGGAAACAACCCAGATGTCCCCCAGTAGAGGAATGGATACAGAAAATGTAGTATACTTCACAGCTATTAAAAACAATGAGTTCATGAAAGTTGCAGTAAATGGATGGAACTAGAAAATATCATCCTGAATGAGGTAACCCACAAAAGAACACACATGGAATGTACTCACTGATAATTGGATATTAAGTTAAAAGCACAGAAAACCCACATTAAAATTTACAGATCATAAGAAGCTCAAGAAGAAGGAAAACCAAAGTGTGGATGCTTCAGTCCTACTTAGAAAGGGGAACAAAATAATCATGGAGGAAGGGGGTGAGAGGGACATAGAAGGAAGATTGGAGGGGAGAGGAAAAAAGGGGGGGCAGGATCAGGTGTAGGGGAAAACCAGGGAGATGAACAGAGGGTCAGGAAACTGAACAGAGGAGTGTAGAAGATTCTGGGGAGTGGGGGTAGCCAATAGAAAGTCCCAGATGCCAGGAAAGCAAGAGGCTCCCAGGACCCAACATGGATGACAATAGCTGAAATACCCAACAAAGGAGGGAGAACCTGTACAGGTCATATGGAGAGGTTAGGCACAGCCCCCATTTGAAGGATGGGGCTAGCAAACCTTCTAAAAAAATTTAACCCAAATTGCTACGGTCTAAAGGAAATACAGGGAAAAACAGGGTGGCAGAAACAGAAGGACATGCCATCCAGAGAGTGCCCCACCTAGGGAGACATCCCATATGCAGCCACAAAATCCAATCACTATTGCTGATGTCAAGAAGTGCATATGTATTGAATTGGGTCATGACCCCAGATCAGTGTGGCCCTTAGAAAACTATCTTCTTCCCATATTATTATATGAACTGCAACCACAGTCTAGCACACCTCATCTTCTGACTCAGCTAAGAAATCAGAAACAACATTATTTATTTTAACACTAGTGAACTCAGCCTGAGTTAGTGTTGAATTTAAGTAAAGAAATATTTAAGGACTGATAAATGTTTCTATTTCATCACCAAGAATAATCACCTCTGTACAGTGATGTTCTACCAGGCTCTGCTGCAGGAATATTTAAATCCAAAGTTTTACTGATTTCACAAAAGTAATATCTGGTTTGTGAAACTCACCCATGCTAATGTCTAACACAAATCAATGGAGGTGTTACTTTACCACTTTCCTAAGGTCAAAATGAACAGATTTTGTTACCATGTATGTATCATCATGAACAGTGCAATTTTCATCATCCAAACAGAAAACGAACAAAACAAACAATGAACCAGACAAAAATCAGGCACGGTGTATTTATAACAGAAGAATAAATCCACACATAATTGTAGGACAATAGACTAGAACATATACAGTGAACACATTAATGTTTGTATGAATAGATATTTTTATGTGTGTCAGCTCATATTAATGCAAATGAATGCATATGCATATATATCTGGAGCCAAGAAGACAACCTTCTTTCAAGTCCATTCACATTATTTTGGAGAGATTTTGTTGTTGTTGTTGTTTGGTGGGGGCAGACTGTTTTTATTTGAAGCAGAATCTCACTGAGTAGCCTGGTGTCTTAGTTTGGGTTTTAATGATGCAAAGATACACTATAACCAAGAACTCTTGCAAAGATACACTATAACCAAGAACTCTTATAAAACACATTTAATTGGAGATATTTCACAGATTCAGAACTTCAGAGATTCAAAGGTTGAATTAAAATTACGGTAGGAGGATAGCAGTATCCAGGCAGGCATGGTGAGGCTACTAGAGGACTGTCTTCCTGCAAGCTAGAAGGAAGGTCTTTCTAAGCCTTACCCTGACTGGGAAGCACTTCATCCAACAACGTGGCAGTACCTGGGCCAAACATATACAAACACATGAGTCTATAGGTACAAAATTATTCAAACCACTAAAGCTGGAACCGAGCATCCATCTTGTTTTCTGAGACACTGTATCTCTTGGCATGAAGCTCAACAAATACATTACACTATCTGTCTGTTCAATGCTGGTATCCACCTGCCTCTCCTTTCTCAAGACTATAGTCTTGAGAGGCACACACAACCTTATCAACTTTATATCAGTTCTTGGGTCACAAATCTAAGAGTTCATGCATGTAAAGCACATAGTCTTCTGCCTCCTCTGCTCCCTATCCCAAGAACATAGAACTACTGGGTGAGCAATAAATTATCTGCTAGGTTAATAAGAACATGGTAAATGAAAAAGGTAAACCTTAAAATGTCTGTACATCTCTCACAAGTCCCTGTTTCAGTTTCACTGTAGTATACAGAAAAAGAATTCTTCTAAACCCATTAGAAATGCTGATCCATCTAAGTTAGAATTGTAGGAAAATTCAAATACCCTCACTAACCTCAATCAAGGACTTCCATCACATTCCAGAGGCCTCTCAGATATACAGTACAATCTTGCCCCTCACAGATAAACTCCCTGCTCCTGTGTGCTATCTTTCATTGATGAACCATTTTGCCGCTATAGTCTAATGTTTTTATGATGATTCTTTTTGTCTGACTAGTTATATGTCATCACATTCTAACATGAATTTGCTGCACCATATATAAAATGTTTTGAAATGAGTTAAAGGGTCTAGAAAAATGTCTTAATGTTAAAACGCACTTGCCACCAAACCATAAAGAACAAAGTTCCAATCCCAGTAAGCACAAAACAAGCTTGACATCCAGCCCACAATTGTAATGGCAGGTCTGGGGAGGTGAAGACGGAAGGATCACTGAAGCTTACTGTCTTCTTCCCTAAAATGAAGGACATGAGGCCCAGGATCAGGAAGAGATGCTCACTCAATAAGATACGTGGAGAGTACTAGAGGAATGTATCAACACCCTATTCTGGTACCTGAGTGAACAGGCACACACACATACCTGCACAGATGAAATAAAGTAAATTCATCAAATAAATGAATCTTTAAAAAGAAAAGAAGTTTACAACATAAAAGTGGGCATGCCAAGAACAGTACTGTACAAAGCTGCACCCATGAAGGGGGTTGTTGCAATTGTTTGGAATGAATGCAAAATATTTCTTGTCTAACATATGTTCCCAGGGAGCTGAGTAAGAGTGAAACAGATGGTCTATGATCTAGAAGTGTATCCCAAAAGATAAAAGTTTAAACAAGGCCAGGCAACATAACAAATACCTCTAATCTCAGCACTCACGAGAATGGCAATTTTGTAACCACCTGGATGTATCAAAACTATCTCAAAACAAACAAAAATTTAGACACATGATCTGAGGAATGTCAGCTACTCTCAAATCTACCCAAGGAGGATATAATAAGGAGAAAGAAAACCAAACAAATTCAAATGTAATTCCAAAAGTGAATGGCATTAGAGGCTTGTTCCATGGCCCTCTGATGGATTTAGGGAAGCTTGGAATGTAGAGAGTGGGTATTAGGAATCTCCTTCTAAGGGCAAAAAGGAATTATTTTCTCCAGAAGTGGGAGACATCTAGAAAATCCTGGGAACACAGCTATGTCACTAAAGGCTTGACTTGAAAGCATAAAGACTTGAGTTTGATCCCTACCCACAGTCCAGGTAAAATTGCCAGGCATGGTAGCACACACTTGTAATCCTAGTACTGGGTAGACAGAAACAGGTGAATGCCTGGTCCTCACTATGAGACAAAAGAAGCATTCCTTAGGTTGCATTTGAAAGGTGTTTCGTCACAGCCATAACACAAGGAACTCTGTGAACTTATTCAGGCTGGGTAGGAAATTTCCCTACTTGCACAGAGAATTAACTTGGAACTTAGGCCCACAGTACAACCTTCAACTGTAGGCGTGTTTGAGAAAATATATAGTACTTTTTAAATGAAACTGGCCAAAAATTGCCACAAAACAGATCTACTTTGGCCAGAAATTCTGCAACTTGTATTGTTTAGGGTGCATTGTATGTCTTGTAACTGTGGCTTTTATGAGGTTGTCTTTGGCTGCCCACCTCTCCTGCTTAGGGAACTCTAAAAGACACTTCTGCCTCCAAGGGTTATTGAATGAACTGGCTGATGCTACACAAAGAATTGATGGAGAACTCTAGAGCCAATGGGAAGGGAGTTATCAGATTTTCCTCCAGACTCCCTCAACAATTAAAGGTGCAAGTGTTAAGACAGGGATACACCACATCTTTGCCAAAGCTGGGGTAGACTACAGCTAGGAGAGTGATACAAGAGTCAAACTTGACCAGCCTCTAAAACTGATCAGCTCAAATGACCTTGCAGTGGGGAATGCAGCTGATCTACTACTCTGTCTCCTGATGCCTTTCTTTATCCCATGGATGCAGATCCAAGCTAGTCCCCACTTATCCTTTCTGGTTGTATCATAATTTTGTCTGGAGAGCAACCTTCTTTGAGAGAAACTCCAATTTCTAGATCTCCATCAATACAACTAACTGGCCGAGACAGATTCTGCCCTATCTCCTCCATGTGATGCTTCTGCTAAGAAATAGGCCATTCACAGATCATGCATGACTTGGACTCTATCATGCTGAGATGGAACTGCTCTTGACAGAAAAATAGACCATGATTCCTTTCAGAGATGACCCCAGCTGGTGGCATCCAAAAGGATGATATTGGGGGAACCTATTGGTCTTGCCTTAAGTACTGAATCTATGTGGACTTAACAGAACTAGGGCCTGGAAAGGAGCACACACACAGGAAGAATGAGTGAAGTCCACAAATGGACTTCAAGGAGAAAACCAAATAAAATTTATTGCGGTTTGAATGAGAAAGGTCCCAATAGGCTCCGATCTTTGAATACTTATTCTCCAGTTGATAGAACAGCTTTGCTGGCTGTAGAAAATGCATCACTGTGGTTGGGGTATTCCCTTCACCCCTCCTCCTTTTCTTCCTCCTCCTCCTCTTTCTCTTCGTCCTTCTCTTCCTCTCCCTCCTCTTCCTCCTCCTTCTCCTCCTCCACCTGCCTTCTTCATCATATGTACTCTATCCCTCTGAGTCAAACAGGCCATAATTTTTTTATGTAGCTTTTGTTTAAGATATACTATCATAGAAACAGAGAAGTTACTAATACAAAGGATTTCCTAACCTCAAGAGCAAATAAAAATATTACAGGGAAGAAAACATTATTCTAATTTAATTTAATCTAATTTAATTGCTTGGTCAGCTAGATACATATGTAGCATAAATAATGAATAATGAATTTTACCAAAATATGATATTAGAAAAAAATGGGCGATGTACATATTTGAGTGGCTTAAAAGTTCCAAGACCTTACTTGTTCTTCTACAAAGTAAGGCAATTGTGATTTCCAAAATTGTTAATCAGGAAGTAATAAATCCTGAGGGATTACTGAGTGGATAAAGCACATGTGTCTCTTATAAAGGATCTGTTTGACAGCACCTACATCAGTCAGCGCATAACCAATGGTTACTGCAAGCTCTAAGATATCAGATGCCACCTTCAGACATCTATAATCACCCCACGACACACACACATTCACATGCACATATATATATATATATATATGTATATATATATATATATATGCATACTCACAAACTTTTAAATAAAATAAATCTTTTTTCCTATTGTATTTTTTAAATTTTATTTTCATGAAATATAATTACCTCATTTCCTTCTTCCCTTTTCTCCCTCCAATTCCTCTCATTCCTCCTCCTTTGCAACCTCTCAAATGTATGGCCTTATTTTACAGAAAATCACAATGTGTCAAGACAAATCTTTCAAAAAACATATTACTGAAATCAATCAATCAAACAAACAAATAAACAAACAAACATGTATATGGCTTTCTTTTTTAAAAAATGGCCAAAGAGAGTGGAAGTGCTTATCAAGGACAAGACCATACTGCAGCCCTAACACACACACACACACACACACACACACACACACACACACACACACGTGTGTATAAATATATAAATACAACTTTCTGATTCTGTTCAGTGTATGTATGCAAATCAAGGGCTGATCATATGGTATTGTTAAAAAACAAAAAAAGCAAACAAACAAAAATCATTAGGGGTGCTCCTTCTTAGGACTACTTCTCCCACTTTTAGCATTCCTTAGATGATTGTAGTTCTTCTAGTGGTTGGGCCCATGAAACTCCCCCCTTCCACATTAACATGCCTATTGTTGTAGTTGTTTCAATCTTGTTTAGGTAGCCGTACTACTGAGGATATCATAAACATAGTTTCTTTTGTCTTTCTAGGAGAATCTCAAACCAGATTTCCTGGTTCTATAGCACTTACAATCTCTTTACTCCTCATCCTCAATATTCCCTGAGTATTAGTTACATTAGTTGTGTAATGCACGCTTCCTGGGTCTAGGATCCACACATCTGTTGTCCTCAAAATGATATCTAACTGTATTCCAAATACTTATTCTTATGCCTACTGACAAGTATAACTCTCAGCCTCTCTCCAGCCCTCCTAAAAGACACTTTTCATTGTAACAGACATAGATCATTTCAAAATATTACAAGTGTTCAAGATAAATCATTTTTACAATGAGTATCACTAAAAACATGCACAAACCTTTCACTGATAGACGTGGATAAAGAGTATGGTTTTTAATAAAGAACTTTTTAATAAAGTTCTTTTTAATAAAGAAGACAAACTGCAGGCTATGGCCAAACTGCAACATTGCCTCCTGTATTTCTACATGGCTGTAATGGTGTACGTATGCACACACACACACACACACACACACACACACACACACACACACACACACATACACACACACACATACACAAAGAAATTCTCATTGAGTAGGCTATTAAAAGTTCCCATGGTACAAGGAAGGTAAAATTTTCTATTATTTATTCCCAGAATCCATCTGCCAATTTCCTAAGTGCCTGAGTCCCAGTGTTCCAGGGCATCTCCAAATCAAATCAAATCAAATCTAAAGCTGTTATGTTCTAACAAACAAAAACAACCCATTTTGTTAATTCATATCTTTAGTAATACAAGTCACAAGCCCATTTCTGGAGGAAAGAGGTCAGATGTGTGACTCAGAACATCAATATTTTATTTCTGATTCATCAATCATTCACCATTTATTGACAGGAAGCACCTTTCAGGAAGTTTCTCTGCAGGTCTCCTCCCAAAGCCTAGACTGTTAATATTTCATGTGTGGAGGATGAAATAGCTGCAGAGATAAGTTACCTGGCCCAGGGTGCACAGGGAAAGTGACTCCTTTTTTTGTAGACAGAAAGGGGCACACATAATGGGCAGAATTCAACACACTACTCTCTCAGGGAGTCTCTGAACTAAAATATTGTGCTGTCTCAACATGGAAATACCATTGCAAAGACAAACTGAGGAAGAATTTCACTTATCAGGCTTCTTATTTCCCAGTTTTCTGCAACCAGAATTATCACCATCATCTGATCTCAGAGTCAACAACTCTATTAACTGAAGATTGGCAGAATGGCACATGTTTGTAATCCCAGCATTGGGGAGGTTCAAGTAGCCTAATCTAAACATTGAGTCCTGGGCAACATTATGAAACTCAACACCAAAATGGATAAGAGAGACAGCTTATTTGGTAAAGGACTTGCCATGCAGGTAGAAGAACCTGAGTTTGGCCCTCAGAACCCTTGCAAAAGCTAGACACAGTGCTTGTGCTTCTAACATGTTAAGGTAGAGATAGACGGCTCCCTGGGGTTCAAAGCTCAGCCCAATTATGGAATTTCATGCTAAGTAACAGACTGTAGTTCCAAATGGATGGCAGCTAGGAACAGTATCAGAAGTTGATTTCTGGCTTCTATGTACATACTTGTGCACACTCACATCCAAAAGAAAAAAAGTAAGAGATTTTTTAAAAGTATTTCATAATTTAATTATTTGAAAGTGAAAATCTCATTCATCATAAAGCACTTGGGAAAAACCAACATTGTATCAGACATGCAGAAAGATCTCAGGAATTTATAAGACCACTTTACAAACCTTTTTCCTTCAGCATAAGTAACAGTAATACCTGTAATTTTCCTGGCACTGCTGTCCTGGGTATATGCTATGCTATATAGCATTTTTTACTTTTGTAAACTAAAATTCAAGATGGTAATCATTTTATGAGGCTCAGAAAAGACTTGACTTACTTTTCCTTATCAAGTTCACTGAGAAATAACTTACAAGCTGTAACTTCTTGTTGTTAGAGAACAGAATTTAATGAGTTGTGGTAGCTCTGTGCACCACCAGAAATCCCGAAATCTCTCCTCAATTAAGATAGAGGACTGAGCTGGTGAGATGGCTCAGTCAGGAAGAACTTGCCATGTAAGCATGAGATCCTGATTTTAATTCCCAGCTCCACAAAAAAATGCTGGGCACAGCAGCATACATCTGTAATTCCAGTACTGAGGAAATGAAGATAGGAGTGTATCTGAAACTGACTAGCCAGCCACCCTAGCAAGATCAGTAAGCTTTGGGCTCAGCAAGAAATGTCTCAAACTTAAGGTAAAGAAGATGAGCAGTATGCCTAAGAGTGGAGGCTAGTTCTCCAATTGAATGCACAAATACATGTATATGTACATTCGTGTGAACACACACACAAACACACACACAAACACACACACAAACACACACACATACACACACACACACACACACATAAGACATGAATCATTTATTTCTATTATTTCCAAAAGATTCTTCATATTCTTTTGCAGTCACACACACCCCCATTGAACTCTGTACTGGTCAACCACTGATATGCATTTTTCACTCTAAATTAGGTGATATTTTAAATTTCTTAAGCTTTGGGAGCTGGAGAAACAGCTCAATGGTTAAGAGCCTTTGCTGCTCTTGCAGAGGAACAAAATTCACATGGCCACTCACAAACATGCATAACTTAAGTTCCAGGGAAAGGAGATACCCTGTTCTGGCTTCCATGGGTACAGCACACACATGGTGCACAAGCATATGCACAGGCAAAACACTCATAAACTCTGGGGCAATGGGCAATGCACAGACAGGCTGGTCTCCAGTAGAGTTGAGGTCTGAACCCTGGTAGAACCTGATGGGTTGTAATCCCCACCTACATGGGACAGAAGGCGCCCCCTCATGTCTCCTGGACTCCTGGCTCCTGTCGAAGTTACCACACCTGCAGCCTCCACAGGAGAAACCTGTGGCTAGTACTCAGGTATACTATGTCCCAAGCTTCTGACCTTCAGGCTAGACTCCTCCCGGTTACCTAGCAACAGCAAGATAACAATCCCACTATAAGAGGGCCTGTTTGGCCCCTCCTCCCCCCCCCCCCCTCTCTCTCAACTTTCTTACTCTCTAGCCTTTCTTTTTTTTTTCCTCTCCTTTCCCCCTTCTCTCCTCTTGGCCATGGCTGGTCTCTGTCTCTTTCTACTTTTTCTCTTTCTCCCTGCCTTTCTACAATATATCTCTAAATCCGTAGGCTGTTCATCAAGGCTCGCTGTGCTTGGATGATGGGATAGGCTTTCACCTAATGAGCAGTGCCTGATCTCCCATCAGAAGGCCTTCCTGTGCTCCAGCCACTCACCGGACTAAGGACTCTCGCCTGCATGGGAACCTCTCTCCTTCTGCCCTCATCCCATGTCTCTGGGGTCAAAAGTGTCACCCCTGGGCTCTATTCTGTTCTCAGCTACTCTGCTGTATCCAGCATGGGATGCTGGAGAGTGAGAACCTGATACAGGGGCTGCCCCTTGTCCATCCCCTCAGTGTGGAGTCAGTGGCTTCACACAGCCAGATGCCCACCAGGGGCTGAGTGGAAAGCGTCTGCAGTCCTCCAGCATCTGCCTGCCCAGACCACAGGAACTCTGGCCTGAAGCGGGTTCTCTCTCTCCCCCATCTTCCCCAACACCTACAGGCCCACAATATACATTTGCAATTTTTACATAATTTTTATTGGGTGCCTATACAACTGTGTGTGTGCACATGAGAACAAGTACCTATAGAGATAAATAAATAAATAAATAAATAATGAATGAATGAATGAATGAATGAATGAATTAATGCTTGCATTAGACATGGCTGCTGGAAACCCCACTCAGGTACCCTGCAAGAGCCCTACACATTCAAACAGAGTCATTTTCCCAGCTGCCAAACTTTTTTATATATTGTCTTTGTAGGATGTGTGTGAAAATGCATGAGTGTGGAGGTCAAATGCCAACATTGTGTGGTCAGTCCTCTCCTCCCACCTTCAAGCGTTCATTCTGGGGAAAACACTCAGATCCTCAAATTTTCTGATAAAGTGCCTTTACCCTCAGTGCTATCTCCCCAGCCCCAGCCTGGCTTGTTCCACTCAGCATAATGATTCTAACATGCAACTATACTGTTGGGTAGAACTATTCATGGTCATTATTTAGTGGGTAGTTTCCAGTTATGTGAAGACATCACAGTTTTTATATCCATTCTGATAATGGACATTTGGATTGTTTCCAACATTTAGTTACTGTAAATATAGTTGCTTTGAATGTAATTCCTGAGTATTTATATAGAAACCTGCTTGCATCCCCCTTTAGTGAATAATTAGAGATAGAATGACAAGGTTATATAGTAGATGTATGTAGAACACAAATTCCAATGTGGTATTTGTTGTGTGAGACTGTTTCTGGAGAGACATCACACACATGTGTTTATTCACTCTAGATATTGAGTGCAAAACATACCATGGTATAAATTGCACCAAGGTCTAAGTTGTTGAACCAGGGACATCTACTGGTGTTACAAACAGGAGTATGGTTGGGGGTTTACTGATAGATCCAGGGCTGCTTCAAAATAGGTACATCACTGAAAAGCATACCCCAACATGAAGTAAAAACAAAACAAAACAAAACAAAACAAAAGCAATCTTTAACATTAATTATGCATGATTATCAAGTTTACTTTGGAAACACTGGGTTATGTGGGAGTGAAAAACAGGATAAGGAACTGTCTGTAATCTGAGTCAACAGAACTAAAGCTGAACTACTGATTCCTACCTGTGAGTACCTGCTTGCCAAGTTGTGAGCATTGATGAGTCTTGTTCTCTAAACATAACTTGTCTTAAACAGAAACTTGCATATCTCAACTTCTGAAAAGCTTGCTTATCTCTGAGGTGGAAAACACTACTTTGGAGCAGAGATAAAACACTACTATAGGTCTTCAGTGGTCAAGGAGAAAAGATTAGAGCAACACCTACTCCTACTTAACCTATGAAATATTTCTAATAGGTCTGGGCCTCTACACAATAGCTGCCTTCACAAACACATGGGATCTCACTGCAACTGGAAGCTGGGAGTGCACTACCCTGGACATCAGGTGGTCTCTCTTAGCTAGTAAGCATCCTTCCCACACAGTTGTTTTCTGCATCTATAACTTTGGAGGTGGAGGTGCCTCATGAAACTTGTAACTTCAGAGCTTTCTCAAACATGTGAAATTTGTTTACTCCTCAGTTTGGTGAGCTCTTTCTGTTTTCTTTAGCGAATGTTTCAACACAGAGAAGATTGCTAGGCAACAGTATTTTTTCACTATTTCTTTTGTTTTGAGATTATAATTATATCATATCTGGCTGCTGTCTTCCTGACTGCTTGGGTGCCTGAGCACCTCCAGCAAGTCGCTCAGGGGAGACAAAATGCAATCCAAAGATTCCTCGCCCTACCAAAATGAAACATTCTGCAGGGCTTTGGTGTGTGCAGAATGGCCAAAGTGTAACAGCTCTCTGAAGGGAAGCCTATGCAGGGCAGATAGCCAGGGTCTCCCCTGGCTACTGTAGCAGAACCTGTGCTATTAGCAGCAGTAGTTGCCAGCTGCTGCAAGCAGCCAAATGCCATAGAGGAAGCCACTAAACAAGTGGCAGGAAGTGGTTAAAACCAACAGGTAATAGCAGCAATTAGATGTGGGCAGTGGGCGCAAGCACAGTCTGCTGCACAGATTGCAGGTCCAGTGAGGAATGCTTCATGAGAGAAAACTCTTCCCCAGAGGGTTACAGCTCAATAAAACAGCCACCCTCAGAGGACTTTGTATGAAATAACTTATGAAATTTATTCCATCTGGGTAGGATCCTTATAAACATTTGGGGAGTAGGATAGGGTCCAGGCATAAATGTTTCCTGTTGGCTCAGTCTGAGATGTTAGGGATGTTTGATTACATGGGAAAATAGTTAAGATGTTGTCCCTACGTGACTGATTGTCGTGGTCCTCTCAATGGGATGTCATGCTTTCATATGCCAGGAAAGGTAGAACTTGCCAGGGAACTGGAGCGACATCTACCATTCTCAATTCTCAGATGACCCAGGGGTTTGAACCTTACCAGTTCTTCTGTCTGGTGGCATGGTTCACTTGCCCCACTGTTTTGAAATTATCATTATTTCATTTCCCTTCTGTCTTCTTCCAAGTGCTGCCATATCTCCTAGCACTTTCAAATTCATTATTTTACGTTTATGTGTATATGCATATACATACATATCTCTAAATATAATCTGCTCACTCTATATAATGTTATTTATATGCATGTTTTCAAGGCTGACTATTTGTTATTGAGTAATTGGTTGGTGTACTCTTCCCTGGGGAAAACCATTTCTCCCACTTTCATCATTTCTTAGTTCTTTGTGTAGGCTTGAGGTATAGTGGTATGTGCACCATTCACTCTGGCATGTCTCTTGCCATTGCCCTTGTTCAGCTCATTTTTAGGCAACCACGCATATGAGACTTTGCTGATATGATATCCTCTTCTGGTCTCTGTGGGTACCACACAACCATGTAGCACATAGAAACTCATATAGGTAAATGACCATATATATATAAAATATGTCTAGGGGTTTTGCTATTTTTGTTGTTCTGTTTTTGTTATTTTTTTTTCCAGACTAGGTCTTGCTTTATAGCTCTGGCTGTCCTGTAACTAACTATGTAGATCAGGCTAGCCTCAAACTCATAGATATCCTCCTGCTTCTTCCATCTAAGTGCTGGAATTAGAGGTATCCACCACTATGCCTGGCTCCATAAGATAACATTTAAATAAATAATTTTTAAAACAGAGTACCTGAAATTGAGAAGGAAAAGAAGTGAGAAATGAGGGATTGGAGGAGAATGAATACAGAATGAATTTAATCAAAACACATTATATGCATACAGGAAATTCTCAAACACTAAAAAGATATCTATGCACTGTCCTAGATTGCTTCTATGTTGCTGCAATAAAACACTAACCAAAACCAACCTGGGTGGAGTGGTGACATTTTATCTCATTTTACACCTTTCAGGTTGGAAGCACAGTCTGTAGAAGAACACTGCTTACTGGCTTGCCTTTCCTGGCTTAAATATTTTGCTTTTGTAGACATTGAGAGTCACGCAGGGACTCATCTCACATTAACCATTAATCAAGCTAGAGAAACTACCCAAAAAGCTAAAGAGGTCTGCAACCCTATAGGTGGAACAACAATATGAACTAACCAGTACCCCCAGAGCTCATGTTTCTAGCTGTATATGTAGCAGAAGATGGCCTAGTTGGCCATCATTGGGAAGAGAGGCCCCTTGGTCTTGCAAACTTTATATGCCCCTGTACAGGGGAACGCCAGGGCCAAGAAGTGGGAGGAGGTGGGTAGGGGAGTAGGTGGATACCTCTAATTCCAGCACTTGGGAGGAAGAAGCAGGAGGATATCTATGAGTTTGAGGCTAGCCTGATCTACATAGTTACAGGACAGCCAGAGCTATAAAGCAAGACCTAGTCTTGAAAAAAAAAAAACAATAACAAAAACAGAACAACAAAAATAACAAAACACCTAAACATATTATATATATATGGGCATTTACCTATATGAGTTTCTGTGTGCTACATGGTTGTGTGGTACCCACAGAGACCAGAAAAGGATATCATATCAGCAAAGTCTCATATGCATGGTTGCCTAAAAATGAGCTGAACAGGGGGAGGGTATAGGGGACTTTCAGGGTAGCATTTGAAATGTAAATGAAGAAAATATCTAATTAAAAATTGAAAACAAAAAAAGTAAGAAAAAGAAAATGTTCTGTAAAATGCCAACAAGCCAATCTGATGGAAGTAATTCCTCTGTTGCTTTTTACTCTTCTCAGGTAACTCTAGTTGACTTCTTCCTGAGTCACTTTTGGCTGAAAGAAATAGACACACAGCACTGGTCTTTTATAGGTCATCATTGTTAGGCCATTTATAGATAAGGATTTGAGACAGAGAATCAGAAACAGTAGTCCTTACCATTATGGATCTCACAGTCTATCATGAAGGACATAAAGACCATTTTTAATATTTCAATATTTTTCTTACTGTTTTACTCTCTGTCCTCCCCCACTGACTGGAAGCTTCATAAGAAAGTAGGTACGTTGTTCTCCTGTAGAATTTTACATTATTCACCAGAAAAAAATAAAAATAAAAATCTTCACTAAATGACTGAATTTGGATGTCAAGAGATCACCTCATCCATTTAGAGTCAAACAAGATTTATAGAGACTATGGCTTATATCATTTCAAAAAGTAATATACTTGAGCATAATGGCTCATGCCTGTGATCTCAGCACTCAGGAAGCTGAAAAAGAAGAATGGCTTTGAGTCTGAAGATAGCTTGGACACATAGTGAATTCCAGACCAGCCTGGGATAAAAATGGAGACCTTGTCTTGAAGAAAAATATGCAAACGTATACAAATTCAAGCAAAGTAGGCAAAAGTACTCAGGAGAAAAATTAAGCAGATAGACAGGATAAGGAGATAATTGCTCCTACCCAGGACCAAGCTGTCACTCATCTTTTCCAAAGCCCCTCTCCTTAAATTGCCTATTTGGACTCCACTTCATCCTTCTCTGTCTTTCTGAGATAGAATTGGATGTGGCCCATATAGACACCTCAAGTGCTAAAATAATTGCCTCTTTCTTATGCCAAGTTCCAGGACAGAGTTGTAAAACTGTGAATTATTCACCACAAACACATAAGGAATTTTTTTTTCCTTTTCTTTTCTCTCATTTAGCATTTTCCTTAGAGCTAGATGATCCTCCTTCTGGGCAGACTCCTATATCTGGTGACACTTTCTCAGAGTACCCGCAGCATCCTATCCTATAGAAGCTGCTTCATTATATCATCCTGAACCTGTCCATAGTCGAAGGCTCTCTTCTCATCACTTTGATCTGTAGACTGGGTTTTAGAAACATTGTTGATAAAGAAATGGAGGCTGTAGCCTGACTCAGTACAGGAGACATACAAGTCTTTGGTCTTTTGTGATCACAGAGAAGCTGCAGCAGTCTCTGGGCCAAATAAGAGGGTCCCTCCGAATGGGACAAAAAATTAGAAGTCAATGTTAACTAGGTGGTCTGCAACCCCCAGTAACAACGGCAGTAAATGCTGTAGTGCCTCCCTTTTTCTTTGGCCTTAAACTTAGTCTAGCTTCCTGCTGTAATTATATTACTAGAGACCTGCCCAATAAACTCGAGATTGATTCAGACTTCCCTTAGCCTTCCTAAGCAGCTCCTAAGAACTAAGGCTGACTACTACATCTTAAATAAGGGGTCTGTAGTAAGGACGGAAGGTCTTGAGCTACTTCCTTCTAATGGGAGTTTACTCCTCCCCCTTGTGAAATGGAGCCCATTGGCTCTAAAGGAGAAAATAAATTCTGTTTTACTTTTTAAAACTCCTGTTATTAAGGCTGGGGTTTGGACTATATATAGCTCTGCTTAAGAGTAAGTGCCTAGCATGCATGAAACTCTGAAATCCACCAGCACCACATAAACTAGGCGAGATGGTATATGGTTATAATCTGAGCAGTCTGTAAGTAGAAGCACAAAAATCAAGTTCAAGGTTAGAGCTGGAGAGATGGTTCAGCTGTGGAACAGATTTACAGTTCTTTCAGGGGATCTATATTTAATTTCCTTTACCCTCATGGTTACTCACAACCGTCTATAGCTTTAATTTCTGGAGATCATCTGGCTTCTATAGGTAACATACTCACATGCACATACATACAAACATATACACACACACAGAGAGAGACATGCAAATAAAAATAGACTATTTTCTAAAGAATATTTCTCTAGTCATTGAAAAATACATACACAGGTATTTATAAAGAAGCCATAAACTATTGCATGGTTTTGTTTGCTGAAGACCTTTAAATAAGATTAACTAGTCAAGCTCTTGTCCTCCCTTGTTTCTCTCTTGCTCTTTCTCTGCTTCTCCCTCTTTCTCCCCATTTCCTTCCCTCACTCTCTCTTCGTGTGGTCATGGCTGGCTTCCATTCCTCTACACTTCTCTTCTACTTTTTCTCTTCTACTTCTCTTCTACTACTTCTCCTCTACTACTTCTCTTTTTCTACTCTTCTCTTCTCCTCTTCTCTTCTTCTCTTCTCTTTTACTTCTATTCTTCTCTTCTCTCTTCTTCTTCTTCTTCTTCTTCTTCTTCTTCTTCTTCTTCTTCTTCTTCTTCTTCTTCTTCTTCTTCTTCTTCTTCTTCTTCTTCTTCTTCTCCTTCTCCTCCTCCTCCTTCTCCTTCTCCTTCTCTTCCTCCTTCTCTCTCTCTCTCTCTCTCTCTCTCTCTCTCTCTCTGCCTCTACTATCCAATGTGTGCTGTGTAAACTCTATTTTATATGAGAGAGAGAGAGAGAGATTGATTGATTCAACAGTGAATAAAATAAAATTCACTCTTTGCCAAGACTGCTGTTGCAAATAGAGTACATTTTATCTTTTTCTTTTTTCATTGAAAGAGTATAACTATTTAGCCCAGGCTGGCCTCAAACTTTAGAACTAAAAGTGTTCCTGTTTCAGCTGTAGGAGTCTTGGGTCTTCATTACAACATAAAGTTATTTCTGGCAGATTTTTCAAGTGGTGGTTGCTACCTGACTGCAGACTCCTTAATAAAGACCATGGCGTCTTGAAAAGAAAATAATAGTCAAGGTTAGAGCTGGAGAGATGGTTCAGCTGTGGAACAGATTTACAGTTCTTTCAGGGGATCTATATTTAATTTCCTTTACCCTCATGGTTACTCACAACCGTCTATAGCTTTAATTTCTGGAGATCATCTGGCTTCTATAGGTAACATACTCACATGCACATACATACAAACATATACACACACACAGAGAGAGACATGCAAATAAAAATAGACTATTTTCTAAAGAATATTTCTCTAGTCATTGAAAAATACATACACAGGTATTTATAAAGAAGCCATAAACTATTGCATGGTTTTGTTTGCTGAAGACCTTTAAATAAGATTAACTAGTCAAGCTCTTGTCCTCCCTTGTTTCTCTCTTGCTCTTTCTCTGCTTCTCCCTCTTTCTCCCCATTTCCTTCCCTCACTCTCTCTTCGTGTGGTCATGGCTGGCTTCCATTCCTCTACACTTCTCTTCTACTTTTTCTCTTCTACTTCTCTTCTACTACTTCTCCTCTACTACTTCTCTTTTTCTACTCTTCTCTTCTCCTCTTCTCTTCTTCTCTTCTCTTTTACTTCTATTCTTCTCTTCTCTCTTCTTCTTCTTCTTCTTCTTCTTCTTCTTCTTCTTCTTCTTCTTCTTCTTCTTCTTCTTCTTCTTCTTCTTCTTCTTCTTCTCCTTCTCCTCCTCCTCCTTCTCCTTCTCCTTCTCTTCCTCCTTCTCTCTCTCTCTCTCTCTCTCTCTCTCTCTCTCTCTCTCTCTGCCTCTACTATCCAATGTGTGCTGTGTAAACTCTATTTTATATGAGAGAGAGAGAGAGAGATTGATTGATTCAACAGTGAATAAAATAAAATTCACTCTTTGCCAAGACTGCTGTTGCAAATAGAGTACATTTTATCTTTTTCTTTTTTCATTGAAAGAGTATAACTATTTAGCCCAGGCTGGTCTCAAACTTTAGAACTAAAAGTGTTCCTGTTTCAGCTGTAGGAGTCTTGGGTCTTCATTACAACATAAAGTTATTTCTGGCAGATTTTTCAAGTGGTGGTTGCTACCTGACTGCAGACTCCTTAATAAAGACCATGGCGTCTTGAAAAGAAAATAATAGTCAAGGTTAGAGCTGGAGAGATGGTTCAGCTGTGGAACAGATTTACAGTTCTTTCAGGGGATCTATATTTAATTTCCTTTACCCTCATGGTTACTCACAACCGTCTATAGCTTTAATTTCTGGAGATCATCTGGCTTCTATAGGTAACATACTCACATGCAAAATAGTTGACTCCTTCTTTGTGGTGATGTGTGCTTAGGTTTGTAAAAAATCACATTGTCCTCTGACCTTTTTTTTAGAATAGTTTAGTGTAGGACTTAGGACATTGCATCTCACACCAGCTGATAGAAACCATCTGACCCTCTTTTATGATGTAAGCTATCACTACTCCTAACTCATATTCAGCTGCACGCACCTATGGGGATAACTTTGGCCAAAACTATGTCTCTTAGACAGAAATTCTTATAAATATATATCAACCTTGTCTTTTTCAGTTGCTACAATACTTTTCTTGACAATAGTTCCTCGAAAAGTATTTTCCTTCAGGATGTGTACTTTGGTAAAACATGAATTGATGCTAGAGACTTTACAGGTTACAACAACTCCTACATCTGGAAGTATGTGACTCTTTTTCTTTTATCACACAAACTACAGGAAGAAAGACATTCTTGCTGGTCTATGTCAGGCAGCCCATCAGGAATGAAAAGATTTCAGGTATAGGTACCACTGCCAGGGTTATCCTCCTCCAAGTTACATAGATGTTCATGGGGGACATAGTATCTGACAGGTGGTACCATCCTTGCCACTATAAAATCGTCTTTACTTTTAAAAGAAATAACTAAAATCATGAGGTACAACAGAGGAATGGATACAGAAAATGTGGTACATTTACACAATGGAATACTACTCAGCTATTAAAAAGAATGATTTTATGAAATTACTAGGCAAATGGATGGACCTGGAGGGTATCATCCTGAGTGATGTAACCCATTTACAAAGGAACTCACACAATATGTACTCACTGATAAGTGGATGTTAGCCCAGAAACTTAGGATACCCAAGATATAAGATACAATTTGCTAAATGCATGAAACTCAAGAAGAACAAAGACCAAAGTGTGGACACTTTGCCCCTCCTTAGAATTGGGAGCAAATCACCCATGGAAGGAGTTACAGAGACAAAGTTTGGAGCTGTGTCAAAAGGATGGACCATTTAGAGACTGCCGTATCCAGGGCTCCATCACATAATCAGCTTACAAACGCTGACACCATGGCATATACTAGCAAGATTTTGCTGAAAGGACCCAGATATAGCTGTCTCTTTTGAGACTATGCCGGGCCTAGCAAACACACAAGTGGATGCTCACAGTCAGATATTGGATGAATCACAGGGCCCCCAATGGAGGAGCTAGAGAAAGTACCCAAGGAGCTAAAAGGATCTGCAACCCTATAGGTAGAACAACATTATGAACTAACCAGTACCCCAGAGCTCTTGACTCTAGCTGCATATGTATCAAAAGATGGCCTAGTCAGCCATCACTGGAAAGAGAGGCCCATTGGACTTGCAAACTTTATATGCCCCAGTACAGGGGAACACCAGGGCCAATAAGTGGGAGTGGGTGGGTAGGGGAGTGGGAGGGAGGGTATGGGGGACTTTTGGGATAGCATTGGAAATGTAAATGAGGAAAATACCTAATAAAAAGTATTTTAAAAAATTAAATAAATGCAGAAGTGACTTTAAAAGAGCCACAAAAAAAAAAAATCATGAGGTATATATACATCAGAGACATAGCCTCTGGAAGTGATCTTTTTAAAAATTGAAAATTTTCGGCCACTTCTAGAAAGACTCCACAAGTAAAATTTGTCCCCATTTATTTGTAGACTGGGGAGTGAAAGACAAGCACCATAGGGGGAGGTCCTTTTTCAGATTGGTCATGGAGAGGACTTCTTATACTATAATCACAGAATTGCGTATATATAATTATTTCTCATATTTGTACCTATACTTGGCAATGCTAAGTAGTTTTTGAAGTGACTTTTCTTCCTAGATGTTCTGAAGTGCCTGGCATATTTTAGAAGTAGAAGTACTAAAAATAATTTTAAGTACCTTCTTGTTATTTTGTAATATGAATTAGGAAGAGCCAAACTCCTCCTGAATGGCACAGACAGTGTTTGTGCTGTGGTCCGAAGGAAAAGAAAATACAAAGAGGACCAAGCCTATGTGCTCACAGTAAGGAAGAGGGCATATTTGCTGTTTTGTGTGTGTGTGTGTGTGTGTGTGTGTGTGTGTGTGTGTGTGTGTGTGTGTATACAAAGGATGAAGGAGTCCTACATATTAAAGAAGTCAGGAAGTTAAATAATATCTCTTGGAGGTCCATTCATTTATGCATCTGTGTGAATGTGTATGTGTGTGTGAGTGTGTGTGTATGTGTGCATGCCTCTGAAAGTATGTGTGTGCACATTTGTGTGTGCATGTTGGCATATGGAGATCAGAAGAGGGTATAAATTACCCTCCACTACACTCTCCATTGAGTCTTTACCACAGGGATTCTCCATAAACCTGGGTCTTGCATTTTTTTATTTTTGATTAAGCTAGTAAACAACAACAATTCCTTATTATCCCCCTGATTCAGCGACCTTAGAGATAAGGTTTTGAGTATATTCAGGGTGCTCAGCTTGTTACAAGGGTGCCTGAATGGAATTTCTGGTCCTCATGATTCCACAGTTAGCACTCTTAACTACTGAACTGTCTCTCTTCATCCATGTTTTATATATTTTATTTTAAAATTCCAAGAAGGATGGTAGCAAGATGGATTCATGTATAAAAACCTTTGCCACTCCGCCGAATGAAGAAAGAATTTGTTCCCATATTCAACCTGGTAAAATGAGAGAACTGACTCTTGCTAGTTGTCCTCTGACATCCACATCTGTACCATATCTATGCACATGTATGCACACACAGAAAAAAAGAGTAAATAAATAAGTAAATAAGTAAGTAAGTGAGTAAGTAAGTAAATAAATAAATAAATTGTCCCAATCCTCTGAGCCAGTGGCGAGACAAACGATGCAGACACCAAGGAGGGTTCACGCAGCAACGTCTTTACTTGTGGTTTTTTTCCCCTTACTGCTCTCTTCCCCAGCAGCTTTTTCTTAGGGCAAGGGCTAAACTACTCCTATTACAACAGCTTCTCTTACAACTACTTCTCACAGCAAGGGCTAAAACAACTCCTATTACAAGAGTTACCTCTTACTACTACTTCTACTTGCAGCAAGGGCTAAAACTACTCTCTTCACTACTCGAGCTGACTCACCGCCTTCTATCTCCACCTCATCCAATCAGAATTCACACACGCTCCAGGCACAAGCTCAGGTCGTTCACAGATAGGCTGACAGGTCCCATCAGGAGGAACAGTCCAGCCTGGCAGGCAGCCCATGCATGCAGCCTCATTGCTGCATGCTCAGGTAAGGCAGTAACCAAGTGGGTTTCACAGGGCCTGTGGCCGCACAGCTTCCTGCAATACATATATACATACATACATACATACATACATACATACATACATACGTAAATAAATAAATAATGTAGATATGCTTCACTTTAAGTCCAAGGAAAAATTGGCTTCTAAACATTTTGAGCATTTCAGCCTACTTGATTAGTAGAAACCATAGCGTTAGAGGCCAATTAGATATATAATTTGAAGACACTTTTGTGATAGTTAATCTTGATTTCTAACCCTGAAAGATCTGTCATCATCTAAATGAGATGCCTCTTGGTGGGTCATTGAGAATGGGTGGGTTAGAAAGAATTAGCAAATAGGAGAAGACACTCCCCCATAGAGGGAAGTAAATTTATGCAGGAAGCTGGGATAAAAAGAACCTCAAAATTAACGCAAGGCTGACTGTCTAATTTCACATCTTGCCATTGAGTCTATCTTACCATTGTTTCTGCAGATGCTGGTGCTATTGATGCTGATGCTGGTGCTGCTCCTATTACTGCTGATGCTGGTGTTGCTACTGTCACTGATGATGATGATGATGATGATGAAAGACTACACAATTTTTGTCCTTCCAACGTTTACTGAAGACCAACAACTTCCCAGGATTCTCTAGTCTTTCAGCACCAGGTTGAGACTGCTGAGACATCTAGCTACATGGACTGAGCAACTCACAGATTCTCAGCTTCCTCAGGATGCACACTACCATTGTTGGATGATCTAGGCTACATCATACAAGTCATTTTAGTGAGAAAGATGACAGATAGATAGATAGATAGACAGACAGACAGACAGACAGACAGACAGACAGACAGATAGATAGATAGATAGATAGATAGATAGACAGACAGACAGACCGACGGACCGACGGACCAACGGACAGATAGATAGATAGATAGATAGATAGATAGATAGATAGATAGATAGATAGATAGATAGATAGATAGATAGTTAAACATGTTTTTTTACATAATGAACCCTAGGAAGTAAACTTAAGGTCTTGGAGTTTTAAAAGGCAAGCATGTGGACAAATAAGCCACATCCCAACCCAGATACTGAAATGGTTTTATCTTCTTTTTGTACTAAATTTCTAAGGTCTGGATTCTATTTTACATATATGATTCAACTCACTTCATATGCTAATTTTTACTGGCAATATGTGATCTATATTTGAATTTTATAAGACTTATCTTCAAATGCATAATCAATACACAGTCACAAACTGTCCTGAACACACAGAAATGTTTTCCAAAACAAAAAAGAGTAACATAGAAAATCATTTTTTTTCTAGCAAATGTAGTCCTGTGATGAAAAAGGGGGAATTACTTTGAAGCAAACACTTGGCAGTTCTTATGGCATACCACTTCAACTTAAGCAGATACTTCACACATCCTTTTATTCATCCTTCTGTCCTTTCTTATGTATACTTTTCCTTCTTCTTCTTCTTCTTTCCTCATAACCAGGTCTCACTATGTAGGCCAAGCTATCCTAGAATTTATGATCCTCCTGCCTCAGTCTCCTCCATCATAATACACACATTTATTTTTACCTATTTTCAAGGGATGTCTGTGGTTCCATCTGCCCTTTCTCCCCACACTCCAACCTGCTTCTGACCCTCCTACCACACTAATGTTGAAATCAGTGATATGCCTACATCCCATTCCTCATTTACATCTCCCATAAAAGAGATTTCAGCTCACACGGATGATCAAAAAACATAAAGGGAGAGAGAAGGAGGAAAAGTTATATCACATAGATAATTCCTGGCAACAAGTAGCACGCGGCAAGAAAGAGTTGTGGAGTTCTGTGAGCTGGGGACATGAATCAGCACGGGTTCAAATCTGTAGAAAAGTGAGTAGAGTCACTGAGAAGGTGAAAAAATGTGAGTTTGGTGTTCACAAGGCTGTGAAGACAGAAGTAACAAACTCCCACATTAGATAATATTCTGCTCCTAAGATCAACAAAAGTGCTTGGTGTGAATTAAGTCTTGATGTTCAATTTAATACTACAAAGCAGGCTACTTTAAAATACGTAGATAATTTAACCCAGCAATTCCAATTTCAAGCATTTTTCAAGATATGTAATGTACTGAAGTATAGTATGGAGGTACTGAAAAATATTTTTTATTTTTTATTTTTATTATTAATTATTAATTAAATTAATTATGCTTCTCTAAGACAAAGGAAACTGTCAATAGGACAAGATGGCAACCAACAGATTAGGAAACGGTCTTTACAACACTACATCCAATAAATGTCTAATATCCATTATATACAAAGAACTCAAAAAGTTAGACTCCAGAAAACCAAATAACCCTATTTTAAAAAATTGGGTACAGAGCAAAACAGGGACTTCTCAATGGGGGAATACCAAATGGCTGAGAAGCACCTAAAGAAATGTTCAATATCCTTATTCATTAGGGAAATGCACATCAAAACAACCCTGAGATTCCACTTCACACTAGTCAGAAAGGCTAAGATCAAAAACTCAGGTGTCAGCAATGCTCTCAAGGATGTGAAGAAAGAGGAACACTCCTCCATTGCTGCTGGGATTGCAAGTCTGTACAACCACTCTGGAAATCAGTTTAGTGGTCCTCAGAAAATTGGACATAGTACAACCTGAGGACCCAGCTATATCACACCTAGGCATATACCCAGAAGATGCTCCAACATATAATAAGGACAAATGCTCCACTATGTTCATAGCAGCCTTATTTATAATAGCCAGAAGCTGGAAAGAACCCATTTGTCCCTCAACAGAGGAATAGATACAGGTAATATGGTACATGTACACAAAGGAGTAGTACACAGCAATTAAAAAACAATGAATTTATGAAATTCTTAGGCAAATAGATGGATCTGGAGGATATCATCCTGAGTGAGGTAACCCAATCACAAAAGAACACACATGATATGCATTCAGTGATAAGTGGATATAAGCCCAGAATCTGGGAATACCTAAGATACAATTCACAGACCACATGAAGCTCAAGAATAAGGAAGAGTACAGGATACTTTGGTCCTTCTTAGAAGGGGAAACAAAACACCCATGGGAGGAGATACAGAGACAAAATGTGGAGCAGAGACTGAAGGAAAGTTCATCCAGAGTCTACCTCACCTGGGGATCCATCCCATATACAGTCACCAAACCCAGACACTATTGTAGAAGCCAACAAGTGCTTGCTGACAGGAGCCTGATACAGCTGTCTCCTGAGAGGCTCTGCCAGTGCCTGACAAATACAGAGATGGATGCTCTCAGCCAATCATTAGACTGATCACAATGTCCCCACTGAAGGAGTTATAGAAGAGACCCAAGGAGCTGAAGGGTTTTGTATCCCCATAGGAAGAGCAACGATATGAACCAACCGTAACCCCAGATCTCCCAGGGACTAAACCACCAACAAAAGAGTACACGTGGAAGGACCCATAGCTCCAGCCACATATGTAGCTGAGGATGACTTTATAGGTCATCAATGGGAGGAGAGGCCCTTGGTTCTGTGAGGGTTCAATTTCCCAATGAAGGGGAATGCCAGGACCAGGAAGGTGGACTGGGTGGTTTGATGAACAGGGAGGGGAGGAGATAGGGGATTTGCTGAGGGGAAAGCAGGAAAGGAGATAACACTTGAAATGTAAATAAAGAAAATAATCTAATATAAAAATATTTTTTAAAAATTAAAATTTTTAATAATTTTTAAAAAGATAAAAATGTATAGATTTTTAAAATTTTTAAAAATTGAAAAAATAAATATTTTTAAAGGAGTACATTACCTGTTGCATTCATGTCCTATAGTGATTTAAGTAGGAATGACCCTATAGACTCATGTTTTGTAATACTTGGTCTATAGGAAGTGGCACTATTAAGACTTATGGCCTTATTGGAGTGGATATTACTTTGAAGAGGATATGTGTCACTGTGGGCAGAAGCTTTGAGATTTCACAATATGAAGCTTGGCTTAGTGTCTTACTCTCTTATTGTTTCATGCAGGTACAGATATAGACTTTTGAGCTACCTCTTGAGTTCCATGTCTACCTTTATGCTTTCATGCTGTGGTCATGGTTTTCCTTCACATCAATAGAAACACTAAGATATGGTTCCTTGATCATTACATTATATATATATACTCTTCTGTGAATGTTTGTATGTCTGCATATGTTAGAGTAATTATCTATATACCTCTGTGTGTCTCTATATATTATTGGACTGTTTAACTGTCTTAGTATGTAGATGTGTATGTGAAGATTGCTTTACTGAGTACCATGTACTAAATGTCAAAAACTCAGGAGGTAGTGTCTAGGATGATATTTATATCCATAATGTAAAGGATTATTCATTTATTCATCTCAAATTCCACTAGAACTGTCAGTATATGAAACCAGGTCACCTGAGGTGACAGGACAATCTTCTTTAGTCACCAAATATGTCTCCACACTTGGCTTCACAATAACACAACACTCTCTTTTTAAAAAATAAATATTTAGGTAAATATCAAGTATACTGATTTAATCATGCATATACTAACAGACTGTAACCCTTAATTCTGTTCAATTGAATTAAAACATTTAAGGGAGATGTTTTCAAGACAGGGATTACCTGTATAGCAACTGTTGTGCTATAACTCACTCTGCAGAGCAGACTGTTCTTGAACTCACAGAGATCCACCTGCCTGTGCCTCACCTGTACTGGTATTAAAGACATTCATCAGCACCACCCCGTTAAATTGATGTTTTTACTATTATATTTCCATTGATAGGTTCATAATCTCCAGAACCTATATGGTTAAAGAAAATGACCAACTTTCACAAGTTATCCTCTGACCTCAACAGATGTACAATAGCATAAGTACACCTGTAAATAAATAGATAGATAGATAGATAGATAGATAGATAGATAGATAGATAGATAGATAGATAAAGAATGTTTTCTAAAATTGTAAGTGCTTAGTTTAATTGTTGGGTGCCCACATGCTGGAGATTTATACAGTGAATGTTGACAAAACACATTTGGAATCAGAAGTGGAGTTTTCCCATTTTGTAAGCCTTTGGAAAGTACTCCTTGGACATCCTCTAATGACCTCCTAAGGCATATGATCTAGAGTGATGTTATATGAGAGAAAGCTGTCTATTAGTATGGTATGGATAAAAACACATTGTCACACTTGACCTGATTGTACCATATCCCATAATATTAGGGAAGCTCTTTGATCCTATATCTCATATGAACAGTTAAGAATTCAGAATTGTAATCCTCAAACCTCTCCATATCCAAATGCACCAGATCCAGTCTATGATTTTATGACTTGGAACTCAGATCATTGCTATTCTGTGTAGTGAGTTTACTTATACAAACTGACTAAAGAGAGAAAGAAAACAGTATTCAATTGATTTTTTTTCAGCAATCAATTCTAGAAAAAAATACAGCTTTTAAAACTGTATAAACTTTCTAAAGAACCCTATTCAGCCAAGGGGGGATTCTTCTAACCAGATACTAGGTCAGTCACTGAATCTCTACTAGTTTTCTGAATTCCAGGAAAATACCTCTTGTTTGCTGTTCCACAATCCAAGACTGGGTGTTCATTTGTCAGTGACTTTCCCACAGGTCCAAAGGCATCCCAGCTCAGAATCATTTGTGATTACGTAAAGACAACATGGGCTTCTCTATCCTGAATCATTAATAAAATGGCATAAGGAAGTGAAATTCTGTAGCTGCACAGGAATGATATATGACTATGGGATTTAATCTCTGCCTTTGTTTCTCAGTTCCTAAGTCAAAGTCTCTCCTCCTGTTGCTGGATCCCTTGGAAACCATCACTTCCCAAGCAGTCTTCACTTTCCACCAGCACCTACTTCAGCACCTCCTTGCCTTCTACTTTTCTAGCCAAATACCAGCCTAAGTTTTGGAGAAGGGTTCTGAGAAAGGGGTGTTCCAGAGTCATGAAAAAAAATGACTCAAAGTCAAGTCATGAGTACAAGCTGAGAGCCTTGTGCTCTGGTCCTGCTGGCTACACAGACAGCGCATCCAGATAGTCCAGCTCTCAAAGAACAAAGCCCATTCTTTTATTTGCATATCAATTAATTCACACACACACCCCAGAATAGGAAATTCAGGTTCCCTTTTGAGGATTCCATGAATCAGCATATAATGACCTTAGCTGCTTGATTCTTAGAAATGAATTCAGGAATCTGTTTGACTTTGTAAGCAAAAGGAATAAAGTTTAGCTGTGTGGGATCACCACTCCCTAAATTAATTTATCTACGTCATTAATATAGTTTTGAGAAGCTGTCTCATAATACAACTGCATCTGTTCTTTTAGGTCCATGAATTCCCTCATATAATTCATATTGTTTCCTCATATTTTACTTAGTTGATTTTTTATAACTATTTATATATTTTGAATTCATCCTTTTAAAGTTCTTTCCTTAAGGGCTGTCCTTAAGGTCACAGCTTTTACCATTTTTTTGCTAAAGACAAAGACACTCCCTCTTCTCCTAGACTCATGCTACTTCTAATTATCCTGAAGTCCTTAACATTGGCACAGAAAAATGTTCCCTGATAACCATTTCTGGAGGAATCTATCCCAAAGGAGGAAAATAAAATCAATTATATTCATTACTGTACAAACAAGTCTCACATCTAGCAACACTCAAGAAGGCCCATGCACTTCTTCCTGTGCTCCAGGCGTGGGAACCATGTCTCATCATCCTTGTTCGTTGTATGTGGAGGTACAGGACTCAGTGCTGAATCCAGTATGGCCTTGGTAGGGACAAGCTGGCATGGTTCCAGACCCTGAGACAGGGCGAGCAGGTGTGAGCCTCCACTGGTGTTGATGATTGCTGTGGACATGAAGCATTTTTGGGTAATAATGTACATATTTTCACTTTCCTCAGAGGAATGTGGTCCTTTTCACATTAAAGACTCCATGATAATCAAAGACAGCAGGAGTCCAGGAGGCAAAATTGTGTCACTGATGTCCAAGTAAAGTAGTAAAGGCTGGGACTTTGGGACAGCCCTTAAGGCTGTGGAAAATAACTAAATATGAGTTTGAAAATATATAATATTGCAACTATGGAAAACTATAATGATGCAGTATGAATTGTGAAAGGGGATCCACAGTTCTAAAGGAAGAGAATGAGCTTTGCCATGAGCCAGAGTCTCAGAAAGATAGGAGGAAGGAGATAAAGAGATTTAAGGAATGGTAATCACAAAGCAAAATCCCAACCAGCTAACACTTTGTGTGTTTGTTTGTTTGTTTATGCTTACAAATGCAGACAGATTAATGAGTTCAGTATCAGCCTGTGACAGAGCAAATTTAGGTCCAGTTATAGTCTGAGTGGTAATCTCATGACCAAGTCCCACCCAGCTAAATTTACAAAAGCAGGCAGATCTCTGTTTTTTTTGTTTTTGTCTTTGGTTTTTTTTTTTTTTTGTTGTTGTTGTTTTTTTTTACAGTGTTAAAAATGATCATCATCGCCGGGCATGGTGGCAACCGCCTTTAATCCCAGCACTCCGGAGGCAGAGACAGGAGGATTTTTGAGTTCGAGGCCAGCCTGGTCTACAAAGTGAGTTCCAGGACAGCCAGGGCAATACAGAGAAACCCTGTCTCGAAAAACAAACAACAACAACAAAAAAAAAACAAACAAAAAAAAAACAAAAAAAAAAGATCATCATTATCATCATCATCAACAACAACAAAAGAAACACTGTTTATTTCCTAAAAGTCTAGGGGCTAAGGTCATGGAAAACTGATATGATGGTCAGAAAAGAACCTGAAATAAATAACACAATGCATATATAAAAAGAAGCTGCCCTATGGTCTGCAAGAGATGAGCTAACAAAAAGTGATAGGAGCTGTTTAGAATTTTTTCTCTAGCAAGAGCTGAGTTCTCTGGAAATCTATGGAGATGGAACACTGCTCTTCAAGAATTTCTTTTTCACGGGATTTCTGACTTTAGTTAGAAAATTCATGGATACTGAACAAAGCTCTTTTAGAATTTTTCATAGCTAGTTTAGAACTTTAAAGCGCAAGGATTAGTGAGTGATCACAGCTCTTTTAGAATGGGTTCTGGCTTTCTGGTTTTGATTGGAATAACCAAGAATCGATTTCAGAATTTTTCTTACAGAATTTTTGACTCAGTATAAAGGTCCAAAAATAAAAAAAAATAATTCATAGTAATTTTTCTGACTTTGCTTAGAAAATCCATGTGCTATCCTGAGATCTTTTAGAATTTTCCTAGTTTGAACTCACAATTTGACTTCCACATGTTTGTTTCTGCTACTCCCAGACACCCCTCTCTCAGGAACGCAGACCCAGCCGAGGCTATTCCTTGGCAACTGGGCAAGTGACATACCCTGCTTGTCTTGCAAGGCTCTTTGAATAAAATTACTGATGGCCCCAAACTCAGCACCTGCATATGCTAATTCTTAGTGATCAATTTTTATCACTGTTACCTTGTCTCCCTTGTGAAATGCATATCAGTAATCTCCTATTCATGCACACAACACACTACCCACTATTCCAAATGAATATTTCTGCTTGGGCATTGTGAAACAAAATATCTTCAGGAACTATGAAGGTAAAACCTGTTAGACTCAAAGCTGATGATTTATTAAATAAAAGTAGCCTGTGATCTGAAGCAAGAGTTGTCAGTCAAGTGCTTGCCTTGCTCTGGACAAGCCTAGACTGAGGTCAAGGCCAGGGTGAGGTGGATGTAAGCATGCTAAGGGACAAATCAGATATGGATCACTATTCTTTCTCTCTCTCTGTCTCTCTATCTCTGTCTCTGTCTCTGTCTCTCTCTCTCTTTCTTTTTCTCTCTCTCTTTCTTTCTCTCTCTCTCTCTTTCTCTCTCTCTTTCTTTCTTTTTTCATTTCCTTCCTTCTCTCTCTCTTTCTCTCTCTTTCTTTCTCTCTCTCTTTCTTTCTTTCTTTCTTTCTTTCTTTCTTTCTTTCTTTCTTTCTTTCTTTCTTTCTTTTTTTTTTCATGAGAGATGGGACAGACAAGATCTCAGTATAGTCTGACCTACTCTGACAACCTATATTGCTCAGAGGCTTTTTATATATAAAATCATTTTCTCAGAAACTTTATTCATTGATTTTCAGCTTTTCAAAATGCATGTACTTCTAAAGTCTTCTTTGATTACATAGGAATATTGAAAGAAGAATAAAACAAACAAACAGCAATTGCATGAGAACTAAAATTTAGAATTCTGATAAAATCAATTTTCTGTAAGCTCAATATCTTCTTCTTTAAGACTGGTGTCATAAAGCCTTGTGGTTACAGCAATACTGGACAGGATGACTGTATTTTAATTTGATTCTGTTTCAATTTGACACATAATTAATAGATCAAAAGTTATTTCCTACTACCTATTATAACAAACTTAACATTCTACAAAACTTCAATATCTCTGACCTCTGATACTTCCATCCTTCCTCTATATTTCTTTTACTTTTGGGATAAGACCACTTCCCTTTTTCTTTGATTCTTAGAATATTGTACAGCCCCTTGCTTAACAAAAGTGGTCTGTTCTTTCATTTTCCATAATATCAGAAACGTTCTGGTCTGACAAATATGTTCAGCAAGGCAGGTAGTTCACTGAGCCAAAATATTTTGCTCTTGTGAGAGTTTTTCCATCTTCTTTGTAACTGGCTTAATGTGCAACATAAGCACATTGGCAGTAAATATGAAACTTTCATTTTCTCAATACCTGCCACCAGCCAAACTCATTCATAACCCTCTTTCCCATCTCTTCCTGGGGAGGTGGGAGGCTGCTCTCTTATGTCATCACAGTTGAAGTCATATTTTTGTAGTCATTTCTTAATAATTAAGATAATTCCTTCCTAGTTTCAAAGGTTTGATCCTATTCTATTTAGAACTTCAATCAAATTTTTAAATTCTGGGTACAGCTTACTCTCAACCTAGATCACGATTCTGAGCCTTGGGGGAAGGCAGGCAGAATTGAGTGCTCTGTTATTGTTGTTGTTTTTTGGTTTTGTTTTTTCTGTTGCTATGATACAACCTCATGACCAAATTGACTTATCTAAGAAATATTTTATTTTGATTTACGATTTCAGATGGCTAAGAGTCCATTATCAGGGGGATAGAGCTCAGTGGTTTAGATCACTGCCAGCTCTTCATGGAGACGCAAATACAATTTCTGGAATCTATATGAGAGCTCACAACTGTTTGTAGATCTTGATCTCGGGGGTTCAATGCTGTGTTATGGCTTCTTAGGACACTGCCATCACATGGTACACAGACATACATGCAGGTATACAAAATAATAAAGGGAAAATTTAAAAAAGGATACCATCTCACATAGCAGCACAAAGCAGTCATGGCCGCAGGAACCACAGCCTGAGAAATTATGTTTTAAATACCAAGAAGGAAACAGAAGAGACCAAACTGGAAAGGGCATGAGATTAAAAAATCTTAGAGCATTCACCCAGTGGTATACTTCCTTCATCAAGGCCACCACTAAAATGTACCAACACTAGGGACCAAGGTTTAACTATCTGAGCCTAAGAAATCTTTGTTCAATCCACAAGTGCTAAACTCTTCTGATCATTTTCAGTGTTTTACCCTCCAGGGTTGGGATGGGAGTAAAGGGAGCTGTCACTTTGTGAACCATGGAGAAAGGTTTTTCCCGGCTTCACATTATTTTAATTCTGAGTTTACCTCTCATGAACAACACCAAACTTTCCAGATAAACTCCAGCTATGGGTATTACATCAAATTTCATGAAGAACCTTTCACTTGTTTTTTCGGCTAACATCCTGAATTCCTCAATCGGTACCCACCATACCTATCAAGATGAAGGGGATCCAGTTCTCTTGCCTTGATGTGACTCAGACAGCAGCACCCTACCAGCTGCTTACTAATTTATATGTGCCAATCTCCATCTTCTGCAGTATCCTAATGTGACATCTACTCACACATAGCTGGGATGAAATGTTATGGCTGATATGCTTCAGTGTCACTTTTCTGGAAGTGTAATCCCCTGAAGCCTGGTGGAGGAGGTATACCTCACCAGTTTGTGTTTGAGGATGTGTATAGAGAGGATCAGCTGAAGACGGACGTCCTCAGTTTGAGAGGCTGCATCCCATTTGCTCGACACCTAAGTAGAAGAAACAAAGAAAAAAAGAAGGATGGCTCCAAGCGCCTAGCACAATCACCCAGTAGTGTAGACAGCTGTCACAAATCATACTTCAAAAGATGACGTTCTGCAGAATTCTGAGAAAGACAATCATAAAGAACATGTACCTGTTAAGGTACAAAGAAGGATATAGGCAAAAATCAAGAAAATCTCCTTGTTTCATCCAGATAACTAGACCTGAGGGAATTAAAATCAACCACATTCCTACTCTTGTATAGTCCATAACCTAAGAGTTATTTTTGGATTTCTAGATATAGTATGTGTATATCTATATATACATATCTATCTATCTATCTATCTATCTATCTATCTATCTATCTATCTATCTATCTATCTATTTATCTGTATGTATGTATATATATGTATATAGATAGGTAGGTATATATAGATATATATACACATATATAATGTGTGTATATATGTGTGTGCTTATATAATATACATTATGTAATATATTCTTAGATATAAATATATTAAACTTAACATATTTTAATTAATAAATTAATGCAATTAATACATTCCTATATTTTATATTTTATTTTAAAATCCAACCAACTGTAGTCGTACATATTCTCAATGTCAGCACTCAGGACTAAGAAGCTGGTATATTCTATGAGTTCAAGTCTTGTTTGTTCTACATCGCAAATTCCAGGTTAGCCAGGTATACAAAATGACATCTGAACTACCCCCTTCAAATATCAAAAATCTTCTTTAATGATGCATGTGGATTGCAAAGAATAAAAAGTTGCCCCATGACCTTTATAGCAGAAACTCTAAACAATCAACTAGGATTAATTTGTCAGTAAATATCATTACCCTAATATGAGTGCCCGAGTTTAATTGCCCAGAAGCAGCATCAAAAATCTGTGCATAGTTGCTCAGATGCGTAATTCCAGTACTGGGAGTGGCATAGAGACAGTAGAATCACTGTGCTTACTGGCAAACCACTTTAGAAAAACATCCGAGATTCCAGATTCAGTGAAGCCCCTGTTTTAAAAACAAGGTGGGGCTGTCAGCAAGATCGAGTGCTGTGAAAGCCTAACAACTGAAGTATATTTCTCAGAATCAACAGTAGAAGAAGAGAGTCAAGTCCCAGAATTATTCTCTGACCCCATGTGTGGCATGGCATGCAAGTACTTTCATGCCCCCCCCCACACACACACACTGATAATAACAATACATTTTAATTATGATTGTGATTAAGACACTTAAAATCAAACTTTGGCCTCTACATGTATTCCTGCACATATGTCAACACACACATGCACATTCACACAAAACAAGACAAAACATAGTGAAAAGTAAATCGTGAAGGTCCTTTGTTTGATCTATGTTTGAAGGTTAGTAAAATATTTTGATGATGATTTTAATAATATTGCTATGAACTCCTGTTGGCTATTAGATAATCTGCTGGATATTTTTACTTAATTATTTATAGTTGACATGTCACAGTGATTATAATTTACACTGAATGCTTCAATAAAGTAGATAAGGCAAACACAGAAGATTGCTAATGATCATGAAATTAGGATAATGGATCTCTTCTTATCAGTCCAGTCATATGTGTAAAAATGTATAATTAAAATTATGAAATTAATTATTATTTTTAATTTTTCATCTTCCATGGGTAATCTGTCATCTATGCCATGCCTGTCTTACTTGTTGAATAGCTTCTCAAATCTCCCCTCTCCATTACTGCAGTCACAGTCTTAGCTAAGCCATCATCATAGACCACACAGCGAGAGAAATCAGTTTCTAAAGATTATATTTTATTTTTAGTTGTGTACTTGTGTATACTTGTGTACCTGACTTCAGAGGATATTAGATACCCTGGACTTGGAGTTATGGGTGGTTGAAAGCCACCCCATGTGAGTCTGTGTACCAAACTCAGATCCACTTCAAGCAAACTCCAATCTACTGATCTATTTCTCCATGTATAGTGTGGATCATTTCCTAGAGTGAAAACAAACATCAACGGTTTAAGTAAGGACTCAGTACAACAATGACACAGCAGACCCCACACCTCAGATATGGTGACATTAGTCTTGTTGGCTTAACAGTGTCTAGAATTGCAATGGAAACAGAGCTCTGGGCATGCTAGTTTCTAGACTGGCTAAACTGAAATGGAATACCCTCTGGAAAAAGTGGCAGCATTCAGTAGGCTGGCCTCCTGGACTGAATCACAAGGAGAAAGTAAGGTGAGCACCAATGTTCCTCTCTTTCTGCTTCCTGAATGCAGGTGCACGGGAGCAGCTGCTTTATGTTCCTGATGCCAAGATTCCCCACTATGTTAGACTAGGTCCTCACTCTGTGAGCCAAAATAAAGCATTCCTTAAGTTGATTTTGTTTCTTTTTCAAAAAAAAAGGGGGGTCTCTTTTTATTTAAAGCATTAATAAAAATCTTGACATACAGTGAAAGTTACAATTCTGTAATTGTGTTCAGTCAAAATTCTGGCAGAAAGACTTATGTGTAGTCACATTTTCACCATTTTGTTCCTCAAACACATTATGCTTCACTGGCTATTTAGGTATGGGACCCCCAAGGCAGGAAAACGCTGATGATAAACAACTCAACTAACTGTCCTCAAAGATGACAATGGCATTTCTCTTCATATTGAAAAAGGACACTAATAAACCCTCATTTTGGAATAATGCTGAACTGCTTAATTTATATGTGAGTACTTTCCTTTCCCCTTCTCTCTCTTCTTTCTTTCTTTCTTTTTTTCTTTCTTTCTTTCTTTCTTTCTTTCTTTCTTTCTTTCTTTCTTTCTTTCTTTCTTTTTTTCTTTCTTTCCTTCTTTCTTTCTTTCTTTCTTTCTTTCTTTCTTTCTTTCTTTCTTTCTCTCTCCCTCTCTCTCTCCCCATTTCTCTTTCTCTCTGTCTTTCTATTTCCTTCCTTCCTTCCTTCCTTCCTTCCTTCCTTCCTTCCTTCCTTCCTTCCTTCCTTTCTGTCTGTCTAAAACACAGGTAATAGCACATGTTTACATGAGATAGCTACTCATGTAAAACAGAGATTAATACACTTCCAGGTGCATCAGCATCACATCGATACAATCTGGAAATGTGGGAGGTAGTGGAGGATTTATAGGTGGTCCCAAAGGGAAAGGAAGCAACCAAGAAAACAAGGGGTGAGGAGGTTGTGTCAATGGTGAGCCATTGAATCTTACCTGGATTTTCTGTTCCCAACCCTGACCTTGGCATATTGAGTGATGGAAGGAGAAATGATTTCTGAAGAGAAGCTTTGAACTTCTGGGTTTTACTTCCAATAGATCTGGAGGAAACTTGTTTTTATTTTCATTCTGAGTGTTTCCTTCTATATTAGTAGTTACTTCACATGTTGGAGAAAGTATATCAGAGAGATTTTACTCTACTCTGTATTCATATCCAGTATAAACCACAACAGAGTTTTCTCCCTTGAAATCAACTGAAATAGTGTTTGTTCAGTAAATACAGCAGCCTTCTGACCAAACAGCAGAGCATTTGTTCCCAACTTGCCACTCTTTTCCAGGGTTTTGGGGTTTTTAGGCTTTTTAGCAGGGTTTCTTCTAGTTTTATCTTTTGGTTTATCTGGTTTCACAAATTCCTCCATTGTTTAGAACACTCTTAAAGGAAGTGCAGTTTTATCATAAACTTTTATCAATGTTGTATGATAACAATATTCAGAATCATCACTCTAGACAATGCCAGGCAGCAACGACTTTAGATATTCCTGGTCCAAGACTGCCTTGCCCCTGCCAATCACTGGGTCCCTTAAGTTGCTTCTTGTCAGGCATTTTGTCACAAACACAGGAAAAGTAACTAATCAGAAAGTGCTGCTAATCACTTCTAGGAATCACATGAGTTCAGGGTAGGAATCGTGTAAATTCATGGCCATTTTCTTGAATCAAACACCAAGTTTTTTACTAGCCATTTCAGAAGACTCAATAAAATGTTCATATGTTTCACATCAGGTACAGAAAGTGATACCATTTCATTCCCTTTGAAAGACTAATGCCCACTTCTAGCAAGCGTCTTCCACTGGGGCAAATTACTAGCTTGCCTGCTCCTGTGAAGACACTACAGAATGAAAGCATCCCAGGAGTTCCACTTGCATGCATGCAACTGGTTAAGACTGTCCTGAAGGCCCACAGCCACTATGTGTCCTGGGGAGTCCAGTGGACTCAGGATCTGTCACCCATTAAGCCCCACCCCTCCAAATTCTACTCCCGTTCTGGCCAGTGCATTCTGCCAGGACAGATCAACATCTTCTCTGCTCCTCTGAAGACACCCCAGCCTGAAGACATCCCAGGAGGGCTGTTGCACACAGGGTAACTGGACAATTGACAGCACATGTCTGTTGGTGAATTTACCCCATCACATTTCTTCTCCCAGCCTCCCTCTCTTTGCCCAGAATACCCTGCCTTCTAATTACTGCCCAGCTATTAGTGGCCAGACATTTATCAGAGCAAATTTGATATATTTCTAGATTGCCTTAAGCAGGTGAGAAGTAACAATTATTTACAAATTATGAAAACAGTGATGAGACATAGAAATAACAATACCAAGATCCTGCCTACATTTAGCTCTCTGCCAGTTCAAAATTAACAACAGAATATAGAAAGGCACACATTCATAGTAGGTACCCTAAAAGTGGTGGGATAATAATATTTTACAAGTGGGCTTTTGAGACTGGAGAGGGAAGAAAATAACTTATTCCCCACACCCTTGGTGAAGAGCAGATAAAGGAGAGGAAATCAATGCACATTTGAAAGAACAGATAAAGGAGTCCATTGATCTCACGTTTGTCTTCTAAGTAATGATAGTAGAAAATTCCCCAAATCTGTATGTTGCCAGTTTCTGTGGCATAAATATTCCTATTTACACCCCCTCAGCAGTGTGAGACTATATATTACAATGTTTAACTTCTACTGTATTTGATTGCACTTGGAGTCCCCAAGGAGGCTGGAAAGATTTGTCTGAGAACATCTCCTCAGAGGATTCACTAAAGGAGAAAGATGTGCCATGAATGTGGGCAGCACCATCCCGGGTGGGGGTGGGAGTTAAATACAATGAAAGGAGAAAAGAGGGAAGCTCCCAGGGTGCCAGCATTCACCTCCTCTTCTCCCTACTCAGCTATAAAGGGAACAGCCCCCCTCCGCTGTTCCCCAGCCTGTTGGATCAAGGAACCTAGGACTGAATCTTCTGAATCAATGACCCCAAATATGCAATGCCTCCATTTTGCTGTTTCTGTGAGATATTTCGTCACAGAAATACAAAAACTAACTAACAAAGAAACCTGGAGCCTGAGGAGATAGCCCAGACAGTAAAGTCCTTACCCTTCAAGCATTAAAACCTGAGTTAGAATCCTAAGATTGAAGAAAAAGCCAGACAGGGCATATACAGCTCCAGGAAGCAGAGATAAGAACATACCCAAGGCTCACTGACCTGAAAGCATACCTTAAAGTGTGAGTTTCAGGACAGTGAAAGACCCTGTCTCAAAAAGTAAAGAGAAGGGCACCTGAAGAACAAAGGCCAAAAATGAACTCTGGCCACAGACACACACACACACACACACACACACACGCACACGTACACACACACACACACACACACACACACACAATCAGTCAGAGCCTTGGAAATAGAAGAAAGACACCCTAGTTGTTTTGAGTCAGGTTGTCTCATTGCTGTGTCAAGATATCTAATAGCAGGAGTTTCACAAAGGAAGGGTTTATTCTGTCTCACAGTTTGAAGATACATCCCACCATGATTTAGAAATCATGGCAGCAGGAATGTGAGGCAGCTAGTCACACTCTGTCCACAGTCAGAAAGCAGAGTCAGGAAGCCTAGAGGATTATGTGAATCAGGTTCAGGGTCAGTTTACATTCCTCAACTAATCCTATCTAAAAACAACTTTATTATGTGCCAAGGTATTTGCTTCCGTGGTGAATCTACTTTTTTTCCTTTCTTTCTTTCTTTCTTTCTTTCTTTCTTTCTTTCTTTCTTTCTTTCTTTCTTTCTTTCTTTCTTTCTTCCTTCCTTCCTTTTCCTTCCTTCCTTCCTTCCTTCCTTCCTTCCTTCCTCTCTCTCTCTCTCTCTCTCTCTCTCTCTCTCTCTCTCTCTCTCTTCCTTCTTTTGGCATTCCTTTTCTTTTTATTGGATATTTTATTTGCATTTCAAATGTGTTCCCCTTTCTAGGTATCTCCTTCAGAAACCCCTTATCCCCTCTCGCCTCCCCATGCCCCTATAAGGGTTCTCCCCCACCCACTCACACTCATATCTTCCCACCCTAAAATTCCCCGAAACTGGGGCACCGAGAACCCTCAGGCCCAAGGGCCTCTCCTTCCACTGATGCCAACAAGGCTATCCTCTGCCACATATGTGGTCAGATCTATGGGGTCCTTCATCAGGCTATGACACTTAAATTGTAATAATGGCCAAGCATATTAACAGACTTAAAAAATTCTGGCTGGCCTCAAATCATTTATGAGAATAGGTTGCTAAAATTTCTGGGATATCGTTCAGTCTGTGTCTGCTTTCTAAGTGCTGAGATTGAAGATATACACCTCCACATCCAGTGTTGAAAAATTTCTAGTCAGATGTTAATGGATCACTTGAGGACACTCTATACACAAATTAATGGAGCTGGCCTTCACTGGCATCACTTTATGGCACAACTATTAGCATTTTGGCCTCCAATCTGAGCCATCCTGAAGAACAGCAATAGCATAGGACACTCTCAACCTTAGTCATTCTCTCAGAGGCATTGTTTATAGGTCTATTGTTTATAGGACAGATTTCCATATAATTCCTGTGAGAGCTCCTGTACTGACAGAGTGACATGTGTTTGAAGAATCAACCTTATAGATAGAAAGATGTACTAATCTTTCTGATAACCTGAGTTCTGTTCCTAACACCAATGTCAGATGGTCCACAGCTGCCTATAATTCCTGTTCCAGGGGACTCTGACACCTTAGACCTCCACAACCACCTAGCATGCATGCATGCATACATACATACATACATACATACATACATACACACACACACATACACACACAAACACTAGTGTGCATGTCTGTATGTGTGCATGCATACTTAGAAATAAAATAGATTTTTTTAATCCTGCTTTAAAAAAAATAAGAGTTAACTTAAGTAGACCAATCAAAATCTCAGCATTCAGAGTTGAAAAATGGTTCAGTTGATAAAGTGCTTGTGTGCCACATATGAATGAGGAAAATATGAGTACCTGATATGAAAATAGAGGGCATTGTTACGCGTGTTTAATCTCAACACAGGGGAAGCATAAACAAGAGAATCCTTGGGGCTTCCTGACCAGCCAAAATATCTAAAGCAATTGACTTGCAAATAAAAGTGAGACCCTGTCTTGAAAACCAAGGAAGACCCTGAAGAAATGACATTTGAAGCTATCCTCTGTCTTGCACATACATGAACATGTACCCACATCCACATGTTCAGTTATACATGTACAAACAGTTACAGGGCTAGAAACTGTGTAACTAGAGTACCTAACCAAAATGTAGTCAGTATGTGTTACCACGTCACTGGTGACCCACCTCTCAAACACTTAAGCTCTGAACTATAACTTTCAAAAAGTAGATCTTGAAGGGTTCAGATGTAGATCCATAGTGTAGCACTTGCTTGGAATGTCCAAGACTCTGTTTCCAGTACTGTCAAAATGATACAAGAGGAGAAAGGAAAAGGAGTCAGAACAAAAGGAAGATGGAAAAAAGAGGAGATGAAAAATGAGGAGGAAAGGGAAGAAGGAAAAGAAGATACGGCAGGAGAAGATGATCTTGAGATGAGAATGAAGCTCAGTACTGAAGCACTTGCCTTCCATAGACAATGTCTGAAGTTTTGAATTCCAACCCACACAATATAGAATAAGTCTTTGAGAACATGTCTTAGGTTTTTTTTTTTTCTGTGAACAGACATCATAACCATAACATTTATAAAGGGAAACTTTTAACTGGGACTGGCATATAGTTTTGGAGATTAATCTATTACCGTTATGACAGTTAACATGTCAGAGTGCTAGGACACATGATACTGGAAAAGGAGCTGAGAGTTCTACATCTTGATCCTCATGGAGCAAAAGGGGGACTGTGTGCCACACTTGAGCATACGAATCCACAATACCCAAACCAACAATGCCTCACTTCCTCAAAAAAAAAAAAAAATGCCACACCCACTCCAACAAAGTGACATCTCCTAATAATGTCACTCACTGTAGGTCAAACATTCAAACACATGAGTCTATGGGGGCCATAGCTATCCAAATAATCATAGTACTTCCTTACAAAACAGATCCTCCACTACACTGAAAACTGATCTAGGCCGCCATATGTTTTGATTAACTTATTTTTCCCCTCTGATGAAAATTGACTTCCTTGTATCCTGTAGGTCATAATTTCAGAGGAGCAGTTGATATGTGGAAAGTATGTCCCTTAATCTATCAAATATTCTCAATACTGTGACAAAACACCCAACAAGAGCAGCAGTTTCCATTTTGAACTACAATATGACCCATCTCTACCACTTCTGAGGATACCTAAAGGAATCTGTGTTAGCACACCCACAAATATTTCTGAGGTTTTCAGAATAGCCATGTGAAGAGCCAGGCTGAACAGTTCCCCATTGATGAGCAAATCAGTAAATCCTCAAACCTAAGCTACACTACTTTGTTTCCCCTTGCTTAAAAAACAATAACCAAAAGTTGCTTAAGAAGCTAAGGACTTATTTCAGCTCTCACTTTATAGTTCATCACTGAGGGAAGTAAGGGCAGGCAATCAAGTCAGGAACCGCCAGGTAGAAATGGAAATAGAGATCATGGAGATATGTTGCTTTCTGGCTTGTTCCCAAAGCCCTCTCAGCTAGATTTATTATATACCACATGATCAAGGGTGGCCTCATTTACAGTAGGCTGGACCTTTTTACAAAAATCAAAGCAATACCATATAGACTTTCCCCCAGGTCAATTTGATGGGGGCACCTTCTATTTTGTGTTATTTTGTTCTTTTAAAATAGGGGCTCATCATATAGTTTTATGCATCCTAGAACTTACTATGTAGGCTAGGTTGACCTAAACCTCACATAGATCCTCATGTCTCTGCCTCCCAAATGCCAACATAAAGGCTTGTGCCACCACAGCCTGCTAGAGGCATCCTCTTAAAATTGAGGTTCCTTCTTCTTCTCTTGTTTTTATTATGTTGATAAAAACTAATAAACATGAACTGCCGCTTTCCTCCATAAGCTTTTCTTACATGGCAAAGTCTTTCTTCAACATGGTATTGTAGACCACCATTTTCCTAGCACCGCACCTGCGCTCTTCATCAGATCAGTTTTGCCTGCTTGCTATTGTTGACAATATCTTGAGTACAGGGAGAGGATCATTCCTTTCACAGTCTAGGCCCTAAAGCATAAATGATGTGGAAGGTTGTTGATGAGAAACCCATCAACAGGGCAATTCAGGGCAAGCCATTGTGTAGACATTCCAATGCAGCTGCTTTCTGGTTCTCCCATATTCTTACTGGAAATCTTTTACCCATCTTCTATAAGCTCAGTGATTTCACTGGTTCCTCAGTGTGGACTCCACTGGAATCATACCTCACTTTGACATTAGGACTTTATAGGGAGGTCATTTACATCTCCTCATGCAAGAAATTCTTACATTGGTGGGGAAGTATGTTCTTACCTTCCAAATTGCTTCAAGACTCAACATCTGGAGAAAGAAATGAGCCCCGCATCTTCCTTCCATTGAAGGGATTAAAGAAAATAACAGAATAAACTTCATTTTGTTTTTCAGATTAAATTTTAAGTTAACTTGCCTTCAGAGAGTCAAGGCACCTACCCTTGAGTTCTGAGAAAAACATGAAATGTCTCGGGCATTTGGAAAACAGACACAGCAGCTGTAGCTAGCTGATAATAACAAGGTGGTAGGCTAAGAAAACGTAAGTCATTCCCAAATCAAGATGTTCCTTTTAGATATATGATCAACCCTTGTGGTTTGATCAGATATTGTTGAAAGTTCCCTTTACCCTCTTACCCAATCAAGTAATGTCAAGGCTTGGATATTCCTACCTGAAATATTTCTCTTTATAAACTCCTTTCTCCTGGACCTGGGGGATGGTCCCCTATACTGCTGAGTCTGAGAGCTTTGTGGCCTAAACTCAAGCTTAAATAAAGACTCTTGTATGCTTACATCAGAGTTGTGCTTCCTGATGATCTCTTTGGGGTTTTGTGATCTGGGTACAATATCAAACCCACTCCCCATGTCAAGCTCATATGAATTCATTCAAATCTCAGAAAATTGTTCCCAGTTTGCCTTAGAAATTGTAGAGCACAATGAAAAGCACATGTTCTACTCAGAAACCTCACAATTATCACAGGGTCAAGAGATGAGGTAGGAAAATGGAGGGTTGGAATAAAATTTAGCAGTCTTTACTTAGCAAGACCCAAACATTATTAAGCAAGACTAATTTTATGGCTGAACAGTCTTCGTGAGGAATATGGTCCTATCTCTACTTGGCATAAAGACAGAAGTTTAAAATAAAACTGGTAGAGGGAAGCATTATTTACAAATATAGAATTAAAGCGAGGATAGAGAGGAAAAAAATTTTTCTCATAGTGCTGCCCAGAGGTTTGTCACTCATTGAATATAGATCCTCTAAAGTTGACAATTGATATTAGCCTCTACACTCATTATAATAAGAATTATGAGTATGAAGAGAGTGCTCCCTTTTACAGCTCTGTAAGAAGAAACAATAGAGTATAGCAAAATATCCAACAGTAACCACTACAGGTATCAGAAAGAGTACAGCAACATCACACCAGGAGGGCTGTCAAGGTGGGTGCTGGTACTTTCTTGTACATTTCATTAACTGGTAGCCCTATAAGCTCATAATTTCCTCCTTGACCAAGCGTCTGTCTGGTTTCTCTAAGTTTCTTCTTGACTATCTGTTCTCATGGACTGCTGGATTTACTTTTAGACACTTCTGAACCAAATTATGTGAGAAAGAAATAAAATGTCCTTGTTCTCCCTGCCTGATACCTAATCATACCCATCTCAGCCATTTTCCATGTATTTCTTAATCCTTCCCATTGGCCCAAGTCACCCCTGTCACTGCTAAAAATTCCAATCCACCCACAAACTTTTGACTAAAAATGGGTCTTGTCTACAAGAAATGCAGGAGCAAAGTTGTAGCAGAGACTAAAGGAATGGCCAACAAATACCCACCCCAACTTGCAATCTATCCCATGGGAAAGGGCCATTCCCTGACACAATTAATTTATGCTCTATTATGCTTACAGACAGGAGCCTAATTTAACTGTCCTCTGAGAGGTTCCACCCAGCATCTCACAGATGCAGCAACACATGGCTAAACCATAGATGGAGTTTAGGAACTCTTATCAAAGAGGTGAGGGAAGGATTGTGGGAGCAAAGGGAATAGGGACTCCATAGGAAAATGAACAAAGTCAACTAACCTGTGCTGTTGGGGGCTGTCAGAGACTGTACCACCATCCAAAGGGCATATAGAAGGTTGACCAAGGATCTACACACATATGTAGCAGATATACAGCTTGATCTTCATGTGGGTCCCTCAACAAATAGAGTGGGGTTTATCCCTAAACTTGTTGCCTGTCTGTGGAATACATTCCCCTAACTGAGCTGCCTCATCTGTCCTCTGTGGAAGAAGATGCACCGAGCCCAACAGACACTTGGCATGTCAAGGTGGGGAGATACCCAGGTGGGCCCTCCATTATCTCAGAGGAGAACATGAACGGGTATTAGGGGAGTGGCCTGTATGATCAGGGTGTCAGAGGGGACCATCATAGGGGATGTTAGGTGGATACAAAATAGATTGATAGAAAAAAATACTGCACAAGACTGTGCTTGTTGTCAACAGCAATCATGAGAGGTTCATGGGGCCCTATCACTCCCTGCTGAACTATTGACAACTAATAGATTCTAGGGTAGAGAAAATCACTGCTTTCAGTTAGACAAATGATGACCCCACCAAGCTTTGTGGGATAGTTCAAAATAGGTGTCTATACTGATTGTCCTGGTTAAAATCTGTGGATCAAAAACAAAAACAAGAAACCAAAGAGAACCAACAAAAGAAGCCAAAAGAGACAGAGGGTCTTAGCCACAGGAAGATCTCTAAGTTCTATTCTGCAGAGGATGGCAGACAGTGTGGACTTCTTCTGACTTTCTCCAAGTTTCTCAATAAAGAGTTTAATAAAGGAAAAGGAGGAGGAGGAGGAATGAATGTCAGGACTGAGAAAGCTGAGGTAGGGTGGGATAAAGCAAATAGAACACACTGGGTTCATGTACGAAAGCATCAAAGGACAGATGAGATCCATAGATTGAAAAAATTATTTTGTAGAAATACCAGGTAACCTAAGAAAAATAGAGAATATCCCAAGAGGAGCTCATGCTCTATTATTGTGCACAGCCCTGGGACAGCTTGCATTTTGAGGGTAATCCCACTCTCCTGGGAGGGGTTGCAAACAAGGAATGAGTCAGTACTCAGGTGACTTTCTGTGAACCTCCCCACATTGATTTGTAAAATAAAGGATAGAGCCTGTGGTTGGGCTGGAAAGGGGAAGGGGGAGCTGAAAGTTTATCAGAGAAGGAGGAGGAGGAGAAGAGAGGATGATGGAGGAGGAGGTGGAAGGAAAGTTTAGCAGAAGCATGTGGCCTGGAGAAACCACAAGTTATAAGGGATCTCATAGAAGGGGAAGTTGGTACTGTAGTGGTAGATCTGCCCAATCTAGGCATGCAGCTTGTATTCATATTATTTGAGTTGTGTTTTCTTTGCCCAGGCTTATTTGGATTGGATATTTACCACAATACTCTATTTCTCTACCTGTGTCATTATGCTTCATGAAAGGCAGTAACCTACATGTAAGAATGCCTGAGTTTATAATTAAAGAAAAAAAAAAATGGAGGCAGAGGCAGGTGGATTTGTGAGCTAAAGGCCAGGTGTTCTAGATAGGAAGTACCAAGCTAGCCAGGGCTACATAGTAAGACATTGTCTCAAAGATAAAAGGAAGGTAGGAAAGAAGGAAGGTACATGAAAGTCAGTCAACCTCTAACTGTAGCACCAGGAGATTCAATGGTCTTTGCTGAGCTCCTGTACACATGAGTATGCACAAACTTGTATATATATGCATGCACAACCCACACCCCCCACACAAAATATAAATAAATAACTAAAAGTAAAAATTTAAAAGATGAATACCAAGAAATTCTAGATAGTCACGAGTGCCCTTTTCAATCACGACGAAGTGCTACAGAGCTACAAGGCAGTTCCCAGAAGCCAGAAAGCTCACATTAGCTTTTACTTTAACAACTTGGTCAGGATGGTAGGGAAATGGTAAACCTATGAGAATTGAGGTCTGAGGCTTGCACAGTGTGAAATCAAAACTGGAATGTATGTACTTGGAAAGAAAAATCTCTCACTAAAAATGTAGATAATTTTTTTTTAAAGCAGCATTCAATTTAGATAAAAAAAAAAACAAAACAAAACACAACTGATAGATAAGCAAACACTTTCCTGGGAATTCAAAACCAACCTTCACACAGAATTTGTTCTCAATTTTATATATTGTAAGTTGGTCTGAGAGTCCCCAAACTAAGAAGAACTAACACACAACTTGGTTTTCAACTAATGATATCCCAGATGACTTGACCAAAGCTGATACTCTAGAACTAGTTGCATTATAGAAAGACATAATATTGCAAACATATTTACCTCTCCAAATAGATTTATAGAGTTAAAAACCCCATCAAAATCATAGGAAGCATTTTTATGGAAATGAATACCTGACAACCTGCGTTCCTTGACTCAATCTCACAAAGTTATAGGAGAGAAAAGACTCCAAAGAATGGTCCTCTGAACTCCACACACATGTACCTCCACATATATGTATACAAATAGATATTTTAATATACATGTTAAAAACTAGCTAAAGACATGGATCAGTGATAAAATAAATGCACTGCTCTTAGAAAGCACCAAGGTTCAGTTCCCAGAATCCACATGGTAGCGCACAACCTTAACTCTTATCCTAAAGGACACAATATCTTCTGTCCTCCTTGGACACCAGGCACACAGGTGCTATATGCACATAAACACCTTCATGTGTAAAATAGAATAAATAAATCTATAATTAAAGCTTTCAATATAAATATGAGAGCCAGACACAAACAAACAATAAAACAAATAAACAAAAAACTCAATACAAATTCCAAAGATTGCTAAGTAGAAGCTCCCAAGTAAAGAAAAAAAAAGTATACTCCTATACTTAAAGGGTGACTAAGAAACAAAAAAGTAATTCAAGCATGGCACAGAAGCCTAGGCAAACAGCATAGAAAGAACACAGCCCACTAGCAACTGTGACTCTGCCATTCTGGCCAAGGAGATTTACCCCCTTTTTCCAGAGGAAAATTAAACAGGAAAGACCTAGAAGACTTGATCACCACAAACATTGGCACCATGACTTGCTGGAAAGTTCCATAGTCATCACAGACTTAAAACACAGTTGTGTCAAGACCCTTGAGTTCAAAAAATAGTTTTCTTTCAGAAAAGGAGTTAACATTCTCACTCAACTATTTCCTAGACACAAGATTGATATAACACAGTGATATTCTGAGAAAGAAGCAGCTTTTGGAAATAGCACTGCCCTAGAGGACAAATGCCTCTGTATAACCTGTCCCTGGGACACAGGTGTCTAACTATACTATGAACTCCTTCCCACTTAGGAACTAAGGAAATGGGACAGTCTATACTGTACTTGCCATTCTCTGATGGTCTCAGTTCAAATTTTTATTACCCATGAAAATAAAAAACAAAAAACAAGCAAACAAAACAAAACAAACAAACAAACAAAACCAAAAAACTGAGTGACAGAAACAGGGAAACCTAGAAGCTCATGGGCCAAGAAATCAGAAAAACCACTGTCCAAATCCTCATGAAAAATAACCATATTGAAGTATCAGATTATGTATGGAAATGTAGAAGAAAAAATTTGGAGAGGAAGTGAGAAATTCAAAGGGGGTAAAGAGTAACGAAAAGTAATATTGACATATAGAATTTTCTTGCTGTGAAGAGACACCATGACAAAGCAACTCACATAAAAGAAATTACTTAATTGGGACTTGCTTACAATTTTAGAGGTTCCATCCATTATCATCATGGCAGGAAGCATGGCAGCATTCAGGCAGACATGGTGCTGGAGAAGGAGCTGAGAGTACTATATCTTGATCATAAAGCAACCAGGAAAGGCTGTCATCAACAGGAAGCCAGGAATGGAGTATCATTCCATAAAGGGTAAAGCCAGAGCATAGAAAACCCAAAAGCCCACCTCACAGTTTCATACTCTTTTCCCACTGAGACCACACTTATTCAAACAAGGCTACATCTCTAATGCTTGTGGGCCAAGCTTTCAAACATATGCATCTATTCGGGGCCATGACTTTACCCTAGCTAACCAAAGGGGTATGGAGGGGACTTAGAGAGAGAGAGAGAGAGAGAGAGAGAGAGAGAGAGAGAGAGAGAGAGATCTAGAATACAAATACAAGAGTTCATTAAGGAAGATTATCAAAAAATATATAGCAGCAAGCTGAAAAGTCCAGTAGAAAATAGAGCAATTCCTGGACATGTGTGATCTACCAAATTCGAAACAAGAAGAGAAACAAAATGCTGGAAATACCAATAGTGAGAAACCCAACTGAGTGTCTAATAAAGTATCTCAGCAAAGAACAGCCCTAGGCCAGATGGCTGCACTGTAGTACTGTACAAAATATATAAAGAATAAACAACACCATTTTTTCTCCAACTATTTGAAAAATTAAAAAAAAAAAAAAAAAAAAAGTAGAGACTTCCCAAATTGTCTGACAAGGCTAGTATTACTATGATTACAAATCTAGAGAATGACATACCAAAATTGAAAATGTGGGCCTGGAGAGCTGGCTCTGAAGTTTGCAGAGGACCTGTGTTTCATTGCAGAACCTATGTTGTTCAGCTAATAATCACCTCTAACTCAAGTAACAAAAGATCTAACACTCTATTTTGGCTTCTACATGCATCTATATTCTTGCGTGCGCGCACACACACACACACACACACACACACACACACACACACAAATGTCAAACTTTAAAATAAATCTTAAAAAGTGAAAATGATCAACAAATTCTCAGATAAACGTAGATGTAAAAATTCTCAACAGTCCTTCCGGTTGGTGACAGCACCAGGCTACATTGGGTGCAAACTTGGAGGACAGTCCCACAGGCCCCAGCATACTCTCCACTCCCCAGTTGCTCTAGCGTTCCCAGGATCTTAGGATCACCAATGAGTAGAACACAACATCTGTCCCAACACCACCAGGAGTGACTGGGAACAGCAAGAGTAAGGGACACAGGAACCCTGCCCAACCAGTGCCTTGGGTTCCTTCCAGTTGACACCAGCACCAGGCCACCTTGGGCACAAACTCTATGGACAATCCCACAGTCCCCAGGGGACTATCCACTCCCTAAGCACCCTAGCACACCCACGATCTTAGGTTCACTGGTGAGCAGAATACATCTGTTCCAACACAACCTGTAGTGACAGGGCCCAGCAGGATCCAGGGACAAAGGAACTCAGCCTGACATTCCTTCTAGTTGGCGCTGGTCCACCTTGGTTGCCATTCCAGTAGACAGCCCCATGCCCCCCCAGAGAAGATGCCACTTCCACTGCTCCCTAATAAACCCAGAATCTTAGGATTCCAGGATTCCAGAATCGCAAGAACTTGGTCATACCAGGATCTCAGGGACTCAGAGGAAGCTTGACTCCCAGGAACTCTGACACACCCAGAATCTCAGGATCACAGGATCACAGAATCACAGGATCACATTGAAAGCTTGACACTGAGGAGTTCTGACTCAACCAGGAATACAGGAAGGAGAGGCTCCAATCAGATATCAAGTGCAGGGAGCATTTTGAGATAATCAGATGGCAGCAGGCAAGTAGAAGAAAAGAAGCAACAAAAACCAAGTTTGCCTGGCATCATGAGGCCCCAGTTCTCCCAACATAACACGGACTGGATACACCATCACACCAGAAAAACAAGATATGGATCTAAAGTCACTTCTCATGACAATGATGGAGGATGTTAAGAAGGACATAAATAACTCCCTCAAAGAAATACAGGAGAACACAGGTAAGCAGGTAGAAGTCCTTAAAGAGGAAACAGAAAAATTCCTCAAAGAATTACAGGAGAACACAGGTAAACAGGTAGAAGCCTTTAAAGAGGAACAACAAAATCCCTTGTAGAAGTATAAGAGAACATATTCAAACAGGTCAAGAAATTGAACAAAACCATCCAGGATTTAAAAATGGAAGTAGAAACAATAAAGAAACCACAAAAGGCAACAACTCTGGAGATAGAAAACATAGGAAAGAAGTCAGGAGCCATAGATGCAAGCATCACCAACAGAATACAAGAGATAGAAGAGAGAATCTCAGGTGCAGAAGACACCTTAACAAACATTGACACAACAATCAAAAAAAATGAGAAATGCAAAAAGATCCTAACCTAAATCATCCAGGAAATTCAGGACACAAAGAGAAGACCAAACCTATGGATAATAAGAGTAGATGAGAGTGAAGATTTTCAACTTAAAGGGCCAGTAAATATCTTCAACAAAATTATAGAAGAAAACTTTCACAACCTAAAGAAAGAGATGCCATGAACATACAAGAAACCTGCAGAACTCCAAACACTTTGGGCCAGAAAAGAAATTCCTCCCATTACATACTAATCAAAACACCAAATGAACAATACAAAGACAGAATATTAAAAGCAGTAAAGTAAAAGTGTCAAGTTATATATAAAGGCAGACCTATCAGGACTACACCAGACTTCCCACCAGAGATTATGAAAGCCAGAAACCCTGGGAAGATGTCATACAGACCCAAACAAACCACAAATGTCAGCCCAATCTACTATGCACAGCAAAATTCTCATTTACAATAGATGGAGAAATAAAAGTATTCCATGACAAAATCAAATTTACACAGTATCTTTCCACAACTCCAGCCCTTCAAGGGATAATAAATGGAAAACTCCAACACAAGGAAGGAAACTACACCCTAGAAATAGCAAGAAAACAAACTTCTTTTAACAAACCAAAAGGAAGATATCCACATAAACATAATTCCACTGCAAGAACAAAAACAGGAAGCAATAATCACAGGAGAATTACATGGTAGGAAATAATCAAACTCAGGGCTGAAATTAAACAAGTGGAAACAAAAAGAACTACACAAAGAATCAACCAAAGCAGGAGTTGGATATTTGAGAAAATCAACAAAATAGATAAACACTTAGCCAGACTAACTAGAGGTTATGGGGACAGTATCCTAATTAACAAAATCAGAAATCAAAAGGGAGACATAACAACAGAAACTGAGAAAATCCCAAAAATCACCAGGTCCTACCACAAAAACCTATAATCTACAAAAGTGGAAAACCTGTATTAAATGGAAAATTTTCTAGACAGATATCAAATACCAAATTTAAATCCGGATCAGATTAACAATCAATACAACCCTATATTCCCTAAAGAAATAAAAAACACCCATTAATAGTCTCCCAACCAAAAAAAAAAAAAAAAAAAAAAAAAAAAAAAGCCCAGGACAAGAGGACAAGACGAGTTTAGTACAGAGTTCTATCAGACCTACATGGAAGACCTAATACTCCTCAAATAATTCTACAAAATAGAAACAGAAGGTAATCTACCCAATTCCTTCTATGAAATCACAATTACTGGGAAAACGAAACCACACAAAGAACCAACAAAGAAAGAGAAATTCAGACCAATTTCCCTTAGGAATATCGATGCAAAAATACTCAATAAAATTCACAAAAGTCAAATCCAAGAACACATAAAAATGATCAAGTAGGTTTAAACACAGGGATGCAGAGATGATTCAATATACAGAAATCCATCAACCTAATCCATGATATAAACAAACTCAAAAAAAAATCACATGATTATCTCATTTTATGCTGAGAAAACATTTGAAAATATCCAATATCCTTTCATGACAAATTCCTTGGAAAGATCAGGAATTCAAGGACCTATACGTATACTTAACATAATAAAAGCAATATACAGCAAACCAGTAGCCGACATCAAACTAATTGGAGAGAATCTTGAAGCAATCCCACTATAACCAGGAACTAGACAAGGCTTCCCATTCTCTCCCTACCTATTCAATATAGTACTTGAATTCCTAGCCAGAGCAATTAGACAAAAAGAAGAGATCAAAGGGATACAAATTGGAAAGGACGAAGTCAAAATATCACTATTTGCAGATGATATGATACTATACATAAATGACCCTAAAAATTCCACCTTAGAACTCCTAAGCATAATAAACAACTTCAGTAAAGAAGCTGGATATAAAAATAACTCAAACAATTCAGTGGCCTTTCTCTACACAAAGGATAAACAGGATGAGAAAGAAATTAGGGAAACAACACCCTTCACAGTAGTCAGAAATAATATAAAATACCTGGGTGTGACCCTAAGGAAGAGAAAGTTCTGTATGATGAGAACTTCAAGTCTCTGAAGAAAAAAAAAATCAAAGAAGATCTCAGAAGATAGAAAGATCTTCAATGTTCATAGATTGGCAGGATTAATATAATAAAAATGGCTATCTTGCTGAAAGAAATCTACAGATTCAATGCAATCCTTATCAAAATTCCAACTCAATTCTTCACATAGTTGGAAAGGGCAGTTTGCAAATTCATCTGGAATTAAAAAAAATCCAAGATATCAAAAACTATTCTCAACAATAAAAGAACCTCTGGTGGGACCACTATTCCTGATCTCAGTAGATGGAAAGATCTCCAATGCTCATTCATTGGCAGGATTAATTTGATTGATTTGCTTTTGAATTTTTTTAAGTTGGTTTTCATCCATTCAGTATTACTCAGTTGAAAATTCCTTGTTTAGCTCTGTACCCCATTTTTAAATAGGTTTATTTGCTTCTTATAGTAAAAAATGGTTATATTGCTGAAAGCAGTTTACAGATTCAATGCAATGCCTGTCAAAGTTGCTGCTCAATTCTTATTAGATTTAGAAAGAGGAAATTTCAAATTCATCTGGAATAACAAAAAACCCAGGCTAGCGAAAACTATTCTCTACAATAAAAGAACTTTTGGTGGATTCACTCTTTCTGACCTCAAGCCGTACTACAGAGCAATTGTGATAAAAGCTGCATGGTACTGGTACAGTGACAGACAGGTGGATCAATGGAATAGAATTGAAGACCCAGAAATGGATCCACACACACATTATCACTTGATCTTCTACAAAGTATCTAAAACTATTCAGTGGAAAAAAAAGACAGCATTTTCAACAAATGGTGCTGGCTCAACTAGCAGTTAGCATGTAGAAGAATGTGAATTGACCCATTCTTATTTCCTTTTATAAAGCTCAAGTCCAAGTGGGTCTTTGAAGGGGGAACACTACACCAATGGAAGGAGTTACAGAGACAAAGTATGGGGCAGAGACTGAAGGAATGACCGTCCAGAGACTGCCCCATCTGGGGATCCATCCCATACACAATCACCAAACCCAGACACTATTGTGGATGGCAAGTGCTTGCTAACAGGAACCTGATATAGCGATATCCTGAGAGGCTCTGCCAGTGTCTGACAAATACAGAAGTGGATGCTCACAGTCATCCATGGGACTGAGTACAGGGTACCCAATGAAGGAACTAGAGTGAGGACCTAAGGAGTTGAGAGGTTTTGCAGCCCCATAGGAGGAACAACAATTTGAACTAACCAGTACTGCCGGAGCTCTCAGGGACTAAACCACCAACCAAAGAGTACACATGGTGGGACTCATGGCTCCAGCTTCATATGTAGCAGAGGATGGCCTAATGTGACAACAATGAGAGAAGAGGCCCTTGGTCCTGTGAAGGGTCTATGCCCCAGTGAAGGGAATGCCAGGGCCTGGAAGCAGGAGTAGATGGGGTGGAGATCAGGGGGAGGGGGAATGCGATAGGGGAAGGGGTTTTCAGAGGGGAAACCAGGAAAAGGGAAAACATTTGAAATGTAAATAAAGAAAATATCCAAAAGAGTCAAAAAAATATACATCAAGAACACAATAAGAAGTATTTATAACCAGAATTTATTCTCATTTGAGTGAATTCCATACCTTTTAGTACACAAAATCTGCTTGTCTATCTGAATTAGGGTATTTATTGCTGTGAATAGACACCATGACTATGGCAAGTTATATAAAGAAAGATATTCAATTGTAACTGGATTATAGTTTCAAAGGCTTAGTTCATTGTCATGGGAAGAAATGTGACAGTGTGCAGCCAGACATGGAGACGGAGATAAGAGCTTTAAATCTTTGTATTCGTGTAGCACAAGGAGACTATGTGCCACTCTGGGCATAGCTTGAGCATATATGAACTCATAGCCTGCTTCTACAGTGAGTACTATCTCCAACAAGGCTACACCTACTGCAATGATGCTAAAATTCCTAATAGTACCATTCTCTATGGGCCAAGAATTCAAACACATTATTCTATGGAAGCCAGTCCTATTAACACCACCATATCATCCTCCAAAACATTCTGTTTAGGTTCATTCTAAATAAGAACAAAGTAGAACAAAATTCAATTAATATGTATAAAATAATAAAGATATCTCATATTTTGGAGTTGTTTTTCCCAAGTTTTTTAACATTATGGTCTTCCCACCTGATTAAATAACATCTCTCTGTATGTTTTCCCACTTTTTCATAAAAATTGTTTCTTTATTTTAAACTTGGATCTTGTCAGTCAATAAAACGTACAATTAAACTTTAAAGAAAATTCTTAACAAAATATATGTGTGTGTGTGTGTGTGTGTGTGTGTGTGTGTGTGTGCTTGTGTGTGTGCGTGTGTGTGGTGAGAATATATGTATATTGTGTGTGTACATACATGTGCCTGTGCATATGTTCATGTATATTTATGTATTAGGAAATATAGAGAAAGGTTATATACACTGGTCAAATGTTTAATATTAACACACATAAAATAACAAAAGCACTATATGTATTAGTGTGCATCAAATATTCAAAGACAAAACTTATATTTTCATCTTGTAAAGAAAACTCTGGTAAAGTTCAACATGTTTCCATAAAATTTAAAAATTCAACAAATGAGGCAGTGAAGAAATATAGCCAAGCACAAGAAAGGGTACATATGACATACATTTCCAGCAAGACTCAAAAAAGTATATTAAGCATTGCTATGAAGATCCTGAAAAGACAGAAACATGTCTACTTTTACCAGTTATACCCAACAAATACTGAACATCTTATATAGGATATATAAGCAATAGACAAAAATTGCATTCAAATTTACAAAGAAATTGAAGGCTGAGAGATGACTCATGGGGCATCATGCTTGCCATGAGTATATGAACATCTGTAAATATCACTTTTATTTCTTTGTTTAGGAGTTGAGATTGAGACCCATACATAAACTGTGAGGAAACTTGGCTTGGGGAGAGACCAGAGTGTTTCCATCTCTGTTCTACCTATCTGTTGGCTTAGGCCTGAAAGCCTCTAGATTCTATATAATCAGATCTTCTAAACTGATTAATTCAATCTGGATTCTCCTGGATTCTGACTGAATTGCTCTGCATGGCCTCATATTAACTTTGGCAATATATTCTAAACTTCTGTCTCCGTTTTATTCTCTGGCTCATTCTGTTGTCACGTGTGTTTAGAATGTTCTCTCTGTAACCTCTCTTTAGAAAATTGTTGGAGGTGAAAGATCTATATGATAAAAACTTCAAATCTCTGAAGAAAGAAATTAAAGAAGATCTCAGAAGATGGAAAGATCTCCCATGCTCATGGATTGGCAGGATCAACATTGTAAAAATGGCTATCTTGCCAAAAGCAATCTACAGATTCAATGCAATCCCCATCAAAATTCCAACTCAATTCTTCAACGAATTGGAAGGAGCAATTTGCAAATTTGTCTGGAATAACAAAAAACCTAGGATAGCAAAAAGTCTTCTCAAGGATAAAAGAACTTCTGGCGGAATCACCATGCCAGACCTAAAGCTTTACTACAGAGCAATTGTGATAAAAACTGCATGGTACTGGTATAGAGACAGACAAGTAGACCAATGGAATAGAATTGAAGATCCAGAAATGAACCCACACACCTATGGTCACTTGATCTTCGACAAGGGAGCTAAAACCATCCAGTGGAAGAAAGACAGCATTTTCAACAATTGGTGCTGGCACAACTGGTTGTTATCGTGTAGAAGAATGCGAATCGATCCATACTTATCTCCTTGTACTAAGGTCAAATCTAAGTGGATCAAGGAACTTCACATAAAACCAGAGACACTGAAACTTATAGAGGAGAAAGTGGGGAAAAGCCTTGAAGATATGGGCACAGGGGAAAAATTCCTGAATAGAACAGCAATGGCTTGTGCTGTAAGATCGAGAATCGACAAATGGGACCTAATGAAACTCCAAAGTTTCTGCAAGGCAAAAGACACCGTCAATAAGACAAAAAGACCACCAACAGATTGGGAAAGGATCTTTACCTATCCTAAATCAGATAGGGGACTAATATCCAACATATATAAAGAACTCAAGAAGGTGGACTTCAGAAAATCAAATAACCCCATTAAAAAATGGGGCTCAGAACTGAACAAAGAATTCTCACCTGAGGAATACCGAATGGCAGAGAAGCACTTGAAAAAATGTTCAACATCCTTAATCATCAGGGAAATGCAAATCAAAACAACCCTGAGATTCCACCTCACAGCAGTCAGAATGGCTAAGATCAAAAATTCAGGTGACAGCAGATGCTGGCGAGGATGTGGAGAAAGAGGAACACTCCTCCATTGTTGGTGGGAGTGCAGGCTTGTACAACCACTCTGGAAATCAGTCTGGCGGTTCCTCAGAAAACTGGACATAGTACTACCGGAGGATCCAGCAATCCCTCTCCTGGGCATATATCCAGAAGATGCCCCAACAGGTAAGAAGGACACATGCTCCACTATGTTCATAGCAGCCTTATTTATAATAGCCAGAAGCTGGAAAGAACCTAGATGCCCCTCAAAAGAGGAATGGATACAGAAAATGTGGTACATCTACACAATGGAGTACTACTCAGCTATTAAAAAGAATGAATTTATGAAATTCCTAGCCAAATGGATGGACCTGGAGGGCATCATCCTGAGTGAGGTAACACATTCACAAAGAAACTCACACAATATGTATTCACTGATAAGTGGATATTAGCCCCAAACCTAGGATACCCAAGATATAAGATATAATTTGCTAAACACATGAAACTCAAGGAGAATGAAGACTGAAGTGTGGACACTATGCCCCTCCTTAGATTTGGGAACAAAACACCCATGGAAGGAGTTACAGAGACGGAGTTTGGAGCTGAGATGAAAGGATGGACCATGTAGAGACTGCCATAGCCAGGGATCCACCCCATAATCAGCATCCAAACGCTGACACCATTGCATACACTAGCAAGATTTTATTGAAAGGACGCAGATGTAGCTGTCTCTTGTGAGACTATGCCGGGGCCCAGCAAACACAGAAGTGGATGCTCACAGTCAGCTAATGGATGGATCATAGGGCTCCCAATGGAGGAGCTAGAGAAAGTAGCCAAGGAGCTAAAGGGATCTGCAACCCTATAGGTGGAGCAACATTATGAGCTAACCAGTACCCCGGAGCTCTTGACTCTAGCTGCATATATATCAAGGGATGGCCTAGTCGGCCATCACTGGAAAGAGAGGCCCATTGGACTTGCAAACTTTATATGCCCCAGTACAGGGGAATACCAGGGCCAAAAAGGGGGAGTGGGTGGGCAGGGGAGTGGGGGTGGGTGGATATGGGGGACTTTTGGTATAGCATTGGAAATGTAAATGAGTTAAATACCTAATAAAAAATGGAAAAAAAAAAAAAGAGAAAAAAAAAAAAAAAAAAAGAAAATTGTTCTGGAAAAATGCCACACACACACACACACATTCCACAAACTACAATAACCACCATCACCGACACACCTTTATTCTCTCTTGCTGCTCCTTTACACTGCTGTTCTCCTGTGAGTTTCACCTATATCTGTGTCTTGGTCTGTCAAACCTTTCTCTGATTCAGCACTTTGTTCTTCAATTTGTTCTTCAATTCTTTCAAGCATACCTTCTTCCTTCTATAAACTAACCTTATCTACACTGAGAGGGACTAAAGGTGTTTAATAAGGGCATATGTATTAGAGCAAGATCATACTGTAATACAAGGCATGTTAGCATTTGAGCCAGATCATAATTTGTATGTGATCCCTTGTCAGAGCATCCATGTTGCTGGGTTAAAATTCCTCTAAATGTGCCTAAGTTTAAATCTCCAGAACCCATGGAAAGCAGGATGTAGTATCAAGATCCTGGGCCCTATATTTGCTTCCTTTTTGCTTTGATATAACACTGATAAAAATGATTTGAGGGAAGAAAGTTGTCCTGGCTAGTTTATGTTAGTCAACTTGACACAGTCTGAAAAGAGGAAAACCCACTAGTGAAAATGTCACTATAGCTGTAAACAAACCTGGATGTGTTTTCTTAGTGATTGATGACGGGCAAGGACAATTAATTGAGTGTGGGTCCACTTATAGACTGGTAGTCTTGGGGTCTTTAAGAATGCAGACTGGTCCATTACAGACTGCATTGGAGACCCCATGTTCAGTCCAATGGTTGGCTGGGAGCATCCACCTCTGTATTTGTCAGGCTCGGGCAGAGCCTCTCAGATGACTGCTGTATCAGGCTCTTGTCAGCATGCACTTGTTGGCATCCGCAATAGTGACTGGTGTGGAGACTGCATATGGAATGGATCCCCAAGTGGGGCAGTTTTGGGATGGCCTTTCTTTTTATATATATTTTTTATTAGGTATTTTCCTCATTTACATTTCCAATGCTATCCCAAAAGTCCCCCATACCTCCCCCCCACTCCCCTACCCACCCACTCTCACTTTTTGGTCCTGGCATTCCCCTGTACCGGGGCATATAAAGTTTGCAAGTCCAATGGGCCTCTCTTTCCAGTGATGGCCGACTAGGCCATCTTTTGATACATATGCAGCTAGAGACAAGAGCTCCGGGGTACTGGTTAGTTCATAATGTTGTTCCACCTATAGGGTTGTAGTTCCCTTTAGCTCCTTGGGTACTTTCTCTAGCTCCTCCATTGGGGGCCTTGTGATCCATCCAATAGCTAACTGTGAGCATCCACTTCTGTGTTTGCTAGGCCCCAGCATAGTCTCACAAGAAACAGCTATATCTGGGTCCTTTCAGCAAAATCTTGCTAGTGTGTGCAATGGTGTCAGCGTTTGGAAGCTGATTATGGGATGGATCCCTGGACATGGCAGTCTCTAGATGGTCCATCCTTTCATTACAGCTCCAAACTTTGTATCTGTAACTCCTTCCATGGGTGTTTTTTTCCCAATTCTAAGAAGGGGCAAAGTGTCCACATTTTGGTCTTCATTCTTCTTGAGTTTCATGCATTTAGCAAATTGTATCTTATATCTTGGGTATTCTAAGTTTCTGGGCTAATATCCACTTATCAGTGAGTACATATCGTGTGAGTTCTTTTGTGATTGGGTTACCTCACTCAGGATGATGCCCTCCAGGTCCATTGGATGGCCTTTCTTTCAGTCTCTGCTCCACACTTTGTCTCGGTATTTGCTCCTATGTGTATTTTGTTCCCCAGTGTATGGAAATTCAAGGGCGGGGAGGCAGGAGTGGGTTGGTGGATGAGAGAACACCCTCATAGAAGTAGGTCAGAGAGGATGGGATAGGGGATTTTGAGGTGTTATCAGGAAAGGGGTATAACATTTGAAATGTAAATAAAGAAAGTAGTCATTAAAACATTTTAAAAAAAAGAAAAGAGAAAAGAAAAGAAAGTAGACTGAGCAAGCCATCAAATAGCATTCTTCCATGGTCTCTTCATCAGTTCTTGTCTCTTGGTTCCTCCTCTGATTGAATTCCAATCCCAATTCCCTTCAGTAATGAACAGTCAAGTGGGCATGTAAGCAAAATGAACACTTTCCTCCCCAAATTAGGATTGATTATCCTATTACATCGCATAATTAGCAATAGCAACTCTAACTAAGACAGGATTTATTTGACTAACAAATTAGAGTCCATAAACAGGTAAGTGGGGGCTGGAATTCAAACCAGGAACCCGGGGGAAAGAATTAAAGTAGATATCACAGAGGAGTACTGCTCAGTGGCTTGCTCCCCGTGTCTTGCTAATAATTTTTGATAGCCAAGGCTCACCTGTCCATAGATGGTACTACACAGAGAAGGCTGGCCCTTCTATGTTAAATAGCAATGAAGAAAATACCTCCATATACCTGCCAGCAGCCATTCTGTTAGAATAAATTCTCACTCTTGCCAGGTATCTCTAGGTTTGAATCAATTGAAAAAACAAACAAACAATAAAACAAAACTATGGCATTTATGACACAAGCATTTTTATGAGGAGAATTCCACAGAAGTTTTTGATATATGGGGTATATATCAGGGGACACGAGACCTTGTCTCAATCAAGATGAGGAATTGCAACAAATACTATCATCTTATCTCACTGCACAGTCAATGTCAGGTATGTACCTGGACTCATACACAATGTGGCATAGACACACATGATGTGATGCACTCACACACCATGACCACATACACACACACACACACACACACACACACACACACACACACATATGAGTGCCAAAGATGTAGCTCAGTTAAACAGTACTTTTTCAGTATGCTAATTGTCCCAGTTCCAAGCACAGCTATCAAGAGAGAAGGAGAATGACAGACAGAGAGAGACTGGGACAAAGACAGAGAGACAAGGAAACAAGGAGAGAGAGAGAGAGAGAGAGAGAGAGAGAGAGAGAGAGAGAGAGAGAGAGATCACTTCACTAGTTATTGTTTCTCTTGTGCTCCTGATACCCTAGGGCATCACCATGTAAGATGCCATCACTACCTGGAGGCAATATACATCAAGGTTTGATCTTCTGGAGAGACATCACGCCAGGTGTATGGAGCCATGCTGCTCTTTGATGGCATTTGGAGAGTTCAGTGATAGCCAACTGTTCCTCTTAAACAGTAATTCCCCCACTGATGGTAAGAATAGAACAGCCATGCTTTCCATATGTCTCTCTGTTTTACTTAGAGTTACTTAAGATTTAATTTATGAGACACTGAAACCATTTTTTATTGATTTTTCTTGATTAGAAATTGATGATCCTTTCTAGTTATAACTAGAAACATATTTAAATATAATACTCTATTTATTTATGTTTTATTTATTTACATCTGAAACACTAGCCCTCCCTCCAAGTTTCACCACCACAGAGTCCATAACTCTTCCCTTTTCCTCAGAGAAGTTGTTGCCCCTGGGTATCCCGAAACTCTGTCACATCAAGTTGCTATACAATTAAACTCATCATCTTTTAATAAGGCAAGGCAAGATAGCTCTGTTGGGAAGCAGATACCACAGTCAGGCTACAGTTTTGGTTACAACCTTGACTCCTGTTGTTGGGGATGCACATGGAGACTGAACTACATATTTACTATATATGTGCCCTGGGCAATGGTCTAAACCTTATATACTTTTAGGTAGCTTAGTCCCTGAGAGTTCCCAGGGGTACATATTAGTTGACACAGATTGTCTTCCTGGGGAGTTCCTATTCTTTTTATGTCATTCAAACTTTCTCACAAATCTTTCATAAGAGTTCCTGACCTCCAGCCATTGTTTCGCTGTGCATATCTGTATTTCTTTCAGTTGCCTGCTGCTGGTTAGATCTTTTCTGAGGACAGTTATGATAGGATCCTGTCTGTAAGCATAACAATATATCAGGAATAGTACTTGCCCATGGACCAAGTCTAAAACATATTTCCTAGTTTCATCTAATTGCCTACAAAAATCATACTATTTTTGTTTTTAATGTCTGCATATCATCATGTGTAAATGAATCACATTTTCTGTATTTATTCTTCAGTTAAAGAACATCTGGGTTGAGATAGTCCAGCCTGACCGGGGGCTCAAATCCCTTCTGGCCCACTGCTGCACCGTGGTCCCTGGTCCGGGGAGTCTGCGGACACCCGCAAAGACCGACACAGGATCTGCCACGGGATCCTAAGACCTCTGGTGAGTGGAACACAACTTCTTCCAGGAGGCAGGTTCAAACACCAGATATCTGGGCACCTTCCCTGCAAGAGGAGAGATTGCCTGCAGTGAGTACTCTGACCACTGAAACTAAGGAGAGAGCTAGTCTCCCAGGTCTGCTGATAGAGGTTAACATAATCACCTGAGGAACAAGCTCTAACCAGAGACAACTATAACAACTAGCTCCAAAGAATACAAGATGGCGAAAGGCAAATGTAAGAATCCTACTAACAGAAATCAAGACAGCTCACCATCATCAGAACGCAGCATTCCCACGCCACCTAGTTCTGGGCACCACAACACAACCAAAAAGCTAAACCCGGATTGAAAAGCATATCTCATGATGATGGTAGAGGACATCAAGAACTTTAATAACTCACTTAAAGAAATACAAGAGAACACTGTTAAAGAGTTACAAGTCCTTAAAGAAAAACAGGAAAACACAACCAAAGAGGTGATGGAAATGAACAAACCATACAAGACCTAAAAAGGGAAGTAGACACAATAAAGAAAACCCAAAGTGAGGCAACGCTGGAGATAGAAACCCTAGGAAAGAAATCTGGAACCATAGACACAAGGATCAGCAACAGAATACAAGAGATTGAAGAGAGAATCTCAGGTGCAGAAGATTCCATAGAGAACATCTGCACAACAATCAAAGATAATACAAAACGCAAAAAGATCCTAACACAAAATATCCAGGAAATCCAGGACACAATGAGAAGACCAAACCTACGGATAATAGGAGTTGATGAGAATGAAGATTTTCAACTTAAAGGGCCAGCAAATATATTCAACAAAATTATAGAAGAAAACTTCCCAAACCTAAAGAATGACATGCCCATGAACATACAAGAAGCCTACAGAACTCCAAATAGACTCGAACAGAAAAGAAATTCCTCCCGACACATAATAATCAGAACAACAAATGCACTAAATAAAGAGAATATTAAAAGCAGTAAGGGAGAAAGGTCAAGTAACATATAAAGGCAGACCTATCAGAATTACATCAACATTTTCACCAAAGACTATGAAAGCCAGAAGAGCCTGGACAGATGTTGTACAGACACTAAGAGAACACAAATGCCAGCCCAGGCTACTATACCCGGCCAAACTCTCAATTACCATAGATGGAGAAACCAAAATATTCCACAACAAAACCAAATTCACACATTATCTTTCCACGAATCCAGCCCTTCAAAGGATAATAACAGAAAAAAATCCAATACAAGGACAGAAATCACGCCCTAGAAAAGGCAAGAAAGTAATCCCTCAACAAACCAAAAAGAAGACAGCCACAAGAACAGAATGCCAACTCTAACAATAAAAATACAATGAAGCAACAATTACTTTTCCTTAATATCTCTTAATATCAATGGACTCAATTCCCCAATAAAAAGACATAGACAAACAGACTGGCTACATAAACAGGACCAAACATTCTGCTGCTTACAGTAAACCCATCTCAGGGAAAAAGACAGACACTACCTCAGAGTGAAAGGCTGGAAAACAATTTTCCAAGCAAATGGTCTGAAGAAACAAGCTGGAGTAGCCATTCTAATATCAGATAAAATCGACTTCCAACTCAAAGTTATCAAAAAAGACAAGGAGGGACACTTCATACTCATCAAAGGTAAAATCCTCCAAGAGGAACTCTCAATTCTGAATATCTATGCTCCAAATGCAAGGGCAGCCACATTAATTAAAGACACTCTAGAAAAGCTCAAAGCACACATTGCACCTAACACAATAATAGTGGGAGACTTCAACACACCACTTTCATCAATGGACAGATTATGGAAACAGAAACTAAAAAGGGACACAGTGAAACTAACAGAAGTTATGAAACAAATCTACTTAACAGATATCTACAGAACATTTTATCCTAAAAAAAAAGGATATACCTTCTTCTCAGCACCTCACTGGACCTTCTCCAAAATTGACCATATAATTGGTCAAAAAACAGGCCTCAACAGATACAAAAATATTGAAATTGTCCCATGCATCCTATCAGACCACCACGGCCTAAGGCTGATCTTCAATAACAACATAAATAATGGAAAGCCAACATTCACGTGGAAACTGAACAACACTCTTCTCAATGAAACCTTGTTCACGGAAGGAATAAAGAAAGAAATTAAAGACTTTTTAGAGTTTAATGAAAATGAAGCCACAACATACCCAAACCTATGGGATATAATGAAAACATTTCTAAGAGGGAAACACATAGCTCTGAGTGCCTCCAAGAAGAAACTGGAGAGAGCACACCCTAGCAGCTTGACAACACATCTAAAAGTTCTAGAAAAAAAGGAAGAAAATTCATCCAAGCAGAGTAGACAGCAGGAAATAATCAAACTCAGGGGTGAAATCAACCAAGTGGAAACAAGAACTGTTCAAAGAATTAACCAAATGAGGAGTTGGTTCTTTGAGAAAATCAACAAGATAGATAAACCCTTAGCTAGACTCACTAGAGGGCACAGGGACAACATCCTAATTAATAAAAATCAGAAATGAAAAGGGAGACATAACAACAGATGCTGAAGGAATCCAAAACACCATCAGATCCTTCTACAAAAGGCTATACTCAACAAAACTGGAAAACCTGGACGAAATGGACAAATTTCTAGAAAGATACCAGGTACCAAAGTTAAATCAGGATCAAGTTAATGATCTAAACAGTCCCATATCCCCTAAAGAAATAGAAGCAGTCATTAATAGTCTCCCAGCCAAAAAAAAGCCCAGGACCAGACAGGTTTAGTGCAGAGTTCTATCAGACCTTCAAAGAACATCTAATCCCAGTTCTGCACAAACTAATTCACAAAATAGAAGTAGAAGGTACTCTACTCAACTCATTTTATGAAGCGACAATTACTCTGATACCTAAAGCACAGAAAGATCCAACAAAGATAGAGAACTTCAGACCAACTTCTCTTATGAATATCGAAGCAAAAATACTCAATAAGATTCCTAGGCCATCTTTTGATACGTATGCAGCTAGAGTCAAGAGCTCCGGGGTACTGGTTAGTTCATAATGTTGTTCCACCTATAGGGTTGCAGATCCCTTTAGCTCCTTGGGTACTTTCTCTAGCTCCTCCACTGGGAGCCCTGTGATCCATCCATTAGCTGACTGTGAGCATCCACTTCTGTGTTTGCTAGGCCCCGGCAAAGTCTCACAAGAGACAGCTACATCTGGGTCCTTTCAGCAAAATCTTGCTAGTGTATGCAATGGTGTCAGCGTTTGGATGCTGATTATGGGGTGGATCCCTGGATATGGCAGTCTCTACATGGTCCATCCTTTCATCTCTCCTCCAAACTTTGTCTCTGTAACTCCTTCCGAGGGTGTTTTGTTCCCACTTCTAAGGAGGGGCATAGTGTCCACACTTCAGTCTTCATTTTTCTTGAGTTTCATGTGTTTAGTAAATTGTATCTTATATCTTGGGTATCCTAGGTTTTGGGCTAATATCCATTAAAGTCCCTACCTCTTCAACATAATACTTGAAGTATTAGCCAGAGCAATTTGACAACAAAAGGAGATTAAGGGGATACAAATTAGAAAAGAGGAAGTCAAAATATCACTTTCTGCAGATGATATGATAGTATATATAAGTGATTCTAAAAATTCCACCAGAGAACTCCTAAACCTGATAAACAGCTTCGGTGAAATAGCTGGATATAAAATTAACTCAAACAAGTCTCTACACAAAGAATAAACAGGCTGAGAAAGAAATTAGGGAAACAACACCCTTCTCAATAGCCACAAATAATATAAAATATCTTGGCATGACTCTAACTAAGGAAGTGAAAGATTTGTATGATAAAAACTTCAAGTCTCTGAAGAAAGAAATTAAAGAAGATCTCAGAAGATGGAAAGATCTCCCATGCTCATGGATTGGCAGGATCATCATTGTAAAAATAGCTCTCTTGCCAAAAGCAATCTACAGATTCAATGCAATCCCCATCAAAATTCCAACTCAATTCTTCAACGAATTAGAAAGAGCAATCTGTAAATTCATCTGGAATAACAAAAAACCTAGGATAGCAAAAACTCTTCTCAAGGACAAAAGTACCTCTGGTGGAATCACCATGCCAGACCTAAAGCTTTACTACAGAGCAATTGTGATAAAAACTGCATGGTACTGGTATACTGACAGACAAGTAGACGAATGGAATAGAATTAAAGACCCAGAAATGAACCCACACACCTATGGTCACTTGATCTTCCACAGGGGAGCTAAAACCATCCAGTGGAAGAAAGACAGCATTTTCAACAAATGGTGCTGGCACAACTGGTTGTTATCATATAGAAGAATTCGAATCAATCCATTCCTATCTCCTTGTACTAAGGTCAAATCTAAGTGGATCAAGGAACTTCACATAAAATCAGAGACACAGAAACTTATAGAGGAGAAAGTGGGGAAAAGCCTCAAAGATATGGGCACAGGGGAAAAATTACTGAATAGAACAGCAATGGCTAGTGCTGTAAGATTGAGCATTGACAAATGGGACCTCATGAAACTACAAAGCTTCTGCAAGGCAAAAGACACCGTCAATAAGACAAAAAGATCACCAACAGATTGGGAAAGGATCTTTACCTATCCTAAATCAGATAGGGGACTAACATCCAATATGTATAAAGAACTCAGGAAGGTGGACTTCAGAAAATCGAATAACCACATTAAAAAATGGGGCTCAGAACTGAACAAAGAATTCTCACCTGAGGAATACCGAATGGCAGAGAAGCACCTGAAAAAATGTTCAACATCCTTAATCATCAGGGAAATGCAAATCAAAACAACCCTGAGATTCCATCTCACACAAGTCAGAATGGGTATGATCAAAAATTCAGGTGATAGCAGATGCTGGCGAGGATGTGGAGAAAGAGGAACACTCCTCCATTTTTGGTGGGATTGCAAGCTTGTACAACCACTCTGGAAATCAGTCTGGCGGTTCCTCAGAAAATTGGACTTAGTACTAATGGAGGATCCCACGATACCTCTCATGGGCATATATCCAGAAGATGTCCCAACTGGTAACAAGAACATATGCTCCATTATGTTCATAGCAGCCTTATTTATAATAGCCAGAATCTGGAAAGAACCCAGATGCCCCTCAACAGTGTAATGGATACAAAAAATGTCTTACATTTACACAATGGAGTACTACTCAGCTATTAAAAAGAATGACTTTATGAAATTCCAGGCAAATGGTTGGACCTGGAGGGCATCACCCTGAGTGAGGTAACACAATCACAAAAGAACTCAAATAATATGTACTCACTGATAAGTGGATATTAGCCCAGAAACTTAGTATAGTGAAATATAAGGTACAATTTGCAAAACACATGAAACTGAAGAAGAACGAAGACCAAAGACACTTTGCCCCTTCTTAGAATTGGAAACAATCACCCATGGATGGAGTTACAGAGACAAAGTTTGGAGCTGAGACAAAAGGATGGACCATCAAGAGACTGCCATATCCAGGGATCCATCCCATATTTAGCCTCCAAACGATGACACCATTGCATACACTAGCAAGTATTTGGTGTAAGGTCTGTGATATAGCTGTCTCTTGTGAGACTAAGCCGGGGCCTAGCAAACACAGAAGTGGATTCTCACAGTCAGCTATTGGATGGATCACAGGGCCCCCAATGGAGGAGCTAGAGAAAGTATCCAAGGAGCTAAAGAAATCTGCAACCCTGTAGGTGCAACATTATGAACTAACCAGTACCCCGGAGCTCTTGACTCTAGCTGCATATATATCAAAAGATGGCCAAGTTGGCCATCACTGGAAAGAGAGGCCCACTGGACAGGCAAACTTAATATGCACCAGTAAGGGGAAACGCCAAAAAATGGGAATGGGTGGGTAGGGGAGTGGGGGCGTGGAGGGTGTGGGTGGCTTTTGGGATAGCATTGGAAATGTGTTTGAGAAAAATACGTAATAAAAAAAATAAGAAAAAAAAAGAACATATGGGTTGTATCCTGTTTCTAGCTATTACAAATAAAATGGCCATGAACAAATTAAAAATAGAGCATGTGTCCCTGTGTTATGGTGAAAATTTGGAGGTGGGGGTATATGCCCAGCAACAGAATAGTTGTGTCTCCAGGTAGACCTATTGTCAATTTTCTAATAAACTGTCAGATTGATTTCCAGACTGATTATACAACTTTTCACAAAAAAAAAAAAAGAAAAAAAATAGCAATGGAGGAGTGTTCATGTTTCTTTCTTTTTTCATTTTTATTAGATATTTTCTTATTTTACATTACAAATTCTATCCCAATAGTTTCTCTACCCTCCCCTCCCCTGCTTCCCTACCCACCCACTCCCAATTCTTGGCCCTGGCATTCCCGTGTACTGGGGCATACAAAATTTGCAAAACCAAGGGGCCTCTCTTCCCAATGATTGCTGAATATGCCATCTTCTGCTACATATACAGCTAGAGACACGAGCTCTGGGGGTACTGGTTAGTTCATATTGTTGTTCCACCTATAGGGTTGCAGACTCTTTAAGCTCCTTGGGTACTTTCTCTAGCTTCTCCATTGGGGGCCCTCTGTTCCATCCAATAGATGACTGTGAGCATCCACTTCTATATTTGCCAGGCACTGGCATAGCCTAATAAGAGACAGCTATATCAGGGTCCTTTCAGCAAAATCTTCCTGGCATGTGCAATTGGGTCCACATTGGGTGGCTGATTGTGGGATGAATCCCCCAGTGGGGCAGTCTCTAGATGGTCCATCCCTTCGTCTCAGCTCCAAACTTTGTCTCTGTAACTCCTCCCATGGGTGTTTTGTTCCCTATTCTAAGGAGGAATGAAGTATCTACAAGGTTTTCCTTCTTGATTTTCTTGTGTTTTGCAAATTGTATCTTGGGTATTCTAAGTTTCTGGGCTAATATCCACTTATCAGTGAGTACATATCTTGTGAGTTCTTTTGTGATTGGGTTCCATGTGATTGTGATTGACTTAGGATGATATCCTCCAGATACATCCATTTGCCCAAGAATTTAATAAATTCATTGTTTTTAATAACCGAGTAGTACTTCGTTGTGTAAATGTATTACATTTTCTGTATTTCTGTATCCATTCCTCTGTTGAGGGACATCTGGGTTCTTTCCAGGTTTTGGCTATTATAATTAAGGCTGCTATGAACATAATGGAACATGTGTCCTTTTAAGTTGGAACATTTTCTGGGTATATGCCCAGGAGAGGTATTGCTGGATCTTCTGGTAGTACTATGTCAAATTTTCTGAGAAACCACCAGACTTATTTCCAGAGTGGTTGTACAAGCTTGCAATCCCACCAGCAATTTAGGAGTGTACCTTTTTCTCCACATCCTCCCCAGCGTTTGCTGTCACCTGAATTTTTGATCTTAGCCATTATGTCTATAAGCCCAGCAATGAAAACATGACTCAATTCATATGAATATATGCTGTGTGTCTAGTTTGTGCAGATCTACCACTACTCTACCATCCTCTTCATCGCTGAGACTCCTTAGAACTTGTGATTTCTCCAGGCCATGTGCTTCTGCTCCCCTTTTCTTCTTCCTTCTTCTCTGTTGCCTCTCCCTTTTCCTTTTTCTCCTTCTTCCTTGTTCTCACCTTCCACTCCACCATCACCTTTATCTGCCCAATCATCAACTCTCCTTTATTTTATAAATTAAGGTGGAAAGCAGATTTACAGGAAATCACCAGATTGCTGACTCATTCCTTGTTTGAAGCCCCTCAGAGGAGGATGGAGTTAACATCAAATATAATTTGCCCCTAGGGATGTATACAATATTTCCCCATTTATGTCCAATTAAAAGACTATTTTATCTCAGTTATAATTTAACATAACTATTATTTTGTAATTTATAAAAACAAGAGATCTAACACCCATCATGTTTGTTAATTAAATAAAAACCTCTGTCATCAATCCTTACTTAAAAGACTACAGTTCTATACCTGGTAATGTCTTGGCTTTAGATTGAATGCCATCTGAAAACCATCCTCTCAAAGTGAAAAGCCTAGGTTCCCTAGGAGACTACATAGATTTTCAACCCCATCAGAAATCCAAGAACGACTGATATTAACTGAAAATATATAGGAATCCTAACACAGCTTCCAAAACTTAATTTACTGAGATCACTTGTCACTTAGACAGTCCCTTACTTCAACAGGTTGTAGCATCTAGCTTCATCCTACTGACCAGAGTCATCTGACAGACTTAGAGAAACGGGAATATTAAGGACTAGCCTACTCTGTCTCAGAGAATCAAGCTGTCCCAATCTGTAATTCTGTCCTTTCTTTAGACAGTATTATGCCTGTATATGAAATGAGGTAATTCTTGCCTAATAGCTGTTTCACAATAACTGGAGTAATTCAAAGATGTTCAGTTTCCTCTTTGAATCCAAGACAGGGTAAGCTGTCAGGAGCAGACTGGTCTCAACAAGAAGTGAATAAATAGCATCAAATGTAAATTGTGTGAATGTGACACATGCTCCACTATATTCATAGCAGCCTTATTTATAATAGCCAGAAGCTGGAAAGAACCCAGATGCCCCTCAACAGAGGAATGGATACAAAAAATGTGGTACATTTAAACAATGGAGTACTACTCAGCTATTAAAAAGAATGACTTTATGAAATTCCTAGGCAAATGGTTGGACGTGGAGGGCATCACCCTGAGTGAGGTAACACAATCACAAAAGAACTCAAATGATATGTACTCACTTATAAGTGGATATTAGCCCAGAAACTTAGTATACCCGAGATATAAGATACAATTTGCAAAACACATGAAACTGAAGAAGAACGAAGACCAAAGTGTGGACACTTTGCCCCTTCTTAGAGTTGGAAACAATCACCCATGGAAGGAGTTACAGAGACAAAGTTTGGAGCTCAGACAAAAGGATGGACCATCTAGAGACTGCCATATCCAGAGATCCATCCCATAATTAGCCTCCAAACAATGACACCATTGCATACACTAGCAAGATTTTGCTGAAATGACCCTGATATAACTGTCTCTTGTGAGACTAGGCCGGGGCCTAGCAAACACATAAGTAGATGCTCACAGTCAGCTATTGGATGGAGCACAGGGCCCCCAATGGAGGAGCTAGAGAAAGTATCCAAGTAGCTAAAGAGATCTGCAACCCTGCAGGTGCAACAACATTATGACCTAACCAGTACCCCGGAGCTCTTGACTCTAGCTGCATATGTATCAAAAGATGACCCTTCCCTCTCCCTTCCCTCTCCCATCCCTCTTCCTTCCCTCTCCCATCCCTCTCTCTTCCCTCTCCTCTCTTCTCCTTTCCTCTCCTCTCCTCTCCTCTCCTCTCCTCTCCTCTCCTCTCCTCTCCTCTCCTCTCCTCTCCTCTCCCCCCCTCTCCTCTCCTCTCCTCTCCTCTCCTCTCCTCTCCTCTCCTCTCCTCTCCTCTCCTCTCCTCTCCTCTCCTCTCCTTTCCTTTCCTTTCTTTTCCTTCTATACCTGCTCATAAGAGGCAGCTTGTCAAACCAGGATTTAAACTCAAAATTCCCGTGGAGCCCACGTTAGACAGAATATGAGTATCCTGAACACTTCTGAGAGCAATATATCTTCATACCATCTTTAAGTATTTAAAGATTTTATTTCTCTCTGTGTATCAATAAGTTACCTGGTCCGGAGCACTTGGAACCTTTGTCCCTCAATTCTTTATTCATGGGGAGAAGCTGTGTGTAAAAAGACCCGTGTTGTCTGTGAACTATTTGGAGATGGGGAAGGGGGCGAGGAAGCAAAGAATGCAGGGAAACAAACACAGATAAGCTCTCTCAGGTGTAGACCCCTTGTACTCGCTGGTTTTGACTAAGACACCCCTCAAACCCAGTAAGCTTCGAATCCATACTGCCAAAGCCTAGGTTACTCCTCAAGCCCCATTAAGTGGTTGGGGGCAGGCAGTGAAATTTTATCTCAGAATTGTTGAATTCAAATCAAGACGTTGGGCACCATTTTGTTGCAGTAACTCTCCATCCCAAATAAGGGCCAGCAATGAAAACACAACTCCATATATGAATACATGCTGTGCATCTAGATTGGGCAGATCTACCCCTGCACTACCATCTTCTTCATCTATTAGACCCCTTAGAACTTGTGGTTTCTGCAGGCCATGTGCTTCTGCTCCCGTTTTCTTCTTCCTTCTCCTCTGCATCCTCTCCCTCTTCCATTTTCTCCCTCTTCCTTCTCCTCACCTTCCACCCCACCTACCCTTTTATCTGCCCAATCATCAGCTCTCCTTTATTTTACAAATTAAGGTGGGAATTAGTTTTACAGGAAATCACCTGAGTTCTGACTCGTTCCTTGTTCACAGCCACTTACAGGAAAACAGAATTAATGTCAAATATAATTAGATCCAGGACTATCCACAACACCTTTCTCCACACCCAAGCCAGCATGGGGCTTGCTTTTATTTTATTTTATTTTTTTTCTTAATCTTAGCCATTCTGATTGGTGTAAGGTGAAATCTCAGGGTTGTTTTGATATGCATTTCCCTGATGAATAAGTATGTTGGGCATGTCTTTAAGAGCTTCTCTGCCTTTCAAGAATCAAATCTGCTCTTACAAATTGTCTGTTTAGCTGTGTCCCGCATTGTTTAGTTGAGTTATTTGGTTTGATGGTGTTTAACTTCATGGGTTCTTTACATACTATGTATATTAGTCTTTTGTTGGATGTAGAGTTAGTGGGAACTTTTCCTAATTTGTAGACTGCCATTTTGTCCTATTGCTAGTATCCTTTGCCTTACATAAACTTTTCAGTTTCATGAGGTCCCACTTATTAATTGATTACCTTAGAGCCTCATATATTTGTGTACTGTTCAAGAAATTTTCTCCTGTATCAACGCATTCAAAGTTATTTACCACCTTCTCTCCATTATTAGATTTTGTGCACTCAGTATTATGTTGAGGTGCTTGATTTAACTGTACTTGAGTTTTGTGCAGGTTGATAAATATAGATATATTTGCAATATTCTACATGAAGTTATCCAGTTACACCAGCACCATGAGTTGAAGATGATTCCATTTTTTCCATTCTATGGTTTTATTTTCTTTGTCATCAATTAATTGTGTGGGTTATCAATTAATTATCTAGGTCATGAATTTAATTCCATTGACCAACCAGTCTGTGATCAATACATGCAGGTTTTTTTTCTTTTTGGTTGGTTTTTGTTTTTGTTTTTGTTTAGATTTGTTTTGTTTTATCATTACTGCTCTGTAATATAGCTTTTGAATGGCAATTCCTACAGAAATTCTATTATTGTTCAGGATTGTTTTGGCTATCCTTTGTTTATTTATTTTATTTTTTTTTCTTCCAGATGAAGTTGAAAATTGCCTTTGTGTTTGAATTTGATGGGGATTGCATTGAATCTGTAGGTTGCCTTTGGTAAGATGACCATTTTTACTCTGTCAATTCTACTGGTCCATGACCACGGGCGACTGTTCAGTAAGGAGTGGGGCCTGGGAATACCTTGTGTATATATGCATGCATGTGAGCACACCCTTGTGTGTGTTTCTGTATGCATGCACATATATGTGTCTGTGTGCTGATGTTTCATATATAGTTAATCACTCATTTTATTTTATTCTCAGAAATGGAAACAGTTCTGAATTTTTCTTTTGATTGTTGCCCATTGCCAAAAGAATCTTCTCTCACATACTCATAGGAACACTTCATGTGGGAAGCCACATGTGCCGTTGCTGAGTGGCACTGACTACTGCTGGCCACCATGCATAAGATTGGACAAACAACCAATGTGTACATATGCAGTAAAGTTTTTTGCAAAGACACTGCCTGGCCCAGGCATGATAATGAGGTTCTGTAAGGTACTGAGAGAGTAACCAATCAGATGTGAGACATGCAAATGAGGTATGATAATGAGGCTCTGTGAGGTACTGAGTGAGAGTAGCCAATCAGATGAGGAACATGCAAATGAGGCTTAGTGCATAACCAATCCGGGTATGAGACACGCCTCTCCTAGGCCTATAAAAGCAGCACCAGTTCTGGGCTCAAAGTCTTTTCGCCTCTGCAATCAAGCTCTCCCAATAAACGTGTGCAGAAGGATCCTGTTGCAGCGTCGTTCTTGCTGGTCGAGTCCGGTGCGCGTAAGAAGTGGTGCTGAAAACCCGGGACAAGAAACATCTTCAGGCACGAGCGAAGACCCCCTGCTACAGGGAGGATTCAGAACTGCATCGCGGGGAAGGAGCGGTTAATAAAGGTTCCCATAAAACAGACTGCTGAGAAGGATCCAGCGTGGATTCAGAACTCTTCAGCTGGGGAGCGGTGTTAATAAAGGTTCCTGTAAAACAGACTGCTGAGAAGGCTTCAACTGCATGGATTCAGAACTCTTCAGCTGAGGAATGGCGGTACCGGTAAGTGTAAAGAAATTAATGTAAATCTCTGAGAGGCATGCTCTCCTATGAAATAGATCCGTTAATTGTCGCTGGGATTGTGCTGCTTGCTTGCTTTCTTGCCTTAATTTTATGCTATTGCCTTAATTGTCATCGCCCTGGGCATGAGTGTATCTGCTGGGAATAATTTCACGTAGATAACGCTTTAGTCCAGGACGATCATGTGTAATGGCCAGTCTACGCCCTTAGTAGGGCCGGTGCAAGCCTTGCTTAAAGAAAGGGGTTTAAAAATTTCGGAAAGCACAGTGAGCGGTTTTTTGAGAGAAATAGACAGACTTGCTCCTTGGTTTGCCCCCACTGGGTCGCTGACGCTACCTAGTTGGGAAAAGCTGGGAAAAGATATAGCAAGAGAGGAAGTAGATGGGAAAGTGAAAGCAGGGACAAGGCCGTTATGGAAATTAATTAAGGCTTGTATCCAGGACAAGAAATGTGAGCTAGCTGTTAAAGAAGGACAGCGACTTTTACAGGAGCAACAGGAAAGTATGTCAGAAACAGAGAGATATGAAAAAGAAAGCGCACGCAGAAAGATAAGTAAAGGGAGAGAAATAAAAGGAGAAAAGGAAAAGAAACCAAAATGTAAAGATACAAAAGATAGCATAAAAAATAAAGAACAGAAAATTGAGTCAATTTACCCTCCTCTCGAGGACTTTGAGTTGTTAGAATTGTCTAGCTCAGAGGATTTGGAACTATCAGAAGGGGAGGAGAAAAATTTGGAGGAGGCTGCTGCAAAGTGTAAGGCAGAAAGATCTGGTCCAATAGGAAGGAGTATCAGTGCTCCCCTACCACCTCCGCCTTATACAGATAAGAAAACAATTGGCTATGGCCACTCCTTTTGCACTCCTAAAGGACTGCAAAAAATATGTCAGGCTTTTCCTGTTTTTCAGGATCATGCTCAACAGCGATATTATGAGCCAATATTGCATAAACAAGTGAAAGAGCTAGTAGAGTCAGTAAGGACCTATGGAGTTAATGCATCTTTTACTCAGTCCCAAATTGATAGACTGGCTCACAATGCCATGACTCCTTTTGACTGGATGAATGTGGTAAAGGCATGTCTTACGATGGGACAGTATCTAGATTGGAAGTCTATATGGCATGATCTGTGTTTGAGTCAGGCCCGTGCTAATGCTACTGCAGGGCAACAAGCATGGAGCTTTGAAATGCTTACAGGTCAGGGTATATGGACAAACAATCAATTAGGATACCCAGTGCAGGTCTATGACCAAATTAATCAGGCAGCAGTGAAAGCTTGGAAAGCATTGCCTAATCGAGGAGAGGTATCTGGTAACTTGACAAAAATTATTCAGGGAATTAATGAGCCGTTCTCTGAATTTGTAGCTCGCATGATGGAAGCGGCAGGACGTATATTTGGTGATTCTGAGGCCGCAATGCCATTAATTGAACAATTAGTTTACGAGCAATGTACCAAAGAATGCAGAAATGCTATCACACCATGGAAAGGGAAAGGAATACAAGCATGGATGAAAGCCTGTAGAGAAATAGGAGGACCTCTTTCAAATGCAGGGCTGGCTGCCGCAGTCTTGATGGCACAAACAAAAGAAATAACCTGCTATAATTGTGGACAAACAGGTCATTTGCAAAAGCAGTGTACAAAGGGTAGAAAGAGTAGGTTTGAAAAGACAGTACCAGGTATTTGCCCAAAATGTGGGAAAGGAAGACATTGGGCAAATGAATGTAGATCAGTCAGAGATATAAAATGAAGGCCAATACCTCAGTTTAAAGTGCAACAGCCAAAAAACGGAGTGAGGGGCCCCCGTCCCCAGGGCCCCCAAATGTATGGGGCATTCCAGACCACAGTGTCCATGAGGCCACTCAGAGACCGAGGAGAGCCACTCCGGGTTCAGCAGGATTGGACATCTGTGCCACCTCCAGAGTAATTCTTACACCTCAAATGGGGTGCCAGCCTATTTCATCAGATTTTAGAGGTCCCTTACCAAAGGATACAGTGGGCCTACTGTTGGGTAGGTCCTCTTCTGCTTTGAAAGGATTGGTAATACATCCCGGAGTTATAGACTCAGATTATGAGGGACAAGTTAGGATTATGTGTTCTGCACCCCGAGGTATTGTAGCCATTTCTCCTGGAGATCGCATTGCTCAATTGCTGATTCTCCCTAGTTTGCATAACATGTTCCCTAGTGGCCAGGACTCGCGAGGAGATAAGGGACTCGTTTCTACAGGAACTAATGTGGCCTACATATCTTTAGATTTGGATAATAGTCCCACTTTACAATTACAAATAGAAGGACAAACCTTTCAAGTTATAATGGATACAGGAGCAGATAAAAGCATTATATCTAGTAAGTGGTGGCCTGCTTCTTGGCCTGTTAATCAATCATCACATAGCTTACAAGGATTAGGATATGAGGCTACCCCAACTATAAGTGCAAAATCCTTACAATGGAAAGATAAAGAAGGAAGGACGGGGCTTTTTCAACCTTATGTACTCCCTTTACCTGTAAACTTATGGGGGAGAGATGTGTTATCAGCTATGAACTTTATATTGACTAATGATTACTCTCAGAAAAGCAAGGAAATGATGAAAGGAATGGGATATATACCTGGACTAGGTCTTGGAAAAAATATGCAAGGTAGAATTTCACCAGTTAAAGCCACAGAAAAGGCAGACAAGAAAGGGCTGGGTTTTTTCTAGGGGCCACTGAAGAGCCTTTGCCCATTCCGTGGCATACGGAGAACGCGGTGTGGGTGCCTCAGTGGCCTTTACCCTCTGAGAAATTAAAAGCAGCTAAAGAATTAGTACAAGAACAATTAGATCTGGGACATGTGGAACCCACTCAATCACCCTGGAATACCCCCATTTTTGTTGTAAAGAAAAAGTCAGGTAAATGGAGATTGTTACATGACCTAAGAGCCATTAATGCACAAATGCAAGTTATGGGTCCTGTACAAAAAGGACTCCCCCTACTCTCAGCTCTACCTAAGGATTGGAGAATTATAGTAGTAGATATTAAGGATTGTTTCTTTTCAATTCCATTAAATAAGAAAGATAAACCTAGATTTGCATTTACCTTGCCTTCTATTAACCATATGGAACCTGATAAAAGGTACCAATGGCGGGTATTACCCCAAGGAATGGCAAATAGCCCTACCATATGCCAGTTATATGTAGGAAAAGCTTTACAACCGGTTAGGAATGGTTTCCCCTCCTTAAAAAATTGTCACTATATGGACGACATTGTAATTTGTGGACCTGAAGAAGAAAGTATGCAGGAAGCTTATGGCTTGCTTAATGAAACTTTAAAAAATAATGGTTTGAGTATTGCACCAGAAAAGGTACAGCAGTCTAATGTTAGTCATTTTCTAGGAGCCACTATTACTTTACGATGTGTCACCCCACAAAAGATTAGTATTAGAAAAGATCATCTAAAGACACTAAATGATTTTCAAAAATTATTAGGAGATATAAATTGGATTAGACCTTATTTAAGGATCCCTACTTCGGAATTCAAACCTTTATTTCAATTTTTAGAAGGAGACTCACATATTACCTCAATGAGACAATTAACACCTGAGGCTTCTGATGTTCTTAGGAAAGTGGAAAAGGCGATCCAAACAGCACAGTTAACTCGTATAAATGAGCAAGAACCTTTGTGCCTATGCATATTACGCACCATCAATCTGCCAACTGCTGTGTTATGGCAAAATGGTCCTTTAGTATGGATACATCCACATATATCCCCTAATAAGACTATAGAGCATTATCCCACCATGGTAGCAAATATGGCCCACAAAGGGATAAAAACTTCAATCACTCACTTTGGAAAAATGCCTGATAGCATAATTGTCCCTTATACTGTCGCACAAATGCAAATATTGTGTGCTACTATAGATGAATGGGCCATTCTTGGATGCATTTATTCTGGTTTAATTGATAATCATTATCCTAAACATCCGTTATTACATTTTATGTTATTACATCCAGTAATATTTCCAAAGGTAACAGTTAATACCCCTATAAAGGGAGCCATTGATATTTATACAGATGGATCCAAAACAGGAGTTGGAAGTTATGTAATCAATGAAAAGGCTGTAAGGTTGCAATTTACACCAGGAGCCCCTCAATTGGTAGAATGTTTGGTGGTTTTAGAAGACTTTAAAAGATTTCCTATGCCCATAAATATTATCTCTGATTCTGTTTATGTAGTTAATGCGGTTCTAGCATTAGAGACTGCCGGAAATTTTAAACAGTCCAGTCCTGTATCTGAAATTTTGATGAAAATACAAAATTGTATTTTGATGCGTGGGCATCCCTTTTATATTCAACATATTAGAGCACATACATCATTACCTGGACCTATGGTTAAGGGAAATGCAATTGCTGACTCAGCCACCAGAGACATAGTTTTTCTATTACAAAGTTCTATAGAAAGTGCAAAAAAATTTCATCAACTTTATCATGTCCCTGCTTCTACATTACGACAAAAGTTTAAGCTCGCACGAAAAGAAGCCCGAGATATTGTCCTACAGTGTGGTAAATGTGTAGAATTTGTTAATGCACCTTCTGTGGGTGTTAATCCTCGCGGATTGCGACCCCTAGATGTTTGGCAAATGGACGTCACGCATATCCCATCTTTTGGGAAATTACAATATGTACATGTATCCATCGATACCAGTTCTGGTGTCCTACATGCCTCTCCCTTAACAGGGGAAAAAGCAGTTCATGTCATATCTCACTGCTTAGAGGCTTGGGCTGCATGGGGGCAAGCTCCTAGTGTTAAAGACAGATAATGGTCCTGCATATACTTCTTCTAAATTTAGCCAATTTTGCAAACAAATTCAAGTAAAACATATTACTGGATTGCCCTATAATCCACAGGGCCAAGGCATAATTGAGAGAGCCCATCACACTCTGAAACAATATTTGCAAAAACAGAAAGGGGGAATAGAGGCCATGACGCCAAAGATGGCTCTATCCCTTACAATATTTACTCTTAATTTTTAAAAATTGGATGATGCTGGAAGATCACCAGCTGAAAGGCACGGACAATGGCCTCAATCGCCCAATGAAATGGTCAAATGGAAAAATGTCCTTGATAATAAATGGTATGGCCCGGATCCTATCTTAATCAGATCCCGGGGAGCTATTTGTGTTTTTCCACAGGGTGAAGAAAATCCACTTTGGGTCCCAACGCGACTGACAAGGACCGTGAAAGAGCAAGATGAACCCCAAGATGATTCTCCTGCTCCTGATGATTGAGACCGGGATAAGTATACCTTTGTGGGCCATAGTAAGATCATGGCCAGTACCTTTACCGGTACATTCCAATTCTTCTACCTTGCCTTTATTTTTTGCAACGGAATGTTGTTTGGATGCGCCTTGTGCACGACAAACTCCTCAAGAGCCACGGGTGTATAATAGTACTAGTTTTCATTTGAATTATACACTATGCTTTGTGCATAATGTGGATAAACCTTTTACACCCTGTATATTTTTAAAGAAAAAGATTATCTCTAATTGGGCAGATCCCATTAGCCAAAATAAGGTGAGCTCTGGAGTGTTGTTTAATGCTTTAACGCAAGTTGCTCAAGGAGCGCAATCAGGCTCAGGTGATGTTGAAAATAATATAACTTCACCTATAAACATCACCACTATTATGATAAAGGGAAAGGTGACCATTCCCAAAAGATCACGATGGCCTGTTGGTAATGCTACTGCTATACGCAGCATGCCTTGGTGTCATCAGGACCTTGCATTTCCTATAGTTTTTTCACCTTGTCAATCAAAAAATTTTTCCTCGAAAAGAAATAGCAAAGGGTTTTGTTTTGTCACCCCCACTAGATTTTGCTATAATGAACGATAAAGGAGATGCTACAGGGAAAGAAAATATTTGGCCATATTACCAATGGATTTTAAGCAATGAGGCAGGTGCTAGTACCAGTCTGTCAGCTTTTGCATTGCTGACTGGAACCTTTCATGAGATATTGAATGTTTCTGCCACTCTTTCCAATACCTCTACTCATTTAGATAATGTGACAACTAATAGAATTATCAGAAATATGACTACTTCTCCAGTAGAAGTCTGTGTCAATCCTCCATTTTTCTTTATATTGGCTGAATTTCAAAATAATACAGAATGGTTAGATTGTACAAATGTCACTTGTTTTTTGACGCAATGCTGGAATGGAACCAAATTCTTAGCCTTAGTGGTTCATCTACCTATCTTTGTCCCTGTGCCTGTTGAGGCAGATCCAGAGAAGTTCCCAATAACGAGTCTTATTCGGCAAAAGAGAGGTTTTGGAATCACAGCTGCCATTGTTACAGCCATTGTGGTGTCCGCGGCATCAGCAGTTACCACAGGAACTGCTATGGCCCATCAAGATAATACTGCTGACACCATAAGTCAGATAGCAGAAAAATCCTCTGAAGCATTGCTTACCCTGCAAAAGGTGGAGTCTCATATCGCCTCAGGGTTAATGTTAGTGAATCAGAGAGTGGATATTTTACAACATAATATGGAACGGATGATGGATGTCATACAAATAAGTTGTGTGGCATCCACATCGCATGTGTGCATTACTCCCAATAAGTATATTAATAATTCTTTTATTAAAAGTACAGACCTATCGAATTACCTGAAGGGGAACTGGTCGCAGGAGCTGGAGAAGTTGCAGGCGAAACTGCAGATGCAGATCCTGAACCTTAATGGGACCAGAGTGGAACCAGTGACCCTCGGAGACTTTACCTCTTGGTTTACCTCTGCTTTTTCTTACTTTAAGGAATGGGTGTGAGTGATTTTGTTTGCTGCTGCCATATGCTGTGGACTGGCGTTCATGCTCTGGTTGGTATGCAAATTCAGAACCCAACAAAAACGTGACAAGGTGATTATAACTCAGGCACTTTTAGCTATTGAAAACGGCTCCTCCCATGAAATTTGGTTATCCATGCTCAAGAATTAGTTGGCATATGAGTTCTCTACTCTTGCACTCCACGGCACTGAGATGAGAGAGACTCAACGATCATTGATCAGCCCTTGCACATCACTGAGGTTTCCTCATTGCAAGCAATAGAGTGATCATGATTTCACCACTAATTCATTTTTTGGCTGGCCTCTTTTGCAGAGTTCGCCCTAGGTCATTTAGCAGTTATTGTCACACAGCACTGTGGTATCCAGAGACGGGAAACTTTCCTCGTGCACAGTCCAACCTAAGACATGGGGCCCGGTGGCAATAGGGTTACCCTATGACGGGTAAGGCTGTGACATTAGAGGAACGACCTAAAACAGGAGCCACGGCGGATGGGCATAATTGCACAGGCCTAGTCCAGCCTCATTTTATTAAAACAAACATGGGGAGATGTGGGAAGCCACATGTGCCGTTGCTGAGTGGCACTGACTACTGCTGGCCACCATGCATAAGATTGGACAAACAACCAATGTATACATATGCAGTAAAGTTTTTTGCAAAGACACTGCCTGGCCCAGGCATGATAATGAGGTTCTGTAAGGTACTGAGAGAGTAACCAATCAGATGTGAGACATGCAAATGAGGTATGATAATGAGGCTCTGTGAGGTACTGAGAGAGAGTAGCCAATCAGATGAGGAACATGCAAATGAGGCTTAGTGCATAACCAATCCGGGTATGAGACACGCCTCTCCTAGGCCTATAAAAGCAGCACCAGTTCTGGGCTCGAAGTCTTTTCGCCTCTGCAATCAAGCTCTCCCAATAAACGTGTGCAGAAGGATCCTGTTGCAGCGTAGTTCTTGCTGGTCGAGTCCGGTGCGCGCAAGAACTTCAGGTCTGTGGGTATAAATATAAATATTTAGAGGGCAATTTGTATCATTACCACCTAGAAAAATAACAATAGCATTTATACACTAGGGCCTCTGTCCTCCTGGATGGGGGCACCCCATGGAATGAAAATTTCAGTCACTTAACAACCAGAGTGAATGCCACTTTTTGTGTTAAGTTCTGTATCTTCATCTCTTCATTGAGAGTCACATGAACACTGAAAGCTGGATTCTACTGTCTCCTGGACTGAGAGACTGCTGAATATCTGTGAGGTGTATGCTTGTCTTACATTTTCTACTTCTGTGATCAATCCCTATATCCAAAAGCAACTTAGGTTGAGGAGGGTTTATTTCAACTTATGTGTCACAATCCATCCACAGAAATCAGAACAGGAACTCAAAGGAGAAAGTGAAATAGAAGCCATGGAAGATTATTACTGTTTAGCTACTTTCTCCCTGTTTCTTGGCCAACTTGTTCTCTTATAGGACTCAATACCAACATCACAGGGATGGCTCCACCTACATGAACAGGACTTCTACATCAATTGCCAATCAAGAAAATGCAGAACTAGCTTGCACAGAGGCTAGTCTGGTGGGGGGATTTCTTTCTTTCTTTCTTTCTTTCTTCCTTTCTTTCTTTCTTTCTTTCTTTCTTTCTTTCTTTCTTTCTTTCTTTCTTCCTTCCTTCCTTCCTTCCTTCCTTCCTTCCTTCCTTTCTTTTTTTCTTTCTTTCTTTCTTTCTTTCTTTCTTTCTTTCTTTCTTTCTTTCTTTCTTTCTTTCTTTCTTTCTTTCTCTCTTGCCTTCTTCTTCTTCTTCTTCTTCTTCTTCTTCTTCTTCTTCTTCTTCTTCTTCTTCTTCTTCTTCTTCTTCTTCCTCTCTCTCTCTCTCTCTCTCTCTCTCTCTCTCTCTCTCTCTCTCTCTCTCTCTCTCTCTCTCTCCCCCTCTTCATTTCTCCCTTCTTATCCCTTCCTCTCACACCTTCTCTCTCCACCTTTCTCTTTTTTATTTCTTTCTGGTTTTTCAAGACAGGGGTTTTCTATGTAGCTGTGGATGTTCTGATACTTACTCTATAGACAAGGCTATCCTTGAATTAAGAGATCCACCTACCTCTGCTAACCAAGATCTGGAATTAAAGGCAAACACCACCACTGCCTTGTGGTGGTGAAGATTTTGTTAGCTGAGATTCACTCTTCTTGATTGGCTATAGCTGGTATCACTTTGGCATAAAAATAGCCAATACAATAACCTTCTAGAAGATGCCAAGTGATCTGAAAATCCAAGTATCCTTATTTCTAAGGGAAGAAGGCTTGGCAAGTAGTGTCACCTCTACAAATTGTTCTCTGTGTGTTCCCTGCAGCCTCCTTTCTTCCTGATAAACCAGCTTATCTGTCAAGAGTAGATGCATGCACAGATTTATAAGTGCAGAGCGATGGAGAAACATACTTTAGCTGAAAGGAGGGGTCACTTTCTGCAGTCCTTTGGTTTGGGAAAAGTGGACCATGCTACCAGACAGAAGAACTGCTAAGGCTGAGAAGGCCGAAATCCTGGGGAATCTCAACATCCATAGTGGCAGTTGTGGGGCCATCTCATCGCCAAACTCTAACTGTCCTGTTACCCTTTTCTATGACTCCCCATGGAGGAGGCTATGGCAATGTTAAGTAGGGACAATACATGAAGTCTTTCCTTATCCCTAACATCTCAGACTGAGCCAATGGAAAGCACTTACCCTGGAATCCCACACTACTCCCAAAATATTTATAACATTCCTATACACATGGGATAAAGTGCACGTGTTATTTCACCAAGAATTATCTGAGAGTGACAGCTTTATTGAGCAGTAACACTTAGGGCATGCATTTTCTCTCCCCAAGCAATCATCACTGGATATTGGATCCACCCAGCAGGCTGTGTTCATGTTCAAGCTGCCAACACTATGGATTCCAGCAGCCTGCATCTACTTGTGTGAATCATAGCTGCTTCCTGCTGACTGCTTGCCTAGTGTTTCCAGCTGTGGTTCTCAGATATTTGCTGCTGCTTGGCTTTTCTGGACAGACCAGAGCCCTGAGGAACCTTTTGTTCCTGCCAGAGGTCCTCAGAATTTTTTCTTCTGGTTTTGCAGAAAATGACACCTGGAGTCCCCTACCATGAATTACATTCTACCTACCCTGAACAGCCATAACACCCCCAGTGGCAAGGTAGACAGGCAGCTCAACATTTGGGGTGCACTGTTCACTTGCCACATCATGACTCCTTACAGAAGGGTAGGAATAGTGAGAAGGTATTTGTCCTAGCAGCACATGAAGTAATAATGCACTGTTTGTACTTTGTTGGTGCTGGGAATTGTATATAAATGTGCTCTGTTCAGGTACTCTTCCCCTCTTGGAAGCAGGAAACATTCAGAGAGGAGTTTGACCGAGAGGACTATCACATTCTTTCTAGGGAAATAGATGTGCTTGGTGGGTTTCCCCACGTGGTCTGTATATGAATTTCAGTGCTGTTGCTTCAGTTCACAAGAAGCAATAGAGTCTTCCCCATCAGGAATGGCAGGTGCTAAGGATTCTTTCCTTTTGGGGGTGGGATACAAGAAGGTGGACCTTAGCTGGAAGAGTGAAAGCTAGGAAAAAGCTTGTGGCCAGTTTTCTTTTTCATCTAGGAATGGAAGGGTAGACCCAGAGACAAGCACAATGTTGGCAAGTGGCAGAACCAGTATTTAATAGTTTGAGCCCTGACACAGAGGACTTTACAATTCTCTTAGTCTGGACCTTCTTGTTGGTTCCTTTCCTTGCACCAAGGAGTAGTGCTATATCCGAGCACAAATGGTGTATGGAGCAGAAAGTATGTTCTGAGGTTTCTTGGGCTCCCATGTGGCAAAGTGGGGGCAACTGGACTTGATTATCCATGAAAAGACAACTAAGCAATGCATGTTCCTGCACCCTACCTCTAGCAATACAGTCTGTTTACTTATTAAAATGGATATCCACTGGCCTGGAGGTTGCTGGTTTGGAGAGGCTAGCGAGTGATCCCCACTGATACCTGTCCCTGTTTCCTACATTTGTGATTATGCATATGAGACCATGCTTGGCCATATAACCGTATGGGTTGTCGGGGATTAAACTCAGGTCCTCGTGCTTTCAAGACAAACATATTTCTGACTGGGCTATCCCACTGTTTCAACAGTGTATCTTTAACAGCACGATTTCAGTGGTAGGGAGACAATTGAGTATGAAGTCCCTTAGACTCCACTTTCCATGTGACTCTGTGCTTCACTTTGGGTAGGAAACTCTCTGAGACATGCATGGCACCTGCAGTCCATTGTGAGGCTTAGAAGGGGACAGTTTGTAGAGCATAGGCTGGAACAGAGTGTTTCTTAAAGGGCCTGGCATCTCCTGATAGCGCAACAAGCTGATGATAGGGACTATAACACAAGCCTTTGGAGAACAATCATCGGAACCACAGTTTTGATGGTCTTTTCTAAAATTCTGTATTAAAATCTCTATTAGATATGTAAGGGTTAATCCTGGGTGTCCACCTGACTGGATCTAGGAATCATCTAATAGATTAGCAGTGGGGTACACCCATGAGGGGCTTTTTCGATTAGGTTATCTGAAGTCTGAAACTTCTGGTGAGGCAAAATCCTCATGAATTTTGCAGCTACCAGGTTTTTAGAGTCTCTGTGCAGAGGACCAGCCTATGTGGTGTAAGTCAATCTAATACAAAGACCCTTCATTTACTTAACAATCTTGCTGGTCTAAGGCTTCAGAAATGAAGTTTCAGAAGACATCTTGTCTGTCTAACCTCTTCCTTTCTGATTTCTTCCTCTTCTTTAACTTCCTCTTCCTCTTTTGTTTTTTTGTTTTTTGTTTTTTTATTTTCCATCTTTCCTCTCCTTTTTTCCCTTAAGCTTTTCCCCTAGACTTCAGGTTAAGTTTTTCAATATTGAAAGCCAGGTGCCTTAGCCCCCTTACCAGGACTTCTCCAAAATGGCCAAAAGAAGGCTGCAGACATAAAGGATTTCAAAAAATAACACTACAGTTCTGGTAGCTTTCCAGGAAACCTCCAAACTCAGATTCTGTTGAGCTGCCTGGCTTGTTCCAAAGCTTTTGAAGCACTTAATCCTCCATAGAACATGATGTTAAGCAGGAAGCCAAAAAAGAAGAAAGGAAACAGCAAAAGCTACCCAAACAAGCAGAACAATGCTGAGAAAAGCACACAACACAGTCCTTTCTCTGTGTCCAAGGTTTGGCTGACTTCAGCTGCAGAAGCCTGAGCCAGCAGGCTGCTTGGCCATAGGCTATCCCTGCAGAGGCACTGGTGGAATCAAGGTGGATGAGAGTGTCATATGTTTTCAGTCCAGAGCTCTTCAACAAGACTATACTGTCTCTAGTCCCAGAGACACCTTTGTTAGACTATGTTCCACAAGTTCCTTCAATCTAGTACTGATGACCATGGCTTCTTTTCCATAATATCTTCTGTCATTATTATCCTAGCTGTTACCTCACACTTAGCCCTAGGCTCCCACCCCATCTTCACAACATAATTCAGCCACTCAAATTTTGACTATTCAGAGTGGTTCCCAATAATCGAGTACTGGGGACCCTAAAGTTTATCATTGCTATGGAGGCGAAAGAGATGGGTACAAAACTGGGATGCTGGTATTAACCTAATGTCAGCTCATCACTAGGTATTCAGTAAATAAGACAAATGACAAGGAACTGTGGAAAAGTCAAAGGAGACTAAAAGCAGGCACACAAGCCACAATTTCTGAGGTGCCACTGGGGCTTGTCTGCTAAGCATGGTTTGTGAGAGGGACCTCTATAGAGTTACTTTCACCCCACTTCCTGCTTCAGGCAGAGCATGGTTAAGGCCATCACTGCTGGTCAAGCGCCAACCTTTATTCTCTTTGAGGGTTTCCTTGGAAAACCTCAGCATAGGGATTTCGTCATAGAATTTGTGTATGTGTGTGTGTGTGTGAGAGAGAGAGAGAGAGAGACTTTTGTAATATAAGTCCCACTGTATTTCACAATTACATAACACAGTGTCTGGGTGAGCAGACAATTACAATAGTTATTAGTTCAATCAATTATTATAATAGCTGCTACTAGAAAGAATGAGAAGTTTAACAGAGAATCTGAAAGAACAAAACTACCCAAGAAATCAAGAAAGATCACACTTAAATATTTGAGCAATCTGAACCTAATCCAAAAAAAGTATTTGCTGCAAATTAGAAACAGGGTCTCACAAGACATGCGTTCACTTTGCCAAACGCTTGTCACTATGGCTCTCAGGCCTACTAATGAGTAGGTTTCCACAGAAGACCCAGAGACATGCAGAATAAGGCATGTATGCAAGATATGAGAAACCACATGAAAAGAGTTAACTATCAGGATGAAGATGTATAGTGCCCTGTGGGAGCTAAGCTGCAGCCCAGAGCCCAAACTAAGGAAAGCCATACATTCATCTGCAATGTTGGAACTGGATAGCAAAAGAAAATTGAGATGAGCCCTTGTAAAGGGTCAGTTCGCCTCTTTGAAAACAATACTCTCTTTTACCTATTTTGCTGTGTAAATTGAAGAGAAACAAAATGGAATTGCAGGTGCATCACTCTGTGTATTGAGTGGCCTTATCATATATATACATATACACATACACATACACACACACACACACACACACACACACACACATATGTGTGTGTGATTTTCCTCCTTATGAAAATAGAAACAGAGGATTGAGTTCCTGTATTCATTCATTGCAAATTTGCCTAATATGCACCAAGCTCTGGATACTATCCCTAGTACTAAATAAGCATAGACCCAGTGGCATGCACCTATAATCACAGGCATTTGAGATGTGGAGGGAAGGGGGAAGTGCAAAGTCATCCTTGTTTACACAGACAGTTGAGGAGAGCCTGAGCAGGAGATCTTGTAGGAATACCCCCAAGGATAGACAGGTAGCTACTCTGAAGGATCAGGACTGGGGAATTAGACCCTGCTCTAATGGACAGAAAAATACAATAATCATGTGAACAAAAGCAGGTAGTGAGAATCCTGGTCCATTTTGTCGAAATAGTCACATAGTGAATCTATATCTAAGTGCCAAGTCTAAACATAATCCAATTTGGTAGAGGAAGAGACAGGTAGATCTCTGTGAGTTTGAAGCCACATTGGTTTACATAGCAAGTTCTGTTTGGCAAAGGGTACACTATGAGACCCTAGCTCAAAAACTAATTTTAGTAGAAGACCCAATGTATTTCTAGTAGAAACCCAATCTGGGATAACATTAGAGAGTACCCTATTTTAAATCAGAATTTTAAAAATGACTATCAAAACTGATATCAAAACTGTGGTTCTGATGAGTGTTCTCCAAAAGCCTCTGTTTTAGTTCCTATCACCAGCTTGTGTCACTGTCACGGGATGACAGACCCTTTAAGAGAAAAGGGCTAGGGCCACAGAGATGGCTTTGCTATGAAAAGAAAGGGCTGCTTTTCCACAAGACCCAAGTTTCCAACACACAAATTGCAGGTAAAAGCCACCTGAAACTTTATTTCAAATATTTCCTTCTGGATCATAAATATAGGAATGGGTGTTTGGACAGATATAGGGAAACTTTACAGTGCAAATGAGTATGGCATGTGATCATATTTCATTGTAAACACGTATGAATTTCCCAAGAAAAAGGGAATTTTGTGATTTGTACTGACATTGATGATGATGGAGACATACGAAATAAGCCAAACATAAGCAACCAACTAACCAACCAAACAAACAAATAAATAAATAAACCGAACAAAAGAAAACTCCTTATAAGACATCATAACAATGTTAAAATAAGTACAGTCAAATGCTCATCATACATAAAACCCAATAGATTACTGACATAATTTGAAGATACATGATATATGATATAGCAAAATTACAGATATGTTAGATTCATTTTACAAGATAAATATAAGATAACAAAATTTGTTTTAGAAAAATATTGAGCACAATGTAATATATAATTTCACACAGTTGTTTCTTCCCTGCACAGTTTAGTAATGATATTAATATAGAACTATAAATCTTTCATTTCATGGGCAGAGGATGTGGCTCAAAATTTAAGAACAACAGCTGCTTTTCCAGAAGACAAGGGTTTCATTCTCAGTTCTCACATAGTGGGAGAGAGTAAGAGTGAGAAAAGTAAAATATTAAAGAATTGCACGGTGAGCTGAGATGGGGTTTCTCTGTTAATAATCATCTTTATGTCCTTCCTATACTTCTCGCTAAGTCCTCAAAGGCAAGGACTACTATTTCTGTTCTATCTCTTAGTCCCAAGCCCTGCTCTGTAGAGAGTCAGTGAAAAATGATGACCTAGAAGAGGATCTTGTTGTGTGTCTGTTTCTTGTGTCCAAAGGAGACACAGGAAGAAAAAGAATTGTGATTGTCTTGTTGTGTGAGTAATGATTCATATCCCTAAGCAAAAGGACACATATAACAATGGCAGGTCTCTGGGTAAGAGTTACTAACACCAGCTGTACTTAAGACAAGAGGTTAATGTCTAGAATATATAAAGAATTGTAAAAGCTGTACAGTTACACACACAGTCACACACACAGACACACAGACACACACACACACACACACGACACACTCTCTACCCCAAACTGCCAATCAATACATAACCCAATGAGCAAAAAATATGGTTCTTGAAAAGAGAAAGCAAATGGTCATACAGTACTCCCCATCTTTAGGTCGGAAAATTGAATTAAAAATTAAATGTGTTCTGAGATTTTATGTTATCCTTGTCAGAATAGCTATTCTCAAGAAAGTAAAGGATACAGTTGGAGAGATGACTCAGAAGTTAAAAGGGTATGTTGTTCTATCTAAGTTCAGTTCCCAAGATACATGTTAAATGACTGACAGTTGCCTCTAGCTCCTGAGGATCTGAACCATCTTCTGGTCTCCACCTCTCTCTATTCTCATGTGCACAAACCCACTTCCACATAGACATAACTTCAAAAGAAAGTAATAACAAATACTGGTACCACTGTGGGAATAAAGATGGAGGGAAAGTATGACCTATAGGCTGATGGTAAGAGTAAACCTATGATAAATAGTTATGGAAAACAGTGTGGAGGTACCTCAAAAGAATACAGTAAAAAAAAAAACCAGATATCCTACCCTGGGCATGTGCTTGACGGATGACATAGCTAACCACAGAGATATTTGCACATGTGTGTTCATTTCTCTGATCATTTGTAATCTTGATGGAGTCAGCCTACACATACATTAACAGATGAATGAATAATGAATATGAGGCATGTACACAGTGAAACTTTAATTTTCAGTAAAGGAAAAAAGGAATTATGAAAATTTCAGGAAAAGAGATGAAATGGGAACTGTAGAAGACAAGAGAAACAGTAGAAAGGGGTATGCTGGACACGGGTGTGTTCAGCAAAGTAGACACAGGCAAAGTAGGGGCAAAGTAAGCAGGGGAAGGAAAAGGGGACCGAGAAATGAGGGGAGAGTAGGAGAAGGTGAGGAATCAGTGAAAATTAAGTATGAATGTCTGTTACTTTCCTGTTTTGTTGAAATATTCTGACAAAAACAACACAAGAAGAGAGGGGTTTCTTCAGGCTCATAGCTCTATGAACTGTCTGTCTGGGAAGTCAAGGCTGCTTGAAGTAGCTGCTCCCATCACATCCATCATCAGGAAACAGACACAGGCCCATACCCAGCCCACTTTACATCATATCTATCAGGAAGAAATATAGACAGACTAGTTCTCAACTCACTTCTTGTTTATACAGTCCAGAATCCATCTCAGGAAACATACCCAGCCGATGAGCTGTTCTTCCCATCTTAATTAACCTAATTGAGAAACTGTATCTCATGCATGCCCAGAGGCCCATCTCCCAGGTGATTCTATTTCTCATCAAGCTGGCAATTGGCATTAATCACTTCTTTACTGTGGTGGCATATTGTTTGGGTTCAGAGACTCCAGGAAAAGTAGTGTTTTGGGATCTGTCTTTCATTTGTTCCCCTTTCATTCTACAATAGAACATCACATTTCCATGCTAGCTAGGCAAGGCTCTTATGCCTCTGTGGCTACCTTACCCTCAGTACTTGAAATATTAACAGTCTGTGATTTGGGAGGATATCGGGAGACACTCCCTGGAAGGTGCTCTCTGCCAGTACGTGGTGAATGATTGATGACTAAGAAATAAAATATTGATGTTCCGAATCACACACCAGGCCTCTTTTCCTCCAAAGAAGCTTGTGACTTGTGTTACTAAAGATAAGACATCACAGCATGAGTTGTTTTTGTCTTTGTTTGGAACATTACAACTTTAGATGAGTTTTGACTTGCAGATACTCAAAAACATTAAGGCTAATACTCCTAGGAACTTGGAAGATGGATGCTGCGAATCTATAATAGGACATTTTACCTTTCTTGGATCATGAAAGCTTATTAGTGCTGACTCAATTAATTCTTTTCTTTCTTTTTTTGGCATGCTCTCTGTCCTCTTCATCAATAAGCACTTCCTCCCTCCCTATTTAGACAATTCTATCAATGAAAGTTTTTTGCTTGATTTTGGTGATACTCATTAAAAAAAAAAAAGATTTGTCTTGAACAGTTTGATTTTCTGAAATGGTCTATATCTCTTATATTGAAAAGTGACTTTTACAAGGGAGAAGAGCTACACTTGTTGGAAGGAATATAAAGATAAGTATTTAGAACATGTTATGAGTTATGTAGGGAACAGTGGACTGGAGCCTAGCACCACGACACATTTGTAATACAGCTTCTATACCTAAGGTTCAGGGAACATTGTGGATAAAGAATAAAAAGAGTATAAGAGTCAGAAAACCAGGAAATCTTCTGTGAGATTCTCCTAGAAAGACAGGGAAACTAGATTTGTGATACCTTCAAAATTATGGCTGCCTAAACAAAGTTGAAACAACTACAATACCAGTATTCTTGCTAATGTGGAAGGGGGAAGTCTCACTGGGCCCCATAACTAGAAAAAGTCCTATAGTCCTCTAAGGACTACTGAAAGTGAAAGAAGAAGGCTTTTCTTAGAATAAGTGAATAAGTCTACAAATAGGTTATCCAATACTAAATGGTCAACCCTGAATTCACAAGAAACACTAATCAGAGTTACAAAGTATATATATATATATATAACATTCTGCTGAGAGAGAGAGAGAGAGAGAGAGAGAGAGAGAGAGAGAGAGAGAGAGAGAGAGAGAGAGAGAGAGAGAATAGTGCTACATTGTGGTCATAGGCTTCCTGGTTTGTTCTTACCATATACAAGAACATCCACCCATTTTAGCCAATTCTTTTAATGAATCCATACAAATTTTCTTTAAAAGAGACATTTTGAAGATAGATGTATCATGATCAGTTGTGATTTTCTTTAAAATCAGGTCATAACTTTTAGAGGGTATAATGTGGAAGGAATTGGAGCAATTGGAGGAAGGGTAGGGGGAAATTATGTAATGATATTTTGATAACATAAAATTAAAATTAAAAATATACTGAGAGAAAAAGAATTGAGCTTATTTTAAAGTTTGTGAATATGTGTGTTTATAAGTCAGGATGAGTATATGAGAATGTGTGTGGAGATGATTGCAGAAGGTTGTGGCTTAACTGATGTGGGAGTTCAGAATCAGATACAGTAGAAGAGCTGCAAGTGCTTTTAAGCACTGAGCCACTTCTAAAGCCCCATCCATAATTACTTTCTGATCAACAATTTTTGAAGTATCAATTTCCTTGCCCTTTTAGAAGAGCAGGTGAGGGCTTGTCACTTTTAAGCCACTCAAAGATGTTCATCTTCCATTTTTTTTTTCAATTTGCAGACTTTGGTAGCATTCATTATTCATTGTTTACACTAAATATGTATCCAGCTGAGCAAGCAGTGAATTTAGCTTATGGTTTTATTTTTTCCTGTAATATTTTTGGCAATATATTTTTGTTATTTACTCTCTACTACTGTGATAAAATATCAAGATCAAAAGCAACATAAAGAAAAACTGGGTGGCTCATGATTCCAGAGAGTTAGAGTCCATAATGGTGAGGAAGGCATGGCAGCAATTGGGAGGGATGGAGAAAGAGAGAGAGAGAGAGAGAGAGAGAGAGAGAGAGAGAGAGAGAGAGAGAGAGAGAGAGAGAGAGAGAGAGAGAGAGAGAGAGAGAAGCGCACAGGAAGTGGTTTGAGGCTGTAAACTCTCAAATCCCACTCCAGTGTTATATTTCTTCAAATTGGCAAGGCTGTACTATTAACTGGGGACCAAGTATTCAAATATAACAGCCTATGGGGACATTTCTCATTCAAACCAGAATAACTTTAATTTGGGTCTCCCCATTAAGTCCCTTTGTAGACTTCACCCATTGTCCCGGTGTGAGTGTTCCTTTCTAGCCTCAATTTCTATTAAAGTTCACATAGAATCAGTGTTTAAGGTAGACCAATAGGATCACCAACATATTCTTTTGTCTTCTGGCCACTTGTCTATAGATTGCTTCCAGCTGGGGTAATCTCCTAAGGAGTCATAATCTATTTTCCTGGAATGGGCAGTTCCATCAAAGTACAAAAGAATGTGAAGAATGATCCTGCGCTGGCTTGTTAATCTTAGCAGAAGCATCACATGAAGGAAATAAGGCAGAACCCATCTGGGCCAGTTAGTTATATTGATGGGGACAGAGGAATTGAAGTTGCTCTCAAACAAGGTTTCCTACCAGACAAATTTTTTATTTCACAGAACCAGAGAGGGACTGTGATGAGCAAAGACATCAGGAGCATAATATACATCAGCTCTAGTCCCCATTCCAAGGTTGTTTAAGCCAGTCACTTTTAGAGGTTTTCCTGGATTTTCTCTTGTGATACAGTCTTGGCTGAATTCCAAAGCAGCCTTGGTGTGGGTGTAGCATATCCTTTCTTGCTTACACACCTACAAATTTAACCTGATAAGGTACTTCCCATTGGCTCAAATTTTCTTCATCAATTCTTTGTGCAGTATCAGCCAGGTCTTTCAATGACCCTTTCTGGCAGGTGTGTCAGTATTTTTGAAGTCCCCTGAACCCTTTGTTAGCAGCAGAGGTGACAGCCAAACATGTCCTCAAAAGCTACATTTACAGAGCATAAAATGCACCCTCAACAGTACAAATTGCAGAATTTCTGGCCAAGGGAGATCTGCTTCCTGACAATTTTTGGCCAGTATCATTTAAAAAGTACTATTTATTTTCTCAACCAGGCCTAAACTTTGAAGGTGAACAAGTTCCAAATTAATTCTCTGTGCGGGTAAGAAAATCTATCTAGCCTGGAAACATGAACACATTTCCTTGTGTTACCGCTGTGACAAAATGCCTGTCAAACACAACCTAAGGAAGGAAGTGCTCATTTTGGCTCCTAGTGAGCACCAGATATCTCCTGTTTCTGTCTACCCAGTACTAGGATTACAAGTGTGTGCTATCATGCCTGGCAATTTTACCTGGACTGTTGGTAGGGATAAAACTCAGGTCCTCATGCTTTCAAGACAAGTCTTTAGTGTCATAGATGTATTCCCAGCCTTTGCTAGATGTCTCACCCTTCTGGAGGAAATATTTCTTTTCTGTCCTTAAAAGTAGCTTTCAAATTCCCATTAAAAACATATCCCATGCTCCTCATAATCTGTAAGAAGTTCAGTGAGCATCCCTGTTTTTCCATTAACTATTGGAGTTGCATTTAACCTTTTTCATTTTTCTTTTTCTTTGATCTGTCCTTTTTGGATAGATCGAAGAGTAGGTGAGTTTCCTCTGAGCAGGTCTCTAAAATAATGTTGTCGTTGTTTTGAGGTATAATCCAGGTGGTTTCAAACTTGCCATTCTCCTGAGTGTTAAGAATACAGGTATGTTTTGTTGCCTGGCCTTGATTAAGCTTTTATCTTTTGGGATACACTTCGTGTTTGTGGACCATCTGTTTCACTCATCCTTAGTTTCCTAGGAACATATGTTAAATCAGAAAATATGTTAAAGTTATTCCAAACAAATACACCAACTCCTAGTTTGTGTGGAGCTTTGTGTAAAACTATTCTTTTTACTCACATTTTTTGTTGTTGTTATTGTTGTGAACTTCTTTTGTTTCTAAACATTCATTGATTTACATAACTAATTTTATGTATATTGTGCAGGTGTGTGTACCTCTGTACTCCAGTGCCAGAATAAAATGTTAACGTGAAAATTTAGTACTCTTCACTAATTCTATTGGGGCAGGTTCTCTTACTGATCCTGGATCTCATGTACTCTCTCTTAGGCTGGAAGTCATTAAGTTTCAGTGTTCCTCCTGTCTCCACCTCCTCACATCTGGCATTACAAGTGGAGAAAGGATACCTGGCTTGTGTTTTAGGTGCTGGGATCTAAACTCCTATCTTCATGATTGTATAGCAATTACTATTAACCATTAAACCATTGCTCCACCCCTTGAACTCATATTCAAAGCATTTTTTAAAATTTTGTTGCAGCAATTTTTAAAAGTATATAATAGTTAAAAACATACAGACCAAGAGATAAGCAGTATTCACACCTTAGACTATAGAGGCAACACAGGTCACCAGTAAATGCTGGCCCACAGACGCTTCAAGTGAACCTGTGGAGAAGAGCATAATACTGTTTGTCTGAGAAGCCTCTGGAGAGTGCTGGTTGAGGTTAGTAAGTGTATTTGAATTGTGCTTGGATGGATCAGCATTCTATTTTGTTTAAGAGGGATTCATTAGACTATAACCTACATTCAAACAGGGACCTTGGAGAGACATATACCAGCTTCATTGCTCAGCTCTGTTGTTTAGCATGTTGTACTAAACCTAACCAAGAATTTATTGTAGTGTGTGTTTTGGTGCTTGAGAACAGTTGGATGAGAAAAATATTAGTTGTGCAAGTGTGAAATATTGAATTTAACCTCAATAACATGTTTAAGGTGCATGTGCCTATAATCTTAGTCCTGAAGAGGTAGAATCGGGTAGATACCAGTTTGACAGACAGCTTGCTTAACCTACTTGGTGATCTGCAGGCAAGGGATACACACTGTGTCAGAGAACAAGATGGATGCTTGATGTGGTGGACAAGGACTTTGAACACTTAACTTAAAAAGCAAAGGAAGAATGACTTCTGTGAGTTCAAGGCTGTCACGATCTACATAGCGAATCAAGGCTACACAGTGAGACCCTGCCTCAAACAGAAACAAAGAACTGCCCCTCCTAAACCCCCCAAAAACCACAAAACCCTGATGCAGGATTATGTTGTGGATCCAGATGTTCACACACTTGCATAAACATGAGTTCACACACATACATATGCACATGCAGTGACATATGCATCTGTTTGTTGTATATGTTCCCATATAATGTACTGCATTTAAGTGAGGATTAATTCTTCTGTGAAGAGCACGCCATGTTTGCTTTTTTTTTTTTTTTTTTTCCTGTCTGAATGATGAACAAGCCAGTTTCCAAGATGGTGCATACAAGATGATGATGAAATCTATAAACTTAGACTTTGAAAGAGTGGAAGAATGAAGACTCGATTGATTTGTGTTAGACACTACCATTAATGATTTTGATGGATTAGATTTTTTTTTTGGGGGGGGGACCAGTGAAACTTTGGAGTTGAATATTACTGAAGCAAAGAGTGACACAACCTCACGAATATAGGAATGATTTTTCATGGAGACGAAGTAGAAACATTAATCTTTTTAAAAAATATATTTATTTATTTATTTGTTTGTTTTATGAATATGAGTATACTATAGCTGTACTGATGGTTGTGAGCCATCATGCGGTTGCTGGGACATTGAATTCAGGACCTCCACTCTCTCAGGTCGAACCCACTTGCTCTGGAATAGAGATTTATTTATTTTTATAAGTACACTGTAGCTGTCTTCACACACACTAGAAGAGGGTGTCAGTTCTCATGGTTGTGAGCCACCATTTAGTTGTGGGATTTGAACTCAGGACTTTTGGAAGAGCAATGAGTACCATTAACCACTGAGCCATCTCTCCAGACCTAGTCAATCTTTCAAATATTTCTTTTCTTTAATTTAAAACTAATTCAAGTGGCCTTCCTGGCACATTTGTCCCAAAATAATAATACTAGTATTATAATCAAGATCATTTTTTAATGATGTCTTAACAGAGTTAGAAGATGAGGTTTGCTGGACTGAGAATGAAACGCAGTATAATCACATGGGAAGAAGGTAGTTTTTTGAGGGTCGCTCAGATCTGGGTTCATACTCAACTCAATAATTATGGCACTTCAATTCTGTTCCATTGGTCTACTTGTCTGTCGCTATACCAGTACCATGCAGTTTTTATTAAATTGCTCTGTAATACAGATTTAGGTCAGGCATGGTGATTCAACCAGAGGTTATTTTTATCCTTGAGAAGAGTTTTTGCTATCCTAGGTTTTTTGTTATTCCAGATGAATCTGCCGATTGCCCTTTCTAATTCGTTGAAGGATTGAGTTATAATTTTGATGGGGATTGCATTGAATCTGTAGATTATTTTGGCAAGTTAGCCATTTTTACTATATTGATCCTGCCAGTCCATGAGCATGGGAGATCTTTCCATCTTCGGAGATCTTCTTTAATTTCTTTCTTCAGAGACTTGAAGGTTTTTTTTGTTTGTTTGTTTGTTTGTTTGTTTGTGTTTTGTTTTGTTTTGTTTTCATACAGATCTTTCACTTCCTTAGTTAGAGTCACGCCAAGGTATTTTATATTATTTGTGACTATTGAGAAGGGTGTTGTTTCCCTAATTTCTTTCTCAGCCTGTTTATCCTTTGTGTAGAGAAAGGCAATTGACTTGTTTGAGTTAATTTTATATCCAGCTACTTCTTTGAAGCTGTTTATCAGGCTTAGGAGTTCTCTGGTGGAATTTTGAGGGTCAATTATATATGCTATCATATCATCTGCAAAAAGTGATATTTTGACTTCATTTTTTCCAGTTTGTATCCTCTTGATTGCCTTTTTGTTGTCTAATTGCTCTGGCTAGGACTTCAAGGACAATGTTGAATAGATAGGGAGAGAGTAGACAGCCTTGTTTACAGACCCAGAGATGAACCCACATACCTATGGTCACTTGATCTTTGAGAAGGGAGCTAAAACCATCCAGTGGAAAAAAGACACCATTTTCAACAAATGGTTCTGGGACAACTGGTGGGTAACATGTAGAAGAATGTGAATTGATCCATTCCTATCTCCTTGTACTGAGGTCAAATCTAAGTGGATTAAGGAACTCCACATAAAACCAGAGACACTGAAACTTACAGAGGAGAAAGTAGGGAAAAGCCTCGAAGATATGGGTACAGGGGAAAAATTCCTGAATAGAACAGCAATGGCTTGTGCTGTAAGATCGGGAATCAATAAATGGGACCTCATGAACTTGCAAAGCTTCTGCAAGGCAAAAGACACTGTCAATAAAACAAAAATACCAACAAAAGATTAGGAAAGGATCTTTACCTATCCTAAATCAGATACAGGACTAATATCCAATATATATAAGGAACTCAAGGAGGTGGACTCCAGAAAATCAAATAACCACATTAAAAAATGGGGCTCAGAGCTGAAAAAAGAATTCTCACCTGAGGAATATCGAATGGCAGAGAAGCACCTGAAAAAATGTTCAACATCCTTAATCATCAGGGAAATGCAAATCAAAACAACCCTGAGATTCCACTTCACTCCAGTCAGAATGGCTAAGATCAAAAACTCAGGTGACAGCAGATGCTGGTGAGGATGTGGAGAAAGGGGAACACTCCTCCATTGTTGGTGGGATTGCATGCTTGTACAACCACTCTGGAAATCCGTCTGGCAGTTCCTCAGAAAATTGGACATAGTACTACCGGAGGATCCCAAAATACCTCTCCTGGGCATATATCCAGAAGATGTCCCAACCGGTAAGGACACATGATCCACTATGTTCATAGCAGCCTTATTTATAATAGCCAGAAGCTGGAAAGAACCCAGATGCCCCTCAACAGAAGAATGGATACAGAAAATGTGGTACACTTACACAATGGAATAGTACTCAGCTATTAAAAAGAATGAATTTATGAAATTCCTAGGCAAATTGATGGACCTGGAGGGCATCATCCTGAGTGAGGTAACACAATCACAAAGGAACTCACACAATATGTACTCACTGATAAGTGGGTATTAGCCCAGAAACTTAGGATACCGAAGATATAAGATACAATTTGCTAAACTCATGAAACTGAAGAAGAACGAAGACCAAAGTGTGGACACTTTGCCCCTTCTTAGAATTGAGAACAAAACACCCATGGAAGGAGTTACAGAGACAAAGTTTGGAGCTGTGGTGAAAGGATGGACCATCTAGAGACTGCCATATCTGGGGATCCATCCTATAATCAGCTTCCAAACGCTGACACCATTGCATACACTAACAAGATTTTGCTGAAAGGACCCAGATAGAGCTGTCTCTTGTGAAACTATGCTGGGGCCTACCAAACACAGAAGCTCACAGTCAGCTATTGGATGGATCACAGGGCCCCCAATGGAGGAGATAGAGAAAGTACGCAAGGAGCTAAAGAGATCTGCAACCCTATAGGTGGAACAACATTATGAACTAACCAGTACCCCGGGGCTCTGGACTCTAGCTGCATATGTATCAAAAGATGGCCTAGTTGGCCATCAATGGAAAGAGAGGCCCATTGGACTTGCAAACTTTATATGCCCCAGTACAGGGTAACGCCAGGGCCAAAAAGTGGGAATGGGTGGGTAGGGGAGTGGTGGGGGGAGAGTATGGGGGACTTTTGGGATAGCATTGGAAATGTAATTGAGGAAAATACGTAATAAAATAAATAAATAAATAAATAAATAAATAAATAAATAAATATGGAACCAGTGAATTCGTACAACAAAATCATTCAAAATTTGTTTCTACAGATGCAAAATGTGTATAATTTTATCCTACTGTTTTGTGGAAATTAAGAGTTTGTTGTAGGTCTAGATAGTTGGGCCCAGATTGTAAAAACCCTAGAAATGAACAGGAAACACAATGTGATGTAATCACATGAGGGCCTTTACTTAAGCTCAAGCATAGGCCACCAACGTTCTTGATTGAACAGTGAGGTGAGTGAACTCCCAGGTCTAAGTGTAGCATGTTTATAAAAGGAAAAAACACAAGAGGGGTTTTTAAAGCCTTGGCCTTGCATGAGAGGGTAAAGGATTGTCATCCTTTAAGCCTGATAATGTTTGTTTAGACATCGGGGCAGGACTGTGCAGCTGGAAAAAGACCTTCTCGATTTGGGACAAGTAAGTTATTGTGCTATCAGAAGCTGGTGTATTTTTACAAATTGGTCATAGCTGTCTGGTATCACTCAATTGTCTCTTTTCTCTAGTCCAAGAGTGAGATTTTTTATGCTCTTAAGGATATTGGTCTCTGTTTCCTTCAAGTACAGGAGACATCTCCACCTGGGAAAGGCTGGTTATCAATCAAAGGAAATATTGGCCTCTGTGACAAGGAGGCTTGAGTATGGTGCTTTCAGTCTGTTCCCAAGGTTGGAATAATTTTCCCTGGGGTGTGTGGGAGGAGTATTCATGGGGAATGGAGTATTACCGTGAAAGGGTAGAAGGGTCTGGCTCCATGCTCCCCAGAGGAGATTCTACTTCCAGGTGCTGTAACATGGCAAGGATCTTAGGGTTCCAGGATCCCAGGATCCCAGGAGCTTGGTCACACCAGGATCTCAGGGTCTCATAGGAAGCAAGACTGCCAAGAACTCTGACACACCTAGAATCTCAGGTTCACAGGATCCCGAAATCACAGGATCACAGAGAAAGGTGGACTCTGAGGAGTCCTGATTCAAGTGGGATTACAAGAACAGGTTCCAATCAGATATACTGAGGGCAGCAAGAACTTGAGATAATCAGATGGCAGGATGCAAGCATAACAGAAGCAACAGAAACCAAGGTTACTTGGCATCATCAGAACAAAACACTCTCAGCATAGCAAGTCCTGGATACACCAGCACACCAGAAAAGCAAGCTATAGATCTAAAGTCTCTTCTCATGATAATGATGAAGGACTATGAGAAGGAAATAAAAAACTCCCTTAAAAGAAAATAGGAGAACATATCCTTTCAGGTGAAATATGTGAACAAAACCACCTGGGACCTAAAAATGGAAGTAGAAACAATTAAAAAAAATATCCCCAAGGGTGACCACCCTAAAAATAGCAAACCTAGAAAAGAAGTCAGGAGCCATTAATGCAAGCATAACCAACAGAATAAGAGATAGAAGAGAGAATCTCAGGTGCAGAAGATACCATAGAAAACATTGACACAACATTCAAAGAAAATGTGAATTTCCAAAAGATCCTAACCCAAAACATCCAGGAAATCCAAAACACAATGAAAAGACCAAACCTAAGGATAATAGGTATAGAATAGAGTGAAGACTTCCAAATTAAAGGGCCAGTAAACATCTTCAACAAAATTATAGAAGAAAACTTCCCCAACCTAAAGGAATGATGCCACAATTACTCTGATACCTAAACCCACAAAAAGAACCAACAAAGGAAGAGAACTATAGACCAAATTCCCTTATGAATATCTATGCAAAAATACTCAATAAAATTCTCGCAAAATTAATCCAAGAACACATCAAAATGATCATCCATCATAATCAAGTAGGTTTCAACACAGGGATGCAAATATGTTTCATTATAGAGAAATCCATAAATGTAATCCACCATATAACCAAACTCAAAGACAAAAACTACATGATCATCTCATTAGATGCTGGAAAGCATTTGACAAAATCGAACTCACATTCATGATAAACGTCTTGAAAAGATCAGGAATTCAAGGCCCATAAACATAGTAAAAGCAATATACAGCAAGGAGACAGATATATCAGACTCCTGTCAGAAACAACTTTCTGGCATCTGCCGTAGTGTCTGGGTTTGGTGGTTGTTTATTGTATGGATCCCCAAGTGGGGCAATCTCTGGATGGTCATTCCTTCAGTCTCTGCTCCGAAATTCTCTGTAACTACTTTCATGGGTATTTTGTTCCCCCTTTTAAGAAGGATGCTGAGCTTCCAGGTTAATAACCACTTATCAGTGAGTACATATCATGTGTATTCTCTTGTGATTTGATTACCTCAGTTAGGATGATATACTTGAGATCCATCCATTTGCTTAATAATTTCATAAATTCATTGTTTATAATAGCTGTGTAGTAATCCATTGTGTAAATGTACCATATTTTTTGTATCCATTCCTTTGTTGAGGGACATCTGGGTAACTTCTAGCTTCTGGCTATTATAAATCAGGCTTCTTTATTTATAATAGCCAGAAGCTGGAAAGAATCCAGATGCCCCTCAACAGCGGAATGGATACAAAAAATGTGGTACATTTACACAATGGAGTACTAGTCAGCTATTAAAAAGAATGAATTTATGAAATTCCTAGGCAAATGGTTGGACCTGGAGGGCATCATCCTGAGTGAGGTAACACAATCACAAAAGAACTCAAATGATATGTACTCACTGATAAGTGGATATTAGCCCAGAAACTTAGTATAGCAAGATATAAGGTACAATTTGCAAAACACATGAAACTGAAGAAGAACGAAGACCAAAGTGTGGACACTTTGCCCCTTCTTAGAGTTGGAAACAATCACCCATGGAAGGAGTTACAGAGACAAAGTTTGGAGCTCAGACAAAAGGATGGACCATCAAGAGACTGCCATATCCAGGGATCCATCCCTTAATCAGCCTCCAAATGATGACACCATTGCATACACTAGCAAGCGTTTGCTGAAAGGACCCTGATATAGCTGTCTCTTGTGAGACTATGCCGGGGCCTAGCAAACACAGAAGTGGATGCTCACAGTCAACTATTGATGGATCACAGGGCCCCCAATGGAGGAGCTAGAGAAAGTATCCAAGGAGCTAAAGAGATCTGCAAACCTGTAGGTGCAACATTATGAACTAACCAGTACCACGGAGCTCTTGACTCTAGCTGCATATGTATCAAAAGATGGCTTAGTCGGGGCCATCACTGGAAAGAGAGGCCCATTGGACAGGCAAACTTTATATGCCCCAGTACAGGGGAAAACCAGGGCCAAAAAATGGGAATGGGTGGATAGGGGAATGTTGGGGGGAGTGTGTGGGGGACTTTTGGGATAGCATTGGAAATGTAATTGAGGAAAATACATAATAAAAAATGATAATAAAAAAAGAAAAAAAGATAAATAAATAAATAAATAAATAAATAAATAAATAAGGCTGCTATGACCATAGTGGAGCATATTTCCATATAACAAGTTGGAGCATCATCTGCATATATGCCCAGTAGTGGAATTGCTGGATCTCCTGTTCCTCAGAAAATTTTCCTCTGGAAATTGGCCTAGGTCAAATTTTCTGAGGAACTTCCAACCATATTTCTAGAGTGGTAGTACCAGCTTGCAGTCCCACTAGCAATGGAGGAGTGTGTCTCTCCACATCCTTGCCAGCATCTGATTTCACCTGAGTTTTGTATCTTAGCCATTCTGACTGCTGTGAGGTGGAATCTCAGAGTTGTTTGGATTTGCATTTCACTGATGATTAAGGATCTTGAACACTGTTTTAGGTGATTTTCAGCCATTTGGAAGTCCTCATTTGAGAATTCTTTATTTAGCTTTGTACCCCATTTTTTAAATAGGGTTATTTGATTTTCTGGAGTCCAACTTCTTGAGTTCTTTATACATTTTGGATATTAGCCCCCTATTGGATTTAGGATTGGCAAAGATGTTTTCTATTGGTTGCTATTTTGTCTTATTGACAGTGTCTTTTGCTTACAGAATCTTTGCAGTTATATGAGGCCCCATTTGGCGATTCTTGATCTTACAGCACAAGCCATTGATGTTCTGTTCAGGAATCTTTACCCTGTGCCCATATCTTCAAGGCTTTTCCCCACTTTCTCCTCAATAAGTTTCAGTGTCTCTGGTTTTATCTGGACTTCTTTGATCCACTTAGAACTGAGCTTTGTACAAGGAGATAACAATGGATTGATTTGCATCCTTTCTACATGCTAACCACTAGTTGAGCCAGCAACATGTGTTGAAAGATGGTGTCTTCTTTCCACTGGATGGTTTTAGCTCCTTTGTCAAAGATCAAGTGACTATAGGTGTATTAGTTGATTTCTGGGTCTTCAATTCTGTTCCATTGATTTACCTGTCTGTCATTGTACAAGTACCATGCAGTTTTTATCACAATTGCTCTGTAGCACAGCTTGAGGTCAGGCATGGTGATTCCCCCTGAGGATTTTGTTAGTTAGTTAGTTTGTTTGTTTGTTTGTTTGTTTTATTGTTGAGAAGAGCTTATTGCTATCCTAGGTTTTTTTGTTATTCCGGGTGAATTTACAAATTGCCCTTTCTAAATCTGTGAAGAATTTAGTTGGAATTTTGATGAAGGTTGCATTGAATCTGTAGATTGTTTTTGGTAAGATTTGACTATATTGATCCTGAGTATATCAATAAGTATGGGAGATCCTTCCATCTTCTGAGATCTTCATTGATTTCTTTCTTCAGAGACTTGAAGTTCTTAACATACAGATCATTCACTTCCTTAGTTAGGTCATACCAAGATATTTTATATTATTTGTGACTATTTTGATGGGTGTTGTTTCTCTAATTTCTTTCTCATCCTGTTTATCTTTTGTGTAGAGAAAGGTGACTAATTTGTTTTAGTTAATTTTATACCCAGCTACTTCATTGAAGCTGTTTATCAGGATTAGGCGTTCTCTGGTGGAATTTTATGGTCACATATATACTACCATATCATCTGCAAATACTGATGTTTTTACTTCTTCCTTTCCAATTTGCATTCCTTTGATCTCTTTTTATTGTCTAATTGCTCTGGTTAAGACTTCAGGTACTATATAGAATAGGTAGGGAGAGAATGGCCAGTCTTGTCTAGTCCCTAATTTTAGTGGGATTGCTTCTGGTTTCTCACCATTTAGTTTGATGTTGCCTACTGGTTTGCTATATATTGCATTAATTATATTTATGTATGGGCCTTGAATTCCTGATCTTTCCAAGACTTTTATAATGAAGGAGTATTTGATTTTGCCGAATGCTTTCTCAGCATCTAATGAGATGATCATTTTTTATAATTTCTTATTTATTTTATTCTTTTGTCTTTGAGTTTGATTATATAATGGATTAGGTTGATGGATTCCCATATATAGAACCATTTGTATCCCTCGGATGAAGCCTACTTGATCACGATTGATGGTTGTTTTGATGTGTTTTTGGATTTGGTTAGCAAGAATTTTATTGAGTATTTTTGCATAGATATTCATAAGAGAAATTGGCCTGAAGTTCTCATTGTTGGGTCTTCTGTGGTTTAGGTATCAGGGAAATTGTGGCATTATAGAACAAACTGGGTAGAGTGCCTTTGTTTCTATTTTGTAGAATAATTTGAGGACTATTGGAATTAGGTCTTCTTTGAGTGTCTGTTAGAACTCTGCACTAAATCCATCTGGTCCTGGGCTTTTTTGGTTGTGAGACTATTAATGACTGCTTCTATTTCTTTAGGGGATATGGGACTGTTTAGATCATTAATCTGATCCTGATTTAACTTTGGTACCTGATATCTGTCTAGAAAATTGTCCAGTTCATCAAGGTTTTCCAATTTTGTTGGGTATAGGGTTTTGTAGTAGGATCTGATGATGTTTTGGATTTCCTAAGATTCTGTTGTTATGTCTCTCTTCATTTCTGATTTTGTTAATTAGGATACTGTCCCCATGGCCTCTTCTGTCTAGGGGTTTATCTGTCATGTTGATTTTCTCAAAGAACCAGCTCCTGGTTGATTCTTTTTATAGTTCTTTTTGTTTCCACTTGGTTGATTTCAGCCCTGTGTTTGATTATTTCCTGCAGTCTACTTCTTTTTGGTGAATTTGTTTCATTTGTTCTAGAGCTTTTAAGTGTGCTGTCAAGCTGCTAGTGTATGCTTGCTCCAGCATCTTTTTGGAGGCACTCAGAGCTATGAATTTTGCTCTTAGGACTGTGTTCATTGTGTCCCACAATTTTGAGTATGTTGTGGATTCATTTTCATCAAACTCAAAAAAAGTCTTTAATCTCTTTATTTCTTCCTTGACCAAGTTTTCATTGAGTAAAGTGTTTTTCAGCTTCTATGGGTATGTGGTCTTTCTATTATTTATGTTATTATTGAAGACCAGCTTTATTTAGTCCTTGGTGATCTGATAGGTTTCCTGGGATTATTTCAGTATTTTTGTATCTATTGAGGTCTGTTTTGTTACACATTATATGATATAATTTTGGAGAAGGTACTATAAGGTGCTGAGAAAAAGGTCTGTCCTTTTGTTTTCAGATAAATTGTTCTATAGATATCTGTTAAATACATTTGTTTCATAATTTCTATTAGTTCTACTCTGTCTCTGTTTGGGTTCTGTTTCCAGGATCTGTCCTTTGATGAGTGTGGGGTGTTGAAGTCTCCCACTATTATTGTGTGTGGTGCAATGCGCGCTTTGAATTTTAACAAAGTTTCTTTAATGGATGTGGATGCCCTTGCCTTTGGAGCATAGATGTTCAGAATTGAGAGTTCATCTTGGTAAATTTTACCTTTGATGAGTAAAAAATGTCCCTCCTTACATTTTTTTTTTTAAACTTTAGGTTGAAAGTCGATTTTATTCGATATTAGAATGGCTACTCCTGCTTGTTTCTTGGGACCATTTGCTTGGAAAATTGTTTTCCAAACTTTTACTCTACTGTAGTGTCTGTCTTTGTCCCTGAGTTGGGTTTTCTGTATGCAACAAAAAGTTGGGTCCTACTTACATAACAAGTCTGTGAATCTATGTCTTTTTATTGGGGAATTGAGTCCACTGATATTAAGATAAGTTAAGGAAAAGTTATTATATAATTATATAGCTTCCTGTTATTTCTGTTCTTAGAGTGGGGATCCTGTTCTTGTGACTATCTTCTTTTAGTTTTGTTTAAACATTACGTTCCTGCTTTTTCTCGAGGGTAGATTCCCTCACTCCACATCCATTAATATTATATCTTTGTTTATTGCATTTAGTGTTTTGATCATTATGTGTTGGGAGGAATTTCTTTTCTGGTCCAGCCTATTTGGAGTTCTGTAGGCTTTTTGTATGCTCATGGGCATCTCTTTAAGTTACAGAAATTTTCTTCTATAATTTTATTGAAGATATTTACTGGCCTTTTAAGTTGAAAATCTTCATCCTCATCTATACCTCTTATCCTTCTGTTTGATCTTCTCATTTCGTCCTGGTTTTCCTGGATATTTTGAGTTTGATATTTTGCATTTTGTATTTTCTTTGATTGTTGTGTCCATGTTACCTATGGAGTCTTCTGCACCTGAGATTCTCCCTTCCATCTCTTGTATTTGGTTGGTGATGCTTGCAAATATGGCTCCTGATTTCTTTCCTAGAATTTCTATCTCCAGAGTTGTCTCTCTTTGTAGTTTCTTTCTTGTTTCTACTTCCATTTTTAGATCCTGGATGGCTTTGTTCAATTCCATCTCCTGTTTGCTTGTGTTTTCCTATAATTTTTAATGGGGTTTTTGTGTTTCTTCTTTAAAGGCTTTTACCTGTTTAGCTGTTCTCCTGTAATTCTTTAAGGGATTTTTGTGTTTCCTCTTTAAGGACTTCTACCTGATTAACTTTGTTCTTTTGTGTTTCTTTAGGAGAGTTATTAATGTCCTTCTTTAAATCCTCTACCAGCATCATGAGATATGATTTTTTAAATCTGATTTTTGCTTATCTAGTGTGTTGGTGTATCCAGGACTTGCAGTTGTAGGAGTACTGGGTTCTGATGATGCCATGTAGTTTAGGTTTCTGTTGGTAATCTCTTGTATTAGATGTTCTACCTATCTCTGGTTGGAGCTTGTTCCTCCTGTGAGTATGTAAGCCTGTAGAAGCACTCCAGGGAGACCAGCTCTCTCCTGGCAAGACTAGTGCACAGTTCACTGTGGAACAGCCCCACCTCTTGGTTGCATATGTAGGCCTGTAGGACCCTGTCACAGAAGATTTGTTGCCTCTTCTCTCCTGAGTGGACCTGACTTAAAGAGACACTGGAGAGAAAATGAGGGTCTCCCCTGAGTCCTGGAGTCAGAGCACTCCCTGGAGGCAAGTTCTTCTCTGGCAGGGAAGGTACACAGAAAACTTAGGATCAGCTCTACCTCCTGGCTGCAGATGTCAGCCCATGGGACACTGTCCAAGAGGTTCTGTTCCTTCTGAGGCCTGTGCTCTCCTGAGCAGATCCACCTTAGAAAGATATTGGAGTAAAATTAACCTTCTGTTGATGGTTTTAGGATATACAGGATCTGGAATATAATGATGTTATGAGGTATATATGTCATGATTGATATTAGTGTCCTCCTAGAAGTTAGCAGGGATTTCTTTTGGTCTTCCCATCCTCATTGCCATATCTAGAAAATGTCTTTCTTGCATCAGACAATAGACCTCAGTACACAATACATATGTCTTGATAGTGAGCCTTAAGAAATATGTTTCTGTTGTTTTGGATTATACAGTGTGACAGTCTGTGATGGTTTTAATAACAATGCTCCCAATAGGCTCACTTATTTTTATGCATAGTCACTAAAGACTGAGACTATTTGAAAGGATTAGAAGGATTGGAAGATGTGGCTTTGTTGGAGAAAGTACATCAGAGAGAGTAAGCTTTGAGATTTCAAAAATCCATGTCAAGTCCAGAGACTCTTTCTGACTATGGGTGAGGATGTGTCTTCTAAGTACTGCTTTAGCACCTGCCTACATGCTTCCACAGTTTCTACCAGGATGGCGATGGTCTAACCTGTGAAACTGTAAGCAAGTCTTAATTAAGTGCTTCTCTTATATTTGTTGCCTAGGTTGTAGTATCTCTTCACAGCAATAGAACGTTGACTAAGAAACAGTCAATTTGACAGTAATTGAAATTATCCAAGAGACCAGCTGCCAGGCACATCTGTGAGAGTTTATCTTGATTGTATTAGGTATCATGGGAAAATACACCTTAAAATTGGTAGCACCATTCTCTAGTCAGACATGTTTTAGATGAACATTCTTCCTGTGCTCTTATCCTTTCTTCTCAATTCCAGCAAAATTTAGGCTAGGAAAATGTGATGCTTAATTATGATTAGCTGAACCACCTGAAGAAGAGACTCTGACATCTCAAACTATAGGACAGCCATTTAGGGAGCATCATGAGTAGTCACTGATAATGAAGTGGGCTGTTCAGTGATATACATACATTTGTGTCATTCATTCCCTGATGTCACCCCTAAACTTCTTTATATAACCCCAATAAACTCAGATTTACTGAGTTGAACTTAGATAGAATAAACATTTTTTTGTCCTTCTTGGTTCCCTATTTGAGGGTGATTAGATGTTTGTGTCACAGCTCCCGAGGAAAATTTTCAACTGATGCTTCTGCAAGCAAAGCTCATCTGTTCTAGGCAGGTCCTACCAATGAATCTGGAGATCACTGATCACTTTCTAAATTTTTCATGCTTATGTGCACTTGGGGTATGTTGGGTGTGTGTGCATGTGTGTCTCATGTGCATGTGGAGACTTGGGGTCAATGTCAATTTTTGTACTCCATTGCTCACTGCCTTATTTACTGAGATAGAATCTTACATTTAAACTCAGAATTAGCCGTCTTGAATTCTGAATACTGGAATTTTAGGTAGGCTACAATGTCCACCTGACAATTTTGTTGGTTATGGTATTTAAACTCTGTTACTATGCTTTTGTGTTCCCAGCATCGAGTGGAACTACACCCCGTTTATTGTCTTAAAACTTTTTGTTTTTGTTTGTTCGTTTGTTTGTGGTTTTCTAAAAATTATACTTAAGGTCTTTCATACCAGCCAACTTACACTTTTTTAATTTTTTAAAAACTCTGTGCCTAATATTCCATAGTATAGAAGCATGAGAGGTTAATATGACAGGTTCACATAAATGTGCATGTAAATAGATTTGTGTGTGTGTGTGTGTGTGTGTGTGTGTGTGTGTGTGTGTGTGTGTGAGTGTGTGTGTGTACATGCGAATAAGTAAAGTTTTATTTAGGTTATAATTCCAAGTTGCACTCCATCATTGCAGAGGAGTCACAGTATAATAGCTTAAAGCAGCAAGTCTTATGACATACATAGTCAAGAGCAGAGAGCAACAAATTAAGGCATACATGCTTGTGCTCAGCTCTCCTTTTCTACATCTCTAACTCTCTAGGATGCCCTTCCTAAGGAATGGATTTACCCACAGTGGGTCTCTCATCATGAAGTAACAATCATGACAATCTTATAGAGGCATGCCCATATACTGTCCTAATGCAGATAATCCTTTACTGAGACTTCATTCACATATGATTCTCAACTGTGTTAAGTTGAACATTAAAACAAATTTCACATGTTGGCCATTAATTGCCCTCCTGAAGGCCTGTACCTGGATTACACTATTGAATGTACTTTATGAAGAATCAGTACTCTTTCAGTCTCCAACCCTGGAGATCTGAACATTCTCCCTCATTTCTTTGATAGATGTTGATTGATTATTCAGTAAGAGAGTAATCTCTGTGTTTTTCCAACCAAAAAAAAAATCTGTGTTTAAAGGCCTACTTCTAATTGTGGAATAAAGCATGCTGATTTCTGTTGAAGTAATTTCAGGCACCAGTGAACAAGAAAGGAAGGACTTGGAGGATGGGATGGGAGCCATCCTGTGCCCCTGAGGTTACACTGTCTTAGTTGCTGGCAGTTGTGTGAGCAACAATTAACTTCACTCTATTTTAGCTGTAGGAGCCAAGGGCTTGGGGAAAATGAAATTCTTCAGGGAACTAAACACTTAGGGGAATCAGAGCTACATTCAGTGCTCAATCAGAATGAAGAGGCCATAATTGTCAAATAAAATTTCTGCTATGTCTACAGAGGGTTATTATGGGTCTTGGCATAACACAAGCATCAATGTTACCTGTAATAGTCTACTGAATTACTGAGAGCAGATGCCATCCTGTGATGCACTAGAAGTCCCAGAATTGCAGCAAGGTTGAGTTCAGCCATATATCACATGCTAGAAGTATCATTAGCCTGCAACTAGGAAACTGGCAATAAGTGAGGCTGAGGCCATTTTAAAAACATACTGCCATGTAGATAAAGATTCTGTCCAAGGAGGATCAGGATAGAATGGCCATACCAGCAGTAGCCAGCATTTGTTTTATGGGGTGTTGGCCACTTATTTTAGGATGCTTGGCTAGTTTATGGACTGAAGTTCTATTCAATGATCCCTCCAGGATCAGGATAGAATGGCCATACCAGCAGTAGCCAGTATTTATTTTTATGGGGTGTTGGCCACTTATTTTAAAGGTGCCTGTCTCATTTATGGACTGAAGTTCTGTGCAAGTGAGTAGATAGTAAGGGTAGGGCAGGAGTGTAGGATAAACTCAAGTGCAGGGCAATCTTACAGTAATACTTTAAGAGGTGAAACTTAACATTATTCTATCAAGGAAAAGCCAGACACAGAATTCTAATGGTTATTTTCAAAGTGTGCATTCATTCTGTTCAACTCAGCCCCAGGAAGCAGATGATAGTGAAAATGCCTGTCCATCCTGTTGGTTTGTGTATAATATTCTTATCAATGCAAGATGGCTATTCATGGTTCTGCTGTAATAAAATATCCCTAACAAAATAACTTAAAGGAGAATTCATTTCTGTTTTTTATATCATAGTTCCGGGTTCCTACATCACTGCAGAGCAGTCACAGAAGTAGGAGCTTGAAGAGAATTTCTCACATCACATTTATGATTAGTACAGGTTCAGTTCAGTATTTCCTGTGTAAGAAACTGTGCTACTCAGAGTGAGAGATTCTTCCTATTTTAATTAATATAATCATGATAATCCCCTACAGATATACTTACAGGTCAACCATATCTTGACAATCCATTGTAGAGACACTTTTCAGGTGATTCAACATTATGTCAACTATTAAAACTAACCATCAAAGTGACCCAGTGAGTGAAGGACAGGAACTTCTTCCTAGTTATGAAGAGTCGCCACTGTGTCAGGGACAGCACAGGGAGTAAAATCTTGTTAGGTATAAAGTTATAAGTATACCCAGGAGGTAATGATGAAAAGACATTTACTACTAAAAGCAAGTAATGGGGTGTACTAAAGTGTACCTCCCTCAGCAAACAAAGCAAGGAAACTTTGTGTGCCTCCCTCAGCAAACAAAGCAAGGAAACTTTCAGAGGGAAACACATTTGTAGTCATATATGGCATATACATTACTGTATAATGTTTTCAATAGTCCTGGCTCTGTTTATACTTTGATGATAATTCTGCTTCCCAAGGAGTAGCTGTGGAGGAGGAGTAATCCAAGTACTTAAGTGACATCTTATAAACCTTCTCCGCACCTTAACTTGTAAAATAAAGCACAGAGCTATTGATTGGGCAGTTGAAGGGAAGGTAGAGCTGAAAAGTTTGAGGGAGAAGGGGAGAGGGGAGAAGGGAGGATGGCAGAAGAAGTGGAAGGAAAATGGAACAGAAGCATGTAGCTTGGAGAAACCACAAGTTATAAGGGACCTCATAGATGGGGAATATAGTAGTGTAGTGGTAGATCTGCCCAATCTAGGTGTGCAAACTTGTATTCATATTAATTGAGTTGTGTTTTATTTGTATGGGCTCATTAGGGTTGGAGATTTACCACAACATAAAGAGATGAGAATGCATCATACTTTCAGCCCAAAATCTCTGACTCTGAATGTACCAAATGACTAAGATTTACCACTTGTCCCAATATGAAATTAAAGATAAGTTATGATGGAAAGCAGAAAAAGGAGAGTTAGGCCAATACTGTGGTAGATTCCCAAACCTCAGCACCTGGGAGCCAGAAGCAAGAAGAGTATGGTAAGTTCAAAGACAGGTTCATCTACATAGCAAACTTCCTACCAAATAGGGATACACCGTGAGACCCTGTCTCAAATGAAAAATAACAAGAAGAATTGACCATGGGTACCCTGGGAAGAAGGGAACATAAAGGGGCCCAGGCAACATATATTTTTCTTTGGCATATTCACACTAGCTTTAGCTAGAAATAGAAGTACAACTATGGCAGAGGAGCAAGAGGCATCCATAATCAATAGACTTGGTCAAGCCATGGTCTGTTTGATGAAGCTTTGATTCTGCTTCTGCATAGGAACCAGAAGGAATTTATGATACAGCCATAGCTTACACCAATGATTGAGGTCTCATCTTTAGGCCTTGAAGTGTGATGATATGGTTCATGTAGGAAGATATTCAATACTAATTGCCATGCTTTGCAGAGTCAAATTGGTTCAAGTGTCTACCTCCATAAGAAGGACACAAACACAAAATGCAGGCAAAGAGGTCAAGTTTCCACCTGCTGTTATCTCTCTTGTATGCCCAACTTAAGGAGCTAGCGGTGTCTAGTAAGTGTAGCTTCCAAGAAGGTTAACCAGTCACATTCTTGACCATACACATTTTGATGTTATGCTTCTCTATCAATTTCATGTTTAAAAAGTGATGAACCATTGTTTTCGTAAGTCTACTTTAGGTGATCTTTATTGAGTGGGTTGAAACTCACGGATTTAAGGGTAACGTCGTCTTTGTTCCCCTTTCTAGTGTGGTCACATTGACTAACCTTTTCATTAATACTTCTTCAATTGACTTTTTGAGCATGGGTGGCTGAAACTGGTTTGATAGCACTTCCAAGGGACAGGCTCTGACCCACAGCTCTAATAATATTAACTGAAATCAACAGAAAAATTAGAGATAGATTCACATCCATTTAAAATGAGAAGTATCTTTTTTGAAAAGTTAAGTTGGTTGTATCTAAAAGTACCTGCCTAACAGCTAATAGACTCACCCTTACCTCTGAGAAGGCCATCCTGAAGTTGAAATTGTCATGGAAAAAACTTGAGACAACACGAGTGTTCTTCTTCAAAAAGCACACAGAAAATGCTTGTGGGTTCCTGACAAGAGGGGTCTATCTCAATGTGGAAGTGGGAAGAAGCCACAGCTCCCATTCATTCTGAGTGTCAGAGCTAAGGGCTCTGCTGGAGAGGGAAGGGTATATGTTGTATAGTTCTCAAGAACTGAGACTAAATGTATTCTCCAGCTTTGGTATGAATTAGTCTCAAAACAATATTCCCCAGCTGCATTTCATTTTTCTGTTTGCTTATATATTTGACTTTGTGTATGAGTGTGCAAGTGTATGTGTGTGCATGTGGAAGCAGGAGCTTGGTGTTTTTCTCCATTGCATCTACCCATCTTGAACTATAAAGACAGGATCTCTTACTGATTTAGAACTTTCAAAATAGGCTAGACTGGCTAGACATAAGTCCTCAGGGATCATCCTGTTTCCCTTTCCTCAAAAATGGGATTACAAGCATGTAATGCTATGCTCTGGGGAAAATAAATAAATAAATAAATAAATAAATAGGTTTTTATGCTAGTGTAGTAAGCACTTTACCAAATGAGCCATCTAGTAAGCCTCTCTTCATCCATTTCCTGTTCTTGTCCTATTCTGCCTGTAGTTACCTGCATGGTTGGTCTAATGCAACCATCACCATTATTTGAGCAGAATTTGGGAGGCAGCCAGTTTACAGAGGAGCAAGTTTGGGCTCAGAAACAAGGTCACTTTCTAGAGGTCTCACAGATGTAATAGATGTTCACCTTTCATCCTGTCTCTTGCTTCACTGTCAAGGTTCAGAATCTCTTGAGACCAGACACTGACTTCAGCACTAGGAGGTGAAAAGGACACTTAAGTAGGAGATGGCATTGCTACCTGTCCATGATGGTGAAATTCCACATTTATGGCCTTATGTGCAGTGACCCAATGAATAAATGACATTAATTTTTGCATTGTATGCCCCTAGGGCACTTCCTTTCAGAAAGAAAACTTTGTCCATGGAATAGAAAGTTTCTTAGATCAGAAATTGTGAAATTCTCTTCTGGGAAAGAAGAGAATAACTCAGGGTTCAGCAAAAACTCTTGTCTATTCAGAACAATGGGTTAGATTTGGCCTTTCACTAATTCACTTCCAGATACAAAATTAGCAAAGACCACCATTTGACAGAGAGTTCTTATATGGGTCAGAATCTCTGGAGGAGCAGAAGTAATAGAATGAATGCATATTGAAAGGAGATTTATTAGGTTGGCTTACACTATGCAACTTGGGCAGTCTAACAGTATTGAGGATGAGAATCCAGTAATTTCTCAGCTCTTGAATTTGTCCCCTTCTGGTGCTTAAGGTGTGAAGGAATTCTATGAAATCACAGTTAAAACAGGTTGGAAGCGTGAAGAATCACACTTCTCATGTCAGGAAATGGTTTTCTCCTTGACAGTCCTTCCTGGAAAGGCCATCACAGATCCTCTCAGAGGCACGAATTGTGTTAATTCCACATCCCATCAGGTTGACTCTGACATTTCTCTTAGACTGGGACACACACACACAAACACACACACACACACACACTCACACACACTCACACACACACATTTATACATACATGTGCAGAGATACATATACATACACACACATTCATACATATATATATATATCCATACATACACACAAATGCAGGGTGGTGAGCCATGTGAGGAAGCCTGGTAAGGCTAAGATAAGGCTATAAGCTCCAGAAAACCTGATGAAAATGTAGGACCTTTGCCTGCTCCTGGCACAATGGCCCTGTCATGTAGTTGTAGCTCCCTCTTCCAATAGAGAGATTTGTGGCTATCAGTCACAGAAGGGCAACACACTTAGCCCTTCCACATGTAAATGAGGCATCCCTAACCTTGCAGACTAAGCCAATAAGGAGCACCTACTCTAAGACCCCAACCCACTCCAAAACTATATATAAACATCCTATCCAGAAGCAATAAAGGTGTGTGAGAATTCCTTTGTCCCCTGAGAGATTCTGTCATAAGAGCTGTGACAACACCACCAGCAAAGAGAACTGCTCTCCTCAAATGCCACCAGAAGCTCCCCTGAACCCACTCGCTGGTTAGTCAGCCTCCTGGGAGCTCAGTCTGGTCAGAGGTTAGCTCAGCACAGCACAGCTAGTGTGGTATCTCTGAGTAACATCAGTGACAGCAGTAGTGGGGGCAGCAGTAGCAGCAGTGGAAGAGGCAGAGACAATTCCCTTTCTGTGTCGAGACTTTGGGGGTCCACTTGGCAAGAATCTGACATTGGCAAAGGACAAAGAAATGTGCTTCAGGCAGGAAGCTGACATTAGGTCATGACCAGAAAGTAAGCTCAGACAGGAATCTAATTAAAGGCTATAACAGGGAAGTAAGTTAAGGCAGGGCTCTTAATTTTAGGGTGGAACAAAAGAAGTAGACTTCAATCAAGAATCTGATTTTGGGCTTGGACAAGGAAGTGGGCTCAGATATTTTGGTCATTCTGACAAGCCCTTAGAAGCAACTATCTTGGGTATAGTCATGGGACTTTGCTTATTGTCTTGCTTGTTCCTTATTGTACTGGGTAACAAACATGTTGAAAGTTGAGTTTTGCTTTTCAAAGTTGGGGTTGTACTCTGGTGTTGCAAGGGAAACTTAAAAATTATAGATAAATTTCCAGTGTTCAATTGGGTGCAGTTTGCAGTTTGATCACAAACTCATGATTTAACTCATACATTTATAATTAAGAAAAAAATCTGGCAGGTTGAGATTTTTGCAGTGTTTATGAAGAGGTGATGAGGCAATGGAACTTTGGAGGCATTGAAGCCTGGCCTGCATACTCCAGTTGCCATTCCAGGAAATACATATACATTTATTATGGATTTAGAGGATTGTTTTTGCATCCTGATGATTGTAGAATGCTTACTTTTAGTGAACTTGTTATTTTAAAGAAGTCATGAAGCAATGTCACAATGTCATTGTAAAGTTTTGCCTCAAGGAATGGCTAATAGCCTTGCATTAGGTAAAAAAAAAAAAACAAACAAACAAACAAACAAACAAACAAAAAAAATGTTGCTGCTTCAATACAAGAAGTTAGGACTTAGAATCTTTCAGTGTATATGATTCATTATACAGATATATTAGCTGATCCCTCTGAAAGAGTTTTACTACAAGCCTTTGTCTTTATATAACAAACTTTAAAAAAAATTCAGGGTGGTTGTTCCAGAAAAGATTCAAAGGCAGTATCTTTTTCAATATTTGAAATGTCAGTTATAGCCTAAACAAATTGGCACAGATCATTCAAGAAAAGATAATTTACTGACTTTAAATGATTTTCCAAAGTTGTTAGGACATGTTAATTGGCTAAGATCTTACCTTAAGCTTACTAAAGAATTAAAACCTAATATTCTCAAGGAGGATGCATATTTCCCCTCAACAATTAACTGATGAGGGACATATAGCTTTGCAGAGCATAGTGGAAGCTATTAGCCAACAACAGATACATTATATAGACTATGATCATTGTTGGCTGTTTGTATTCTTTCTACTTTCTCATGTGTTCACAGAAGTTCTTTGGCAAAAGGGACCATTGATATGTATTCGTATTTCTTTGTCTCCAAGTAAAGTTTTAACATCCTATTATGAAGCTGTTGTTGTGTTAATACAGAATTGTAAGAGAGAATCAAGAAAATGTTTTGGTAAAGAACCTAATATTCCTTATTTCAAACAGCAATTGAATTGGTTATTGCAGAATACTTATATTTGGCCTTTTGCATGTGCAAATTCTTCAAGCAAAATTGATAGTCATTATCCAAAACAAAAGTTGATAAATATGCCTTTATTCATGCTTTTTTATTCCGAGTAAATTTACTCATAGAGAGTATGCTTATTATATTTGCAGATCACTTATCTGATAGGAAAACAGCATATGTAATTGGATCACATGCTTATTGTCTTGAGTTTCCACCAACTTTAGCACTGATAATTGAACTACAGACTTTAGCCACTGTTTTAAAATGTTGAAAAAAATCAAGCTTTTAATTTGTATATTGATAGCCAGTATATAGATTATGGTTTGCAAATACTTGAAACTGTTCCTTTTTTAGATACTAATTCTCAAATTTTACAATTTATGCAAATACAACTCATTTTAAGAGATCATATTCTTCCTTACTCTATAGGACATTTAAGACCTCATACTGGATTGCCTGGAACTCTTAGTGAGGGCAATGCCACAGCAGTTTTGTATACCAGCCACATCATAGGTCTTACACACAAACAATAGGCCATGTAATCTCATTCTTTACATCATTAAAATAGTAATCACTTGGAGACAACAATTTTGTATTTCTAGAGAATGTGCTCATCAAATTGTAAAGACTTGTCCTGAATGTCCTCAATTTATACCTATACCACGTAATGGGATTAGTCCTCGAGGTCTTATATCTAACCAATTGTGGAAAATGCATGGTACTCATATTTCTGATTTTGGAAAATTAAAATATGTATGAGTAACTATTGATACCTTTTCAGGCTTTCTAATTGCAACTGCCTTAACAAGAGAAGCAATAAAAATTGTAATTAGTCATTGCTTATATTGTTTCTCTATGCTGGTTGTTCCAAATCAGATTAAAACAGATAACGGAACTGGCTATTACAGCAAAGCATTTGAGCTGTTTTATCGACACTTTAATATTACCAGTATTACTGGGATTCCTTATATTCCTCAAGGACAAGGTATTGAGAAACAGGTATTGTAGAGCTTTAAAACAATATCTTCATAAAATAAAAAAGGGAGTTATATCCCTGTATACCACAAATGTATTTAAATTATGTTCTTTTATTCTAAAATTTTAAAAATTTGGATGCCAAGGAACTCTCTGCTGAGTGTCTATGGCACCCAACAACTAGGCATAATTATGCCTAGGTGAAATGGAAGGATCCACATACTAGCATAGGGCATATTCCTGATCAGGTATTTAATATGGGAAAGAGGGCATGCTTGTGTTTTTTCTGTAGGATGCTGAAGGAGCATGCTAGCTGCCAGAGTGATTGGTGAAACATGTTGATGCTGAGACAAAGAATGATGCTGACCTGTAAGCTTGCTGAGTGACCTGATGATGGTGATTGGAAAGCTGATTTGGACATGTGTTCCTAACCCACCATTGCTTGCCTAGATATCCCAAATTGGATAAGCTGTCTTGCTTCAAGCTTTTAGACATTGTGGGACAGAGAAAATTGAAACTGTGGAACTGCCTTAGAAAAATTAATCAAACAGGGAAGTTGTGATGACTCGTCTATTTCCTTTAATGTGACCAGTTATTCTGACTCAATCATGGAGTTGTCTAGAAATCAATCCAATATTGGAAAAAAAGGAAACTATAGTCTCCATTTTGGAAGGCTAGTTCTGGACATTTTTAGAAACATATTTGGAAGTTGGTTGTAGTTCTTTATGAAAATATGTTATCAATAGATAAAACTGGGACAGGATCTAGATTTCAAACAAGTGTTAGTGCATATGTTTAAGCTCCCAATCTTTCATTAATTGTTCAAATTGACATTAATTTTGTTTCTTCTGCAGTATTCAATGTCAATTGTACTGATTGTACTTTTTCTATTTGTGTGAATGCATTGAAATCTGGCATGTCTGTTATGGTGGTCTATGAACTCAACTACCTTTGTTTTGTTGCCTGTGAATATTAAAGGAACTTGGCATTCTGAAAAACTTTCAAGTACTAGAGGAAGTGAGTCAGGTTTTAAGCAGAAGCAAGAGGGTAGTGGTCTTGATTATTGCTGGTATAGCAACTTTAATTACATTAATAGATGGCACCACTACTTCTGCAATTGCTTTGACACAAGTTAAGACAACTGCTTTTGTTAATAATTTAGGAAAAAATGTTACTAATATTCTGAGTATACAAGAGGATTTAGATAGGCATTTGGGACAGTAGATTGATGCACTTTATGATAGTATTCAAATTATTGGAAAGGAAGATCAGCATTTAAGAGTAAGAAGTCATCTTGAGTGTCATGCTAAATACCAGTGGAATTGTGTTACTTTTATAATTTACAATGATAGTCACTATAATTGAGATAAAGTTCAATGTCACTTGCAGGGTATTTGGCATAATTCTAACACATCTCAGGATGTTTTAACTTTGACTACTGAGAATATTAATTAAAAAAATGCTGCTCTACTCAGCTTTGATGCTGCAGATACTGCTGATAAAATTATTCATTACCTGTGGTCTTTGTCAAGCTTCATAAATGGCATATGTGGCTTGATCATTAGCCCTTTTTGTCCTAGGAAATTTTATTCCTGACCATTGTGATAAACCTTGCTTTAACAACATCAACACATTGGAGGCCAAAATTCTTGACTTGAAACTAAAAATGACCCCCAGAAAGAGTTTCTAATTTAACTGCCTGACAGCCAAAAATAGGTAAGTTCTGTACAGAGCCTTACCAACCTAATAGAGAATAGCACTGCTTTTGATAAAATATATTCTATGACAGGTAAGGAAAGCATTCTTGTCAGAACCCCAAGACAGTTGCAGACTTGTTTATGAAATAAAAAATGGGGAGGTGTGGAGAGCCTTTACTGGGTTCTTGGCAGGAATCTGACATTGACCAGAGACAAGGAAATGGGCTTCAGGCAGGAAGCTGACATTAGGCCATGACAATGAAGTAAGTTCAGACAGAAATCTAATTTAAGGCTATAAAAGGGAAGTAAGTTCAGGCAGGAATCTTAATTTTAGTGTGGAGCAAAAGAAGTAGGCTTCAATCAAGAGTCTGTTTTTGGGCTTGGACAAAAAAGTGGGCTCAGATAATTTGGTGATTCTGACAAGCCATTAGAAACAACTATCACAGGAGTAATCACCAGGCTTTTCTTATTGCCTTCCTTGTTCCTTATTGTACTGCTAACCCTTATTACTTGCATGTAATTAAAATGGTATAAAAGTGGATTGAGAAAAAATAAACCTGCCTCAGCCTCAGAAGTGTCTGGGGTCATGCTACAATGTTGTCTAATTGTCTATTTTCTTTTTAATCCTTATTCTTGCCCTGGAGAACCTGTTGACTGACTGGGCTGTCTTGTTCTCCCCTCCCCATCTGGCCTGATCAGAGATCTCTGTGGAAAGCCTCTCGTATACAGGCACACACATATACACATTCATACGAATACCCATCTATCCACAAATACATACAGATATACAAAATCCATACATGCACACATAGGCACATACATGCACAAATTCATCCATCCATGCAGACACACATGTATACACAATACATACATAGACATAGATATATACACATACATGTATACAAATACACACACACACACACACACACACAAGCTTATATGTGACCTCACCTTAAATATATAACTAAATTTTTCTGCTTGCCCATGAGGAAATAGGTTTGCTCTTTTGGTGGTTTGAATAGTAATGTCCCACATAGGCTCATAGGTTTGAATGTTTGGCCACCATGGAGTAGCACTATTAGGAAGTGTGTCATTGTTAAAGGGCATGTGGCCTTGTCAGAGGAAGTGTGTCACTGGGAGTGAGAGTGGGCTTTAAGGTTTGAAATGCTCAAGGCACTCTCTCTGTCTCTCTGTCTCTCTCTGTGTCTCCGTCTCTGTCTTTCCTCTCTCTTTCTCTCTCTCTCTCTCTCTCTCTCTCTCTCTCTCTCTCTCTCTCTCTCTCTCTCTCTCTCTCTTTCTCTCCCTGCTGCCTGCCTATCTAGATGTAGAACACTTGGGTCCTCTTCTAGCAACATGTCTGCCTATGTACCACCATCATTTCTGCTATGAAGATCACAGACTAAATCTCTGAACTGTAAGACAGCCCCAATTAAATGTTTTCCTTTATTGGGGTGGTCATGGTGTCTCTTCTCAGCAGTAGAAAACCTAATTAAGATGGGAGTGGTACATTACCTTGCTCAGAGTTCTAACCATAACATGAACAGCAGCCAAGGCTTTGCCAAGCCAGGTTGTTTCTGAAGTCTTCATTTTATCCATTAAATATTGAGGAATACCAGCAGACACTTTACATAAAGATCCTATTGGTAGAATTTTGTCTTTAGAATAATTTGCTACTCTCCAGAAAATTTCAGGGGAACATGGATGGAAGGGAACTAATATTTACTCAATGTCTGCTCCACACTATTCGAAAGTCCTTCCTTTCTTACAGCACCTCTGTGAAAATGGGTTATGGACTTGCTTTATTGTTAAAATAATTGCATTAATGGGAAAAAAAGAAGCAAGGGAGTTTGAATGTTCTCTTAAATTGCAGCTATATTTTAGAAAGCATATTTTGAAAATGGAGATTAAAAGGAATTTTGGTAACTATAAAAAATTATAAACTGAAAATAACAAAAATACCACCAAGGAATTCTTGAATAATAGGTGCATGAAAATCAAACCTAATAAAAGCTTGGAAGTGAGTAGAAGTATCTACTTTCCTCTGGGCATATGACTTCTTGTTGAATAATCAAAGTTCACAACGGGCAACAGAATCTATTTCTCCTTAGGCTACTGAATCACACTCAGCTTTGAGGAAATGAATGTAATGTTGTCCTTTGTTCATGGCACAAAAGCTTTTAAGCAGGTCAACTTTCCATCCTCCAATCAAGGAGTCAAACAATATGAGGCTCTATGGGTTTCTGCTTCCTTGGGAGTTTATTTAGAAGTTCTAGCAAGAGTAAAGGTACTCATTGGGGAATGTCAACCTCAGACATAGCCTGCTGCTTCTGGAGGAGATACTTGCCTACTTAGCTAAATCAGCTGAATCAAAATTATCAATAGGGTGGCAGACATCACATCCAGATTGCTCTCACATCCATAACCTTATTTCTGAGGATATGGCTTTGGAGTTGAAATTTCCAGTCACTGGGGACTGCTGAACTTTCCAGATTTCTATGTCCTAGAATGAGTAGTTCAGGGACACATGGACAATGATGGATTCTGAGACATTTTACTATGAAAGAGAAATGGTCTCCTCAGAGTGAAAGTGGCATAGAGAACTATGGTAAATTTAAGGCTCAAATGCCATATGCCACAAGAATCCTGAACCTTACAGGTCAACCATATAGCACTGCCTTCTATTCCAAAGATGGTTTTCCAGAATTAGTTTTGAGCATGGTCTATTTTATTACATATAGCCCTCATGGGGGGGGGTCTCTAGTTTTTGGGCAAACTAGATTCTTTCATATGTTATTACTGATTCCCTTCCCTTTATGGCCTCTTCTTCTGTCATAACCTGAGGATTCTGGCACATCCAGTAGATCTGAATGTCCTGGCAATCATCTGATGCTGGACAGAGTGAATACGAAGCTATGAAGGGAGTTTGAATTTTCTTCTCTGCCTTTACAGATTTGTTTAATTCATTTCTATTTCTGCTCAGTGTGTATGAAAGTCTGTAGAAAGAATATCATTGTCTATTAAATGTCCAGCAAGATTGCTTACTAGTTAGACCTTCAACAATGGTGGAAAGTTGAAATACTGCAAGCACAGAGACAAGTTACAATTGATCTTATCTATCTTTATCCATTCCTCATGTAGGTCTGTGTCTGAACCAAACACCCTTGTAACTAGCAGATGAAAAGTTAACAGATCATTAGCTTCTAATAATGTTACTACCTAGCATTTGAAGTCCATAGCAGAGGTTTCTCACCCTTTCCACCACCACATTATTTCAATCTACCTTGCTGACATTTCTATCAAGTTTGAAAAGTTTCTTCACTTATGAAACTTTGTCCCCCAACCCTGAAATTTTATGAAATTTTTAGTATTTTGGAAGAAGGTGTTCAGTCAGGGTAACCTAAATTTGTGTTCCCAGGACATAGGCTTTCAATTTGAATCCAAAATAAACTATCTCTTTACCTTTTCTAGTTGAGAGCGGAATTTTTGTACAAACAAACCCTAAAATCTTCCCCCAGCTGGCCATGGTGATGCTGCTTTTAAGCACAAGATTTAGGTGGCAAAGGCAAGTGGATCTCTTTGATTTTCAGGTCATCTTCTTCTGTACTGTGTTCCAGGACCTTCAGAGCTATGTAGACAGAAAAGACAAAACAAATCAACAAACAAATGAACAAAAAAAGCAAAAAGCAAAAATAAAAACAATCTATAGAGATACAGCAACAGAGACAGTGAAACAGAGAGAGAGAGACAGACAGACAGACAAACAGACAGACAGACAGAGAGAAAACAAATAACAAAACAAAACAAAATAAAACAAAAAACCAAAATCTTCCCCTGACCCTCTTGTTATTTCTGCCTCTAAGCTAGTGTGAACTGGCCACCAGGGATACCAAAACCATCTTAAATCTCAAAAATTTGGTCTTAACTGATTAGAAAGTCCATTGTCTCCAAGGAGAATGGGCTCATTTATCATATCTGGTCCAGGATAGGGTCGTAAGCAGATAAAGGCCGATGAGAGCTAACCTTACACACTTGTAGTAACAGCCTCTCTGTTTTACTTCCTAGCAATTAATTTCCTTTGTCTTTGGCAAATGACAGCAGAGACAGGATACCTGTGAACTGGAATAAGAAGGACACGGTGGCTGTGATAATATATGATGCAGGTTTGAAAATGATCCATTATACATCCCAGAGGCACCTGAAATGTGGGACATCTCTTTCCTCCAGTGGCTCCATGTATTCCAAGCCCTGTGGGGGAAATCCAGGCAGGGAGCACTGCAGGACAGTGGAGGTGATTCTAACTGATGGCTAACCTTTATTGTCAGCCTGATTGAATATGGAATCCACTAAGAGATTTCCTACTTGGCACACACTTTCAAGAAGGGTTGGGTACAATAGAGACACATTCCAGAGTGTAGGAGCATCATCTGGAGGCCCATTGGGAAGGAGGTCCAGGGAAAAAGCAGGGCTCTCTGTTTTCCTGCCTTGATTTCCAGTTGTGAGGGCACATATACATCATTTCTGTTCTGGCCACTACTTGTACATTTATATTTATACCTAACCTCTTGTGGTTACATTGATTGTACTTTTATCAATACTAGAAACCAGTTTCCTTAATGTTCCAATAAGAACTGACTACCACCAGTTCTTCACAAGTCCTTCAGTTTCCTCAGTGTTCCAATGAAAACTGATGACCATCAGTTCTTCAGGAGACCTCCAGGCCATTTGTATCAGACTGGGACTCTGAGTCATCCAGTCTCAAGTGCAGAGCAAGTGCTGAGGTCTCTGTCTCTACTCTGTGGGAGCTGAGCATTGGACTATTCAGACTGTATCACATAATCCAAATTAATAGATCCCCTTTTATAATAAATATTCATTCTATTGCTTCAATTCATCTATAGAATATTGAATACTACAATTATTTCTTTTTGTCTACCAATTATATCTGCTCTGTTTGCACTCCTCTCCACAGTTCTGAAGAAGAAGAAGAAGAAGAAGAAGAAGAAGAAGAAGAAGAAGAAGAAGAAGAAGAAGAAGAAGAAGAAGAAGAAGAAGAAGAAGAAGAAGAAGAAGAAGAAAAACCTTATAGGCATTAATAACTTTGTGCTCTGATCTTTCTTTTAAATATTTTATTCTCTGAAAATTTCATACTTATAATCTTAGAGCTTCTGTTGCTGTGAAGAGACACTATGACCAAGGCAACACTTATAAAAGACAACAGTTAATTACATTTGGTGTACATGTTTAGCAGTATAGTCCATTAACATCAAGGAAGAAACATGACAGCATCCAGACAGGCATATACAAATTAATTTATTCTATATATCTTCTTGTTCCTGATCCCTCTCTGGCCGTGTTGGCTTCTTTCTTACCAAGGATGGTGAGCTTTAATTGTAAACGTGACAGAACCTAGGATCACCTAGAAAGAGAGTTTCAGGGAGGGATTGCCAATATTCAGTTGGCCTGTGAGCATGTTTGTTGGGAGCTGTCTTAATGAAGTTAATTGTTGTAATCCATTCCTGGACTGGAAGGCTGCAGTTGGTGAGGAGAGATGTCTAGTTGGTGTCCTGTCTTCCCTGCTATTTGATGATTGTATTTCACCTTCAGATTTTTAGCAAGCTTCTACTGTAGCAGGTTTTCTTTATGACCCCTCAAATGGCCCTTAGCCTTACCTGACCCTCCCTGTGTTTCTTTCCTTGCTTCCCTCTTCACTCCTGTTGGATACTTGCCTTACAATCCCCCACCCTATCTAATCCATACAAAATTATCTATTTTATTTCCCCTTCCTAGCAAGACCAATATCACCTCCTCCCCTCCAGCTACTTATTCTGTCTCTTACCTGTGGTGATTATATGGAGTATACCTTTATAATGATTTAACAGTGAACATCCATTTATGTGGAAATACATACCATATTTATATTTTCGGATCTGGGTTACCTCACCCATATTAATTTCTTTTCTAGTACCGTCCATTTACCCTGGAATTTCATGATTTCATTTTTTTAATGGTCCAATAATACTCTATTGTTTAAATGTACCACAGTTTCTTTATTCACCCACTAACAGGCATCAAGTTTGTTTCCAATTTCTGGCTATTATGAATATAGCAGTTAAGAAAATGACTGAGCAAGTGTGTTTGTAGAAGGATAGAAATTCCTCTGGGTATGTGCACAAGAGGGATATAAGTGAATCTTGAGGTAGAGTCCCAGCTTCCTGATGAAACACCACACTGATTTCCATAGTGACTATACAAACTGCAGGCTCAGTAGCAATGAAAGAGCATTCCTCTTAGTCCACATTCTCTACAGCAGGAACGGTTATTTCTTTTATTGTTCTTGGACATTCTGACTGATAGAAGATGAAATCTCCAAGAAGTTTTGATTTTAATTTCCCTGATGACTACAGATTTTTAACATTTCTGTGTTTCTTAGCCATTTGTGTTTCATCTTTTGATAACTCTCTGTTTATATCTGTACCCTACTTTTAATTGGGTTCTTTGATTTCTTGATGTTTAGATTTTTTCACTTCTTTAGATATTTCAGATATTAGTCCTATACAATATGTGTAGTTGGTAAATTTTTTCCCAGTCTATAGGCTGCCATTTTGTCCTATTGACAGTGTTCTTTAATGGTCAGAAGCATTTCAGTTCAGCAAGGTACCATTTATTGTTGATTTTTTTTCCTATGATGAGAATGTCTTTTCCTGTGCTAATACACTTAAGACTATTCCCCACTTTCTATTGTATTAGAACCAGTTCTTGTAAGAGTGATTTGCTATAAAATTATTAGGTCTCTGTGAAGGTGACAGACAACCTGATTTTGTGACTCACCTGAGACTTCAGTGGCAAGAGGAGAAAACAACCCTCACAAGTTTTACCAACTACCACACAGATGCTTAACTCCCATACACAAATAAAAGTAGTCATTGAAAAAAAATAGATATTGATGTAGCTCCTTCCTCTAAGTTATTTTTCTCCTCCTCTTCATCCTCAACTTATCCTTGCTCACATCTTTCTGCTCTTACTATTCTACTCCCCACCCTTTTCTTCTTCCTTCTCTCTTTTCTGCTAATTTCTTTCTGTTACTCTTCTTGTGCATTTAACTTTTTAGACAAGGTCTCATTCTGTAACACAGGCTGTGTAACATAGTCTGTAGTCAAAACTGAGTTTGAGCTAGAAGCAGTTGTCTTGCCTTAAATTTGCAAATGCTAGAATTTCACACATGAACCTGCAATCCCTGTTTGAAAATTTCCTTAAAACCTTCTTGTTTTAGAAGGTAGAGAATAGGCAGTGGAGACAATGAAAATTTATCGTCTGCCAGAATACAGAGATCACCAAGGTATATATTTCACACCATACCTGTAAGTGTTACAAGAAGTTCTAATGGGCAAGCATTGGGACAACACCACTCTAGATTCTTAACATTGGTAGAGTACTGTAAAATAGTTGTAGTAAACTGCTAAGAACTAGTTTTATATAAGTCTTTTGAGAGTTTGGTGTAAACTGGTTATGCAATGAATTAGCCTTTATCAATTTTTGTTTTGTAGAATAAGTCTTCTTTGGATGTTTAGGTAGTTTACTACAGCCTACAGCTTCTATCTAAAGTCGCTTATTAAGGAACTTCTTGTAAACAAGTGTAGTATGATCCCTGCAAAGAATTCTTCCTGATGCAAATTGTACCTTCTCCTTTAAATAGCCAGCTGTGCTGCTTTATTTTTTCATCCATTTAGTTTTGCCATGTTTCGGCATGTGTATATGTGTATGCATGTGTATATATGTAAGTGAGAAACTGTGTGTATGAACAAGCTTGTGTGTGTGTGTGTGTATGTGGGCCTGAGTTTTTGATGAGTGTCTTGTCTACCACTGTATACCATATTTTCTGAGTCAGTCTCTCACTCAATCTGGAGCTTACTGATTTGGCTAGCCAGGAAACCCCAGGGATACTCCTGTGTCTTCCTCTCTAGAGCTGAGGATGCAGATGCTTGCCAACGGGCACACCCTTCTTTTTATATGGGTGCTGAGTTTTGAAGATAATTTCAAATGATTGCAAGCCAAGCATTCTATGATCTATGCTATCTCGTCACCTACCATATTTATAATGTTACAGTGAGAGTTTCACTCCCTTGTGCTTGCCCCTTTACCTTCAGCTGTGTGATAACACTCACCTTTTTATTTTCCTCTGAGTCTGTGTAGATTCTGGCTTTGATTGGCATCCAGATTCTCCTCTGTGGTCATCTCTTAATCTAGGTTGTAATTTCTTCCCAAGGCTTTCTAGTACTTGTTCTATAAAACCTACTTCATCTTGTGGTGAATTCTTTTCTTGGTCCTGTGATAAATTATCCTCACAAAAGCAACTTAAGGCAGACAGTGCTTATTACTGCTCACACTTCAAGGTATGGCCTTTCATGGTGGGGAGAAAGTCAAAGCAATAGGAGCCTTTAGCAGCCAGCCACATAGTATCCAGGACCAGGAATAGAGATGGTACTGCTGCAAAGTGAGTGGAGACTCACTTGCCTAGGGGCTCAGTTATGGACTGCTGCCACAAGAATGTAACCAAGACAGTGCTCAGACCTTAGGCAGGGTCTGGGTAGGAACATCTCCCAGACAAGTATAGATTCTGCCACAAGAACAACAAAAACCACCACAGCTAAGAATTTGCTGGTTTTGCCCAGTAGGGATCCCTCTGCCCTTATCAGTGTGGCCAGGGTAGGCACCACAGATCAATCTGGTGCTTTCACTTGTCTGAGTCCCTCCTCTCCTTTTTGGTATGAGGCAGGTTTGAGGACTGTGGCAGGAAAGCCTTTGTAGATTCTCAGGGGACCTGTGCAGAGGCAACTGTTCTCCACTGCTTATCCATATGGTCCATGCCTCTGGAAAGCAGTTTCCTTATTTTCCCTCTGTAGGACCTGCTAATCTACAATGCCAGAGCTCCTTTGTAGCTCACCCTGGTGAAGTGCAGAGACACTGAGTTCACAAATGAGTAGAATGGCTTTCAAAAGGCACTACTGAATTTGCTCTGCTTCATTCAATATGTATTGACTGAGGACTGGCAATGTGTTCCATGCTGTGAAAGACACAGAAGAGAGTTAGCTGATGCAACCAGAGGAAGCTTAACAGCACAGTAGGGGCATGAGATTAGTGCACCGGCACTCAAGCATGCAGAACTGGAGTTGATTCAGAGCCACAAACAAATGGATAAGAGCATTAAGGGTTCTGAGAAAATTCAGCAGGAAACTGTGGAGGGACCACAGAGATCTGGCTGGAAGAAATGTATTAGTTTCAAGCCAGGTCTTGAGATTTATGGAAAGGATTTGGGCTTAATAAAATGGAAGGAGGACAGTGATGGATAGGAATGAGCCTTTGGACTGAGAGCAATTTGGCCCCATGTAAGTTGGTCTTTAGAATGGTTTGACAGTAAAGACGATTTCATTTGAAGATGCATTATCAAAAAAATGTCATCATTATTTGCCAGTTTCGGTAGCATTTGAAAATAATTATGATAAATTGTAACAATTTTTCTGTCCTTCAGACTTTTTTTTTCAAAATTTCTTTTCTTTTGCACTTGTTCCTATGTATTTAAAATTTGTGTGAATTTGTGTGTATGTTTGTGTGTGTGTGTGTGTGTGTGTGTGTGTGTGTGTACATGAAAGTGGGTAAGAGGTCAAACACAGGTTCTTCAGACACCATCCAAATTGTTTTTGAAACAGGATCTCTCACTTGGCTGGACCTTGAAAAGCTACCTCTAAGCTAGGCTGGCTAAACAATGAGACCCAGAAATCCACCTGGCTTCCTCAGCAGTATTCTGATTAGACACATGCATGATTCTTTTATTTAATTTCTACATGATTTCTAGTGTTTAGATTCAGGTCCCAGTGTTGGTGTTGCAAGCAATTTACTGACAGTGTTCTTCAGGCCTACAAGGAAACTTCTGTTGTTTATTTCTCCTTTTGTGCTCCTCATGACAGGGCAACCTGGGTCACTGTAAATGCCCAAGAGTGTTCCTTGGAAGTACCAATTAGATTCAAGTAGCTTGGATTTCTGAATAAGAGAAAGTCTGAGCCAGTGGAATCTAAGGACAATCATTAAAAATTGTGTCAGAGTAGGTGGCACTGTCTCTGTCTTCACAGGACTAAGTGCATTTAGGAGAGGAAAAATACATTGACAACCAGAACCCAAAGAGCAAATATGAAAAAATAAAATATGGAAGTTTTCAAGACTTGGATCTTCTTTTCTCAAAGTTTTGAATTCATTTGATTATGTATGCTTTGCTGCTCTGGTCACAATGGCAGTTTTGTCTACTATTTGAAGGATTTAAAACTTGCATTCTGGCCAGCTTGTTCTCAACCAAGACTCTGGGCCTGATGAACAACTAGAGTGAGCAGCCAGGCCTGGGCAAAACAGATATTTCTGATGTAACCTGAAAAGTGTAGAGCTTTCTCTGTTCAATATCAGTGGGACACAAATACTGCCTGCATCAGAATCACCAGAAAGTTTTCCAAATTGTTGAGATTCAGATCCATTAGTATTCTACGCATATCCTTTTTTGAAGCCACCTAGAGCTCTTTTAAGGCTCCTAGATGTTGCCAGGTTCACTGAAAGACTTAAAACACAAGGCAAATAGAGATGAAGTAAGATCTAACATTTACCTATGATTTCAACATGCATGTGCAGCTCACCCATTTATACAAATATGTATTCATGTACATAATACACATATACACATTCACACACACACAGAGAGAGAGAGAGAGAGAGAGAGAGAGAAAGAGAGAGAGAGAGAGAGAGAGAGAGAGAGAGAGAGAGAGAGAGAGAGAGAGAGAGAGAGAGAGAGAGACTTGGAGGAATCTAATGTGCAGTCAGGGATGAAAATCATTGAAACATAATCTTTTCTGATCTACATTTTACCTTCTCCACTAGCACAAGACAAGCTGCAGTAGGGAGGGCATGCAATGTACAGCTCTTTAAGTAGAATTTTCTATATGCTGACCAATATAAAGGTCCTGGTAGCTTATACCAATAACTTATTCATCGCATATGGATATCAAACTCAATAAAAATTACAACACAAGTGTTGATCAGCTCCTTAGCAATTCTCTGGCATTGTCTTTGACAAACTCAGAGCCAAGTCTTGTCTACTTAAAATGTGTTTATGCACTTGTATATGTGTACATAGGCAAGAGAAAAAAGAAAATGTGATAGTGTCTCTCTGGTCTGGAACTCACCAAAAGGCTAGACTGGTCAGCAAGCCCCAGGGATTTCCTGTCTTCTCCTTATCCAGTCTGGGATTACAAGGCAATGCAACCATACCAGACATTGTCACACATGTTCTGATAATTGAATTTCCAGACCTCACACATTCATATTTTACCAGCTCAGACATATTCCAAGTTCTATAGTCTTGCCTTTTAACTAGCCTTTCTGCTTTTGTTTTTTACTGCATTTCTATTCAAGTTTACCTTTCTTTATGGGCTTAGTACATCTTTAATTTAAAGTAAGTCTTTGTCTTTTCACCTTCAATCAGACAAAAAGGCCACCAAGAGATTGGGAAAGGATCATTACCTATCCTAAATCAGATAGGGGACTAATATCCAATATATATAAGGAACTCAAGAAGGTGGACTCCAGAAAATCCAATAACCCCATTAAAAAGTGGGGCTCAGGGCTAAACAAACAATTCTCACCTGAGGAATACCGAATGGATGAGAAGCACCTGAAAAAAATGTGCAACATCTTTAATCATCAGGGAAATGCAAATCAAAACAACCCTGAGATTCCACCTCACACCAGTCAGAATGGCTAAGATCTAAAATTCAGGTGACAGCAGATGCTGGCGAGGATATGGAGAAAGGGGAACACTCCTCCATTTTTGGTGGGATTTCACGCTTGTACAACCACTCTGGAAATCAGTCTGGCAGTTCCTCAGAAAATTGGACATAGTACTACCAGGGGATCTTGCAATACCTCTCCTGGGCATATATCCAGAAGATGTTGCAACGGGTAAGAAGGACATATGCTCCACTATGTTCATAGCAGCCATATTTATAATAGCCAGAAGCTGGAAAGAACCCAGATGTCCCTCAACAGAGGAATGGAAACAGAAAATATGGTACATTTACTCAGCTATTAAAAAGAATGAATTTATGAAATTCCTAGGCAAATGGATGGACCTGGAGGGCATCATCCAGCGTGAGGTAACCCAATCACAAAAGAACTCACACAATATGTACTCAATGATATGTGGATATTAGCCCAGAAACTTAGAATACCCAAGATATAAGATACAATTTGTGAAACACATGAAACTCAAGAAGAACAAAGACCAAAGTCTGGACACTTTGCCCCTTCTTAGAATTGGGAACAAAACATCTTACACGCGTTCTCGACCGGCCAGGAAAGACGCAGCAAACCAGAATCTTCTGCGGCAAAACTTTATTGCTTACATCTTCAGGAGCAAGAGTGCAAGAGAGCAAGAGCTCTATTGCTTACATCTTTAGGAGCCAGAGCGCAAGAGTGCAAGAGCCAGAGCAAGAGAGCAAGAGAGAGAAAGAAAGCAAGAAAAAGAACAAGAACAAGAAAGCAAGAGAAAGAATGGCAAAACCCCCGTCCCTTTTAAGGAGAATTATCCTCCGCCTAGGACGTATTACTCCCTGATTGGCTGCAGCCCATCGGCCCAGTTGTCATCACAAGAAAGGCAGAACACATGGCGGGAAAACTGCCCCTGCACGTGTGCAGATTATGTTTACCACTTAGAACACAGCTGTCAGCGCCATCTTATAATGGCGAATGTGAGGGCGGCTCCCCACAGCTCCCCCTTTCCTTTTAATAAGAGCAATAGGCCACCCATATTAATGAGAGTGGAGATAGAGGTCAAATCCCCAGTGTGCAGGTAAAGGAGCCATGTACAGGATTAGATCTTAGGCTCACAGGCTTTTACCCAGAGCAACCCTGACCTGCTCCCGTGTCGTTTTTCCTGGGGAGAAGGACACTTGGACACTCAACCTTCTTGAAAGATGACATGTCTCCCTAGAATAGGCTCATATGTGCCGCAGAGCCCTTCTACTGCAGTGCTTAGCCGTGCAACTCTCTCGGGCTGCTGAAGCACACTCACTCTATCCCGTGCAATGAGACTAGCCTCGTGGGGTGCAAGAGCTGAATGGCCAGCGACCTATTGCTTAAGCATAGATAACCATATATCAGGGGAAGCACCATGTTCTAGAGCTGCAAGTGCCTGGGCAATAACCACCTTGTCTCTCCTAGTTTGGACCTTAAGCTTACAGACCAACCAAAGAAGCAACACTAATCCACAGCAAAGTATATCTCCAAATTATATCAATCCCACCCATTCTTTAAAGAAGGAAAATGCTGAGGAGATCCAATTGGGTAATCCTTTGGTCAGGGACAGGTCCAAGCGCGTGGAGTTGACCTGAATAATGGCAAGTCTCAATTCCCGAAGAGTCTGTTCAAATTCAGCCGTCTAATTCTGTAACATATACTGAGAAAGACTTTTTGACAAATTAGCTGCCCTAGTAAATTTCTCATACTGAATGGAAGTAACGCATAATGAGGGGTCCCCCAAGCTCCCGACAAACCCTGAGCCAGTCTTGTAAACCTTTGTTCTTTCTTGGGGCTATGGCCGCTCTGCATTCCTGCATGGTTTGCTCATAAATAAGCTATTCTACCAGAGGTGCGGCTTGCTCTGAATCTCCAAAAATACGCTCTGCTGCCTCTGTCATTCTGGCCACAAAATCTGAGAATGACTCCTGAGGTCTCTGGACGATCTTTGTTAGTTGTCCAGTGGCTTCACCTGCTCGGAAGAGCGCCTTCCAGGCCCTAATAGCCTTTTCATCTGATTCAGAACTACTAAGAACTGGCTCCTTGAGCTCATCTAGTGATGAGTATAGGCTCCTTCTCCTAGAGACCTCCGCTAATTGATCTTTTTTCTTTTCTTTTTTCTTTTCCTTCCTTCTAATCTCTCCCCAGGTATCCTTACCTGACCTAAACTTTTCCTCAGGTTCAAGACCCGTGGAAAGGCCAGTATACTTATTTTGTGTACCATATTTCCTCTTTGCTCCTACTCTCTCTCCCCACTTTACTTCTGATAGATTGCCCTGAATTTCATCCAGAATTTTCAGCCCTGCCTTAACCGCTTGATAACATGTGAAAAGGAACAAAAAGGCTCCTAACACTAGAGAAATTTCAAGGCCAAACATACCTTGTAAAGCTATTTCCCACTTTACTTCTGATAGACTGTCTTGAATTTCATTAGAAAGTTCAAGGCCAGACGTACCTTGTAAAGCTATTTCCCACTTTACTTCTGATAGACTGTCTTGAATTTCGTTAGAAAGTTCAAGACCAGACTTACCTTGTAAAGCTATACTTACGGGTACCCTGTTCCCCAGCTGAAGAGTTCTGAATTCACGCAGTTGAATCCTTCTCAACAGTCTGTGTTGCGGGAACACTTCATAACCACCATTCCCCAGCTGAAGAGTTCTGAATCCAGGCTGGATCCTTCTCAACAGTCTGTTTTATGGGAACACTTCATTACCATGACCCGCAGTTCTGGTTCCGGAATGAGGGATCTTCCTTGCGCCAGTGATGGTAAATTCTGTCCCGGGTCTTCTCGTCCCGGGTCTCAGCACCAACTCTTACCCGCGTTCTCGCGACCGGCCAGGAAGAACACAACAAACCGGAATCTTCTGCGGCAAAACTTTATTGCTTACATCTTCAGGAGCAAGAGTGCAAGAGAGCAAGAGCTCTATTGCTTACATCTTTAGGAGCCAGAGCGCAAGAGTGCAAGAGCCAGAGCAAGAGAGCAAGAGAGAGAAAGAAAGCAAGAAAAAGAACAAGAACAAGAAAGCAAGAGAAAGAATGGCAAAACCCCGTCCCTTTTAAGGAGAATTATCCTCCGCCTAGGACGTATTACTCCCTGATTGGCTGCAGCCCATCGGCCCAGTTGTCATCACAAGAAAGGCAGAACACATGGCAGGAAAACTGCCCCTGCACGTGTGCAGATTATGTTTACCACTTAGAACACAGCTGTCAGCGCCATCTTATAATGGCGAATGTGAGGGCGGCTCCCCACAAAAACACCCATGGAAGGAGTTACAGAGACAAAGTTTGGAGCTGAGATGAAAGGATGGACCATCAAGTGATTGCCATATACAGAGATCCATCCCATAATCAGCTTCCAAACGCTGACACCATTGCATACACTAGCAAGATTTTGCTGAAAGGACCCAAATATAGCTGTCTCTTGTGAGATTATGCCGGGGCCTATCAAACACATAAGTGTATGCTTACAGTCAGCTATTGGATGGATCACAGGGCCCCCAATGGAGGAGATAGAGAAAGTACCCAAGGAGTTGGGGGGATCTGCAACCCTATAGGTGGAACAACAATATGAACTAACCAGTACCTCCCCCCCCCCCCCGGAGCTCGTGTCTCTAGCTGCATATGTATCAGAAGATGGCCTAGTCAGCGATCAGTGGAATGAGAGGCCCATTGGTCATGCAAACTTTATATGCCTCAGTACAGGGGAACGCCAGTGTCAAGAAGTGGGAGTGGGTGGGTGTGGAGCAGGTGGGGGACTTTTGGGATAGCACTAGAAATGTAAATGAAATAAATACCTAATAAAACAATAAAAAGTAAATTAAAATAAGGAAGGAAAAAAAAGTCTTTGTAATGTATTTATTACTCTGTGTGTGTTTGTGTGTGTGTGTGTGTGTGTGTGTGTGTGTGTGTGTGTCTATGTGTGTGATGGACATGGAGGACAGAAAAAGCCTTTGGATTTCCTGAAAGTAGAGTTACAGGTTGTGAGCTGTCCTTACTTGGTGTTTTTGGAGCTAAACTTGTGTCCTTTGCAAGACCAGCAAGTTCTCTTTAACTACCAAGCCATTTCTCTAGCTTGTGTTCTTAGCATTGTTAAAGCCCATGTTAAATTCTGGTGTTAACTTTTCTCTTAGAAAGAGACACAAACTGTGTATATTGGTTTGGTGTTTTGAATAGGAACGGTCTCTATAGGGTCATAGATTTGAATTTTTTTTTCATTTGGAAGTGGCAATACATGACAGGGATTAGGGGGTATGGACTTATTACAGGACAGGTGGTCTTGCTAAAGACAATGTGTCATCGAGGATGGGCTTTGGGTCTTCAGATGCCTAAGATAGGCCCAGAGGTGCTTTCTTCCTTCCTGCTGCCTGTGAATCTAGAAGGAGAACTCTGAACTCCTTCTTTAGCACCATGTCTGCCTATGTACCACCATGATTTCTATCATCATAACAATGGGTTGAACTCCTGAATCCATATGCCAACCCCAATTAAATGTTTTCCTTTGTAAGTGTTGCTGTGAGCATGGTGTCTCTTCACAACAATATAACATTGACTAAGCCGGGTGTGGTGGTGCATGCCTTTTAATCCCAGCACTTGGGAGGCAAAGGCAGGTGGATTTCTGAGTTTGAGGCCAGCCTGATCTACAAAGTGAGTTCCAGGACAGCCAGGGTTATATAGAGAAACCCTGTCTCGGGAAAAAAAATTTACTAAGACAATTGGAAATTAGGTAGAAAATATTTTTTTAAATTAATTTACTTATTTCATAATCGAACACACACACACACACACCCCACACACACACATACTAAATAATAATAGAAAAGAAGGCCATGGTGGAATTTAAAATACTGATATTTTGACTTAATGTATTTGCCTATCATGAACAAAGCCCTGGGTCCAATTACAAACACTTGGGCAAAAAAGGGAGGGGGCGTGGAAACCTTCATCAGGATATGGTAGAATATGTCTGTGTCCCTAACTAACATCTGGGAAGAGGAGGATCAGGACACAAGGTCACTCTCAGATACCTACTAAGTTCAAGGACTAAATGTGAAACCCTGTCTCAAATACATATGAAATGACAAAGCAGTAAACAAGTCATGTTTATTTACAAACTTAAAATGCAGAAAAGCAAAAATTGGAGCAATAAGCACAACTTATCTTCCCACAGTGTAACGCTAATTGTTGATAACTGAATGGAATTTCCTTGCTGAAAACAATGCAGAAGAAAGACAAATGTCTTTAGAACTCATAAAATGTAGCCCACTCGTTACTACATACACATGTGTGAGCCTTGGTGTGGTATGCCTCCAAGGACTATGCGTCCTGAGGACTTCATACTGTTATGGAGTTCTGCTCTGCTTGCAGACATCACATCCCTCTTAATCTAGAATTATATGAAAATTCTAAAGCATCATCCAGTCCCTCAATGGGCAGTATCTCTGGTACTCGACATATTAATGTTTGTTCTCTTTCAGGCATTGTTGCTGGAGCAGATTAATGATTCAATCACTACCTTATAGAAGAACTTAGAGACATATTGGCAGCAATGACAAGTACTCTTAGAAAACATTTGGGGAAAAAAGTTGCCAGTAAAGCTAGGTTGAGATGTTTTTATTACTGGCTCTGATGTAAAAATCATAAGGAACATAAGCTTAGGAACTTTTCTGGTCAGGGAACAAGAAGAATGGCAACACTGACTAACAAGATTCTCACTGAGGTTGGACTGGTGATAATATATTTCTCATAACCATCTATACCCTAAGTGTCCTGATATGATTTATTAATAATTGTTGATGAGTAGATATGCATTTTGAGATTTAAAGGTAGATATGTCTGATATTTATATAAAAGTTCAGATTTTTGATTCTAAGATTCTTACAAGATTATTTTTAATGATAAATAATAAAATAATTACTTCTTTCTTTTAAACCGCAAATTGCTGCCTGCCAGTAAGAGTAACTGGCTGAGAAAACTACCTTCCTTGTTCATACTTTCTTAATTTATAACAAGTTGCTTAGTTACAAATGTACATGGGTTTCATGAATAATTTGTTTGCTTTATCTGTACTACACAATGTTATTTCTTTTAGAGGTACTGGGAAACATACTGTTTTTTCATAATCATTCACTAGAAGAAAACTAAAATGTAATCACGTTGTAATTTTATATTGCTTGAAAGATTTTTTTTCTGGGATGTATAAGCTGTGGAAGAAAGAATAAAGAGTGGGCTGGAACATTGTTTCTCCCTTCCATCAACTGTGTGTGTTTGTGTACAATTTACATGAATGGGGATTAGAGCATTGTTCCTTCCATCCATCAATTGCCTGTATGCATTTGGTAATAACAACTCTTCTAATAACTGTCCAAAAGAACATTTGCCTCAGTGTCAGCCATGAGCTCTAAACCAGAGAGAGACCTTTACAGTCAAAACAATATGATCAGTAATTCAGTACCTGGAAGTATTGTTTTATAGTCACAGCTTAGTCTATGAGGTCATGAATGGATAGATTGTCTTTGGTGGTTCTCAGTCTTTTAGTTCTCTTGGAAGTTTTTGACTTCTTCTTTATCTTCTAACTATACCTACACCTGTCTTAGCCTTGGAAAAATAGACATGTTTCCCGAGAAAATGGTCATACAACAGTCTTATTCATATATGGGAAACTTAAGATTTCAGCTCATAGGAGTTGAGAACATAATAGTTGTGACTTTTAAATGTGACAGTAGAGTGCAGTAGTTTATGGAAAGGAAAGGTTACATGGCAGAATTTTTGGGAATGAAGTTTGTTTGAAGAAATGACTTTATAATATCATAGAACCTAGAGATGGGATGGAAAACATCACACAGAAAATAATACAAATGCAGATGAAACTTCCCTTTAAAACCCATAGAGGAACTTTGCTAAGTTCTAGAGATAATGGCTCAGCAGTTGAGTACTTGATACTCTTGCCGAGGACCAGAGTTTAGTTCCCAGAACTCACTTAAATAAAATAGATATTAACAGATAGGAGAAAATTGACCTGAGAACAATACAGTGATAACTAACTTTATGGTACTGGTGATGGTGGTATGGACTATGAGGAAGGAAAGAAGAGTCACTGGACTCTTACCCAAGTTCTTAATTACCTCTGTCTTCCTAACCTTCAAGTGATATTGGGGGATGATTGAGTATGTAGGAAACAGAATGTTAATTGAGAATTCTACAATGCAGTTCTTAGGAAGTTGGACCATTGCAATGTTGAAGGTGTTTTGCTCCTGTAAGTAGCCCTTCACACATGCTCTAAAAATAAGCCCAATAAAATCATTAGTTTACAGATTGGATTTTGATGAAATGATTTCTTTGGTTTGTCATCATGATATTTGCTCTCATTTCCCAAGACAATTTAAATGAATGCATCCTATGCATTCATTCATTATTTTGGCTCAGTTTATGACAATTTGTTACAAGCCAGAGTCATTTTGGAAGAAAAAGCCTCAATTGAGAATAGGCCCCCACCAGACTGGCATTTAGGCAAACCTATGGTGAATTTCCTTGATTGAAGATTGATGTCTGAGTGCCCAGCTTACTGTGTATGGTCTATACTCTTGGGCAGGTTGTCCTGGGTGCTATAAGAAAGCAGGCACAGCAAGCCATAGGAGGAAGCTGACAAGCAATGCTCATCCATGACCTCTGCATCAGTTTCTGCCTCCAGGGTTCCTGCAGAGATGGAGAGTGACGTGAGAGTAAGAAGAACTAAATCATTTCCTCTTTAAATGATGTTGTTCATGGTGCTTTATCTCAGCAATGGAAACCCTTACAAAGATACCTGGCTGCAGTTTTATGTTATATGTCAATTTAAAAAAAGAAGAATTATACAATAGCTCCATGTTTGAATATCATGTCTACAGGGCATGGTAACCACACTAGTTGATGGCATCTAGTCTGAGAGTCAGCCATTCCTCTGTCATCAGATTCATAGGTATTCAGATATCAGTCCATTACCAATGCCAGGAACCTAGTTATCACTGTGAGATGAATAGTCATTGTTGTTCTCAGGAAATACATAGTTTATAATAACACCTTTAGTGATCATGAGCCTTTTAAATAACAACGGTTTCAAACACTTTACTGAATGTCTGGCACATAGGGAGATTGGTACATGTTTAAGACTAATAAATAAGTAAATAAGTAAACAAATTGATAGATAGATAGATAGATAGATAGATAGATAGATAGATAGATAGATAGATAGATAGATAGATAGACAGATAGATAGATTTTAGGGCCAGTACCCTTGTAGAGGGAGGTCATTTAGTACTCCAGAATTACATGAAAATTACAAAGCTCAGGAAATATTCAAAACTCAAAATTTCAGGAAGCTCTCTGGAAGAAGATTCAGAAGGCTATCTAGGCAGTAACAGCTGTTGGAGAAAAGAAAATTCATGAGCAGCTGAGTAGACTGTAAATGGTACAGAGAGCTCCAGGAGTCCCGCTCTTGTGAGCTGTCATTTATGCTGGGTTGGGCTGAGATGTCCATGCTCTTGTAAGCAACCCCTTGCTTTACTTCTGTATTCCTGACTAACATCAGCTATTAAGCTAGACTTGGGTGGAACTCTTTCCTGGATCTCTTGTTTGTTCCTTCTTCAGTGTGAATACATATTTGTTCACATCTTCTCCGGAAAACTCACCAAGCAGGGACTCTTGAGGCAGAGCTTACAGATATGTGTGAACCAGTGTTTTAGGTGATTCTGGTGCAGGCTTATGAGGTGTGAAGTGAAGAGTAATATTCAGATTCAGCCCGAGAAATAGGGTAGAAGACCAGGTGGCTGCTCTTTCTTTAGCATGTCTTCTTTCACTGCAGAAAACATGGCAGTGAATCACTGGGAAGGAGAAGCTCTTTTCTTTCATAAATATGTCACTTTATATTACATGCATCTATGTCATATACATGGTAAAGGACAGTTTATATAACATATATGTTATAATAACATACAGTGCACCTTACATATTATAGCTATACAGGCACACCTATTCGTATACATATTTATTCAGGTGTGATGTCTAATATTTATTGTCTGCTTGGAAGAACTTACTGTTGCTGGAAAGACAACACTTAGGTCATGTTTCTCTAAGATTTTCTAGATTATATTAATTTTCATGGAAAGTCACACCTTAACTGTGGCTGACACAATTCCCCAGGCTGGTGTCCTGGGCTAAATGGAAAGGAGAAAACATGCTGTGAAACAGGGTTTGGTTTGTCTCTATTTTCTGAATTGTTGGGAGCATAGTGTGAAGAACCTTGCTACCACAGATAAAAAGGACCAGTCAGGAGTCTTAAGGAAGGGGTTTTTGGAAGTGGTGAAAGAAAGATTAAACATCAATCACGCATACGAGCTGACAGCCTTGTAGTCTGCTCAAGATGGCTTCCTAGACAGCTTCTTGGCTCAGTAGTCTGCTTAAGATAGCTTTCTGCCAGAGACATTTCTCTGCTAGAGACAGCTTTCTAATGCTAGAAAAATAAAATGAAAAGCTCCCTGGATAGCTCATGAGTTCTCTATTCCAAGTTATTACAGCTTCTAGAAAAGAATTCTCAAAGAGATGTGTTCATTCACCAAGTAGCTCTCTCCTGGTAGCTCTCTCTCTTGCAGACCAAAGCCTAGCCTTTTATTTACATATCAATTCAATGATTTATTCCAGATTCTCATTTGATTATCCCCTTAAACAGCCTTTTATGAATTTACCCCTTGATTCATACAAGAAGATAGCAAGTACACTTAAAAAAAACAAAAAAAAAATAAAACAAACAAACAAAAAACCAACTACAGCAAAACATGGCAAATGCATTCTGAGATCTTCCTGCCTTTTTAAGCACAGACAATGAGCTAGGTGGGTGGGATTTTGTCCTTCAATCACCACACCACAAATCTCTTTTATCTTTCCTTAATATTTTTCTGACAAGCTGTCTCATACCACAGATGCCTCTCTTCTTTCAGGTACATGAAGCCCCTAGTATAATTAATGTTGCATCCTTATATTTCCCATAGTTGAGAAATTATATATACTTGAACCCATATTTTCTGAGTTCTTTTTCATAGCCTTAAGGTATGCATTTACCATTTTGCTAAGAACTTTAGACATACCCTCTCCTCCTGAACTCATGCTGTTTCTAATTACTATGAAGTCATTAACCTTGGCAGGGAGGACATCTTTCAAATGAGGAAAATAAAGTAAATTATGTACATTATTATATAAACAAGTCTTATGCCTAGCAACCTTCAATATTCATGAAAGTCCCACACCCTGCTGGCTCTGCTCCAAGGCCAAGAACTCTGTCATGTTGCCCATTTCACAGACCCATGCACACAAACAACGAGAGAAAATAGAACTTATAATCCCACAGAACTGTCTACCAAATGGAAAGATGAAAGACATATTCTTCCATATAGGAAGATGAGATTTAGAAATGATTAACTGTCTGATGATCTGTGTTATCTCTTAGGCCAAGCCATATCATCCTTCTACAGCCAGGACTGGAGGTGGCTAGTAATCTAAACTACCCTTATATCTGAAAACTACCTCAAGCTCTTACAACCAGAACTGGAGTTAACTAATATCCCAAATGAGCTTTATGCTATCTGTGTGACCAAGACTAGGTCAGATCATTTGGCCTTTAAGATAACATTGATTGCCTTCTTCTTGAAAGAAATGACATTACTCTGAGTTGAGTTTAAATATGTTTTTGCTTCTTTGTGCACCTAGTATTTTATTACACCAGGAAACTTGTTTTTTCTCAAATTGTACTGAGTTAAATATATTAGGAATACACTGCCTCTTATTAGACTCCCCAAAGTTTATCCAAGTTGACAAAGGAAATCTGTACTGATTTTTATCTCCTTGTATGGTTCACTTTCCTTTTATGACACCTGGAAGGCCACCCCTCACTGACTGTAGGTGCAATGAGACCAGATTTTTTGACCTCTTGCTACTATGACTTCCCCCACTGTGATGGACGGCACCTATGAACATTTAGCCAAATTAAACACTTCCATTCTTACATTGTTATTATCAGGATTTTGATCATTGCAATGAGAAAATTAACCAATAAAACAGGTATGGGTTATATGTGCTTTAGCATACAGTCATTGTAGAGACCGTTGTGGATATATGTATATAGCATAAGAGGTATTATATAAGCATATATGTATGCTGTAAATGTATGTGTACAGCACATAGGTATTATATAAAACTGTATATATGTGGTGCAGGTACACATACAACATAGAATTGTTTTATACACACACACACACACACACACACACACACACACATATACATATATATATATATATATATATATATATATATATATATATATATAGTGAGAGAGAGAGAGAGAAAGAGAGACCTGTAACCTGTATGTATGTAGTCCATATATGTGTGGAGCATAGAGTTATTACACTGATTGTATGTTGTACTGTGAGTGTATATGTGCACCATAGCATTGTTATATAGACATGTATATATGCTGTACATATATGTGTACAATGTTGAGGTGTTATACAGAATGTTTGTGTGTGAGTGTGTGTGTGTGTGTGTGTGTGTGTGTGTGTGTGTGTGTGTGCTCACAATGTGGCTATTTGTCCTGCATAGAGTTATTACATGTACCTGTATATATAATACTCACCTTGACTAATTTTCAATTAGCCTACTATCTCATTTAATACTGGCTGATCTAGTCAGGTTATGGGAAAAAATTGCTGTAGCACTTATTTGAGAAGCCTGTACTGTAGTTATTGGATCACTCTAGCTTCTCTTCAGCAAGAAGTCTTGCAGTTTGTCTTAGTCAGGGTTTCTATTCCTGCACAAACATCATGACCAAGAAGCAAGTTGGAAAGGAAAGGGTTTATTCAGCTTACACTTCCACACTGCTGTTCATCACCAACGAAGTCAGGACTGGAACTCAAGCAGGTCAGAAAGCAGGAGCTGATGCCACAGGCCCTGGAGGGATGTCCTTTACTGGCTTGCTTCTCGTGGCTTGCTCAGCCTGCTCTCTTATAGAACCAAGACTACCAGCCCAGAGATGGTCCCACCCACAAGGGGCCTTTCCCCCTTGATCACTAATTGAGAAAATGCCTTACAATTGAATCTCATGGAGGCATTTCCTCAACTGAAGCTCCTTTCTCTGTGATAGCTCCAGCTGTGTCAAGTTGACACAAAACTAGCCAGTACAATTGACCCCTTGTCAACTTGACAAACACATCACTGGTAAGCCTCAACCCTTAGTTTCTTATTCATCCCCAAGATCTAAATAACTTTAAAAGTACCACAGTCTTTACAAATTCTTAAAATTTCAATCTCTCTTAAAATCCAAAGTTTTTACAATTAAAAGTCTCTTAACTGTGGGCTTCACTAAAAAAACTTCCTTCAAGAGGGAAAAATATCAGGGCACAGTTCTCCAACCGTCCATTGTCTGGGATCCAACTCATGATCTTCTAGGCTCCTCCAAGGGCTTGGGTCACTTCACCAGCCATGCCCTTTGTAGCACATGTGCCGTCCTCTAGGCTCCAGATGCCTGTACTCCACTGCTGCTGCTCTTGGTGGTCATCTCATGGTACTGGCATCTCCCAAACACTGCAAGACCCATTCAATCCTGGGCTGTCAATTGCAACTGAGGCTGCACCTTCACCAATGTCCTTCCATGGCCTCTTACGATGCTGAGCCTCAGCTGTTCTGCATGACTCCTTCATGCCTTCAAAACTAGTACCATCTGGGTGACTCTTACACATTACCAAGTCCAGCCACAGCACCAGGTACAACGTTGGCTATCTCTGGAACACAGCCTCTGTGCTCTCAAAAAAAAAAAAAAAAAAAAAAAAAAAAGAAAGAAAGAAAGAAAGAAAGAAAGAAAGAAAGAAAGAAAGAAAAGAAACACTTCCCAGAAGATGTCAAATCAATGATGCTGGTCTCTTCTTAATCATCGCTAATTTCTTAGCTCCAGTTAACCAGCATCAATAGTCCCAGTAAGGAAAAGTTTTCATTTTAGTAGTTCTGGTATATTGTTAATCACAGCTGATTCTTCAGCCCCAGCTAACCAGAACCAGCGAACCTTCACAATCAAACTAGCAATGGCCCTGAAAAGAGTCTTTAATCTTCCCTCTGAAATTTCACAAGCCAGGCCTTCATCTTCTGCACTGTTCTCAACATTGTCTTTCAAGCTCCTACACAACATCTCACAGAGTTCTTAACAGAGAATAGATCTTCTGGCCCAAAGTTCCAAAGTCCTTCCACAGTCCTCCCCAAAACATGGTCAGGCTGTCACAGGAATACCCCACTATGCTGGTACCAATTTGTCTTAGTCAGGGTTTCTATTCCTGCACAAACATCATGACCAAGAAGCAAGTTGGAGAGGAAAGGGTTTATTCAGCTTACACTTCCACACTGCTGTTCATCACCAACGAAGTCAGGACTGGAACTCAAGCAGGTCAGAAAGCAGGAGCTGATGCCAGAGGCCATGGAGGGATGTTCTTTACTGGCTTGCTTATCCTGGCTTGCTCAGCCTGCTCTCTTACAGAACCAAGACTACCAGCCCAGAAATGGTCGCACCCACAAGGGGGCTTTCCCCTTGATCACTAATTGAGGAAATGCCTTACAATTGGATGTATGGAGGCATTTCCTCAACTGAAGCTCCTTTCTCTGTGATAGCTCCAGCTGTGTCAAGTTGACTACAAAACTAGCCAGTACACAGTTGCTTGACCATTTTTACTGCTGCCCTGATAGTTCCTCTTAGTAGAACTCTACACACAGGCTTCTACCCTGCTCCCTACAATACATCCCTCCCTGCATGTTTTTGTTATATTTGGAACAGAACCCAGTTTCTCTTCCCCTTAGAGGAACTCCACTACACTAATCTTTAATTATTTTTAACGTGGTCATCTTTTATTTTTCTTTCTTTTTGATTATGTATGAATGTATGTATGTATGTATCTATGTATGTATGTATGTATTTAATATACATGAGTACACTGTTGCAGTCTTCAGACATAACACAAAAAAGCATTGGATCCCATTACAGATAGTCAGGGTTTCTATTCCTGCACAAACCATGTGGTTGCTGGGAATTGAAATCTGGATCTCTGAAAGAGCAGTCAGTGCTCTAAACTGCAGATCCATCTTTCTAGCCCCTAGGTCTTCCTATCTTTAAAAAGTGAGGAAGTTCTAGCTGAGGACCCAGCTATACCACTCCTGGGCTTATGTTCAAAAGATGCTCTAGCATATAACAAGGACACATGCTCCATTATGTTCATAGCAACCATATTTATAATAGCCAGAAGATGGATACAACCCAGATATCCCTCAAGAGAGGAATGGATACAGAAAATGCTGTACATTTGCCCAATGGTACTACTCAGCTATTAAAAACAATGACTTCATGAAATTCACAGGCAAATGGATGGAACTTGAAAATATCATCCTGAGTAAGGTAACCCAGTCACAAAGGAACACAGATGGTATGTACTCTCTGATAAGTGGATATTAGCAAAAAACAAAACAAAACAATACAATGCAAATCCAAACAAAACAAAAAGGCTCAGAATATCCGTGATACAACTCACATACCTTTTGTAACCCAAAAAGAAGGAGGACCACACCAAAGCATGTATGCTACAGTCATACTCAGAAGGAGCAAGAAAATAATCTCCAAGAAGTAGAGGGAAAGAGGGATATGGGAGGGAGAGAGGAGGGGGAGGGAAAAAGGATGCAGGTTCAAATTCAGGAATGGGGGAGAAGAAGTACATAGGGTCAGGAATTTGAAGTGGAGTGTGTGGGGGGGGGGCAGTTAATGGGGTAGCCACTAGAAACTCCCAGATGCCAGGGACCCAAAATGTTCCCAGGACCCAACAGGAAGGATAATCAACAAAGGGGAGATAGAACTTGTAGAGGCCATATCCAATGGATAGGCACGGTCCCATGTTGAGGGATGGAGCCACTCACCACTTCGAAAACACTAATCCAGAATTTCTCTTGTCAAAAGGAACTTCAGGGACAGAGAGGAGGGAGCAGAGACTAAAGGAAAGGCCATCCACAGACTGCCCCACCTAAGGATCCATCTCAAACCCAGATACTATTGCTGATGCCAAAAGTGCTTGCTACAGGAGGCTGGTTTAGCTGTCGCCTGAGAAGCTGTGCTAGAGTCTGAACAATACAGATGCAGATGCACACAGCCAAAGATCGGTCTGATCGTGGGGACCACAATGGATAAGTTAGGACAACGACTGAAGGAGCTGAAGGGTTTGCAACCTCATAGGAAGAATGACAATATCAAAGAACCAAATTCCCCAAAGCTCCCAGGACTAAACCATCAATGGGTAACCCATGTCTCTAGCTGGATATGGAACAGATGATTGCCTTATATGGCATCAATGGTAGGGGAGTTACTTGGTCCTGTGGAGGCTTGAGTCCCAGTGTTGGGAATGCTAGGACACTGAGGCATAAGTGAGTGGGCAGATGGGGGACCACCCTCATAAAGGTGGGGGAGGAGAGCAGGAATAGGGGGTTTGTGGAGGGGAAACAGGGAAGGGGTATACCATTTGAAATGTAAGTAAATAAAATAACCAATAAAATTATATATATATATATATATATATATATATATATATGGTCATAAAAGATTCACAATCTTCCAACACTAAAGCTAAACATACATGCTTTTTCTTGTTTTTTTTATGTGTATTTATTTTATTCTCAGATGAGTTAAATCATTTATGTTTCCTAAATACATAAATTATAATTCTCCTTACCACATTGCTCATAATTTTTTTGGTGATCCTTATCAGCTTGTATCAATTTTAGATTTAGCCATGTGACCAAACATACTTGATTTTTACCGTATATACTTTTAGTTGGCTGTGCTCAATTTCCTTTTCTGCACCTAGACTCCCCTTCCTTTGTGGGCTCACATCTGTTTCTGTTTTCACTTTACTGCTATTTATCTCTTTAAATATTTACTGCTTTGATATATTTATTTAATTTGCAGCTTCTGTGCCTTCCTCACTGTTATTTTGACAAGTAAATAAAACATTGGAAACATGTAACCTCAAAACATAATGAGTGGTTCTCATTTTAATCCATTTCTTCAAAAAAATAAATACTTCATCATGCAAATAAAACATTCCAGTGTGCGAGATTTCAAAGTTTCCATATTTCATTTCACTTCAACATTTATAATAGGTATGCATGCAGAGAGTAAGCTGAATGCTAAAAGTGTCCTGGTTGCTAGCTTCTGGTACAAATAGTAATGGTGATTGTATCCACAGTTCCTTGAAAGTAGAGTTCAGACACTAATGTAAAACACAATGGCAGTGACATATTACATGTTAAGTGACTAGAACATTTGTTGGGCATCATAATCAGAGTTAGTGAGACAGCTTGAGGTCACTGAAAACTTATGACTTCTACCCTTCTTTGTACTCAGCCTGTTGTTTAAACCAATTTTGAGAGAACAATGAAAAGTTTAACCTTACTTGCCTTAGATTTTCCATGTATACAGTTTTTATAACCTAAGCTAATGCATGCTGTGATTTTTATATTATATACCCTTCCATGACCCTGTCATAAGAGTAACATATGCATGTTTGTGTGTTATAATAGTTGTCTGTTGGAAAGCAATATTACAAAATGGATAACCACTATAAATGTTGGATTAATCATAGAGCTTGGAAGCATTGGTTTGTTATTTAGGTCAGTTGGAATCAGTGATTTAATCAATTGTAAAACTCTGTTAAAGATTTCTGCAAACTATTCCTCATTTCTTCCCACAATGATGTTTTCTATGCGATTTAGTAGAGGAGAAAACAAAGTCTTTTGTTAGTAACAAACAGAAATGTACAGACACACAGCCAAGGACAGACTGTTCCACAAGATAGCATTCAGGTAGTCAAAGATTGGAATTCTGATGGGGTTGAAAACTACATAGTCTTCCAGCCAACCCAGACTTTTTAATTTGAAAGGAATGATTTGAGTGGATGGTTTTCTTTTTTTTTCTTTTTTTTTTCCATTTTTTATTAGGTATTTCGCTCATTTACATTTGCAATGCTATACCAAAAGTCCCCCATAGCCACCCACCCCCTCTCCCCTACCCACCCACTCCCCTTTTATGGCCCTGGCGTTCCCCTGTACTGGGGCATATAAAGTTTGCGTGTCCAATGGGCCTCTCTTTCCAGTGATGGCCGACTAGGCCATCTTTTGATGCATATGCAGCTAGAGTCAAGAGCTCCGGGGTACTGGTTAGTTCATAATGTTGTTCCACCTATAGGGTTGCAGATCCCTTTAGCTTCTTTGGTACTTTCTCTAGCTCCTTCATTGGGGGCCATGTGATCCATCCAATAGCCGACTGTGAGCATCCACTTCTATGTTTGCTAGGCCCAGGCATACACTGACAAGAGACAGCTATATCAGGGTCCTTTCAGCATAATCTTGCTAGTGTATGCAATGGTGTCAGCATTTGGAAGCTGATTATGGGATGGATCCCCGGATATGCTAGTGTCTACATGGTCCATCCTTTTATCTCAGCTCCAAACTTTGTCTCTGTAACTCCTTCCAAGGGTGTTTTGTTCCCACTTCTAAGGAGGGGCATAGTGTTCACACTTCAGTCTTCATTTTTCTTGAGTTTCATGTGTTTAGGAAATTGTATCTTATATCTTGGGTATCTTAGGTTTTGGGCTAATATCCACTTATCAGTGAGTACATATTGTGTGAGTTCCTTTGTGAATGTGTTACCTCACTCAGGATGATGCCCTCCAGGTCCATCCATTTGGCTAGGAATTTCATAAATTCATTCTTTTTAATAGCTGAGTAGTACTCCATTGTGTAGATGTACCACATTTTCTGTATCCATTCCTCTGTTGAGGGGCATCTGGGTTCCTTCCAGCTTCTGGCTATTATAAATAAGGCTGCTATGAACATAGTGGAGCATGTGTCCTTCTTACCAGTTGGGGCATCTTCTGGATATATGCCCAGGAGAGGTATTGCTGGATCCTCCGGTAGTACTATATCCAGTTTTCTGAGGAACCGCCAGACTGATTTCCATAGTGGTTGTACAAGCCTGCAATCCCACCAACAATGGAGGAGTGTTCCTCTTTCTCCACATCCACGCCAGCATCTGCTGTCACCTGAATTTTTGATCTTAGCCATTCTGACTGGTGTGAGGTGGAATCTCAGGGTTGTTTTGATTTGCATTTCCCTGATGATTAAGGATGTTGAGCATTTTTTCAGGTGCTTCTCTGCCATTCGGTATTCCTCAGGTGAGAATTCTTTGTTCAGTTCTGAGCCCCATTTTTTAATGGGGTTATTTGATTTTCTGAAGTCCACCTTCTTGAGTTCTTTATATATGTTGGATATTAGTCCCCTATCTGATTTAGGATAGGTAAAGATCCTTTCCCAATCTGTTGGTGGTCTTTTTGTCTTATTGATGGTGTCTTTTGCCTTGCAGAAACTTTGGAGTTTCATTAGGTCCCATTTGTCAATTCTCGATCTTACAGAGCAAGCCACTGCTGTTCTGTTCAGGAATTTTTCCCCTGTACCCATATCTTCAAGGCTTTTCCCCACTTTCTCCTCTATAAGTTTCAGTGTCTCTGGTTTTATGTGAAGTTCCTTGATCCACTTAGATTTGACCTTAGTACAAGGAGATAAGTATGGATCGATTCGCATTCTTCTACATGATAACAACCAGTTGTGCCAGCACCAATTGTTGAAAATGCTGTCTTTCTTCCACTGGATGGTTTTAGCTCCCTTGTCGAAGATCAAGTGACCATAGGTGTGTGGGTTCATTTCTGGGTCTTCAATTCTATTCCATTGGTCTACTTGTCTGTCTCTATACCAGTACCATGCAGTTTTTTATCACAATTGCCCTCTAGTAAAGCTTTAGGTCAGGCATGGTGATTCCACCAGAGGTTCTTTTATCCTTGAGAAGAGTTTTTGCTAGAGTGGATGATTTTCAGATGCCATTTTATCTAAAGCCAAGACATAGCCAGATGCAGAACTATAGTCTTTTAAGTAAGGATAGATGACAGAGGTTCTATTTAATTAACAAAGAAGATGGACTGGGTGTTAGGTCTCTCGTACTTTATAAATTACAAAATAGTAATAGTTACATTCAATTATATCTGAGATAAAATAGTCATTTATCTGGACAGAAGTGGGAAATGCTGAGGATAGCCATGGGGCTAATTATATTTGATATTAATTCTGTTCTTCTAGGAAGGGTTGTGATCGAGGAATGAGTCAGCACGCCGGTGATTTCCTGTAAACCTTCTTCTTACCTTAATTTGTAAAAGAAAGAAGAGCTGATGATTGGGCAGATAAAGGGAAGGTGGAGAGGAAGGTAAGGAGAAGGAAGAAGGAGAAAATGAAAGAGGAAGAGGGTGCAGAGGAGGAGGAAGAAGAAAACGGGAGCAGAAGCACATGGCCTGCAGAAACCTTAAGTTCTAAGGGATCTCATAGATGGGAAAAATGGTAATGTAGTGGTAGATCTGCCCAATTTGGTGCACAGAATGGATTCATATTAATTGAGTCGTGTTTTCCTTGCCAGGGCATGTTTGGGTTGGAGATTTACCCCAACTCAGATAGGCAAAGATTCAGAAAGTTATGTTGCTATTAATGTTGGTGCAGTTATTGTTCTTGTGTTGTGGTAAATCTCCAACCCAAATATGCCCTGGCAATGAAAACACAACTCAGATAATATGAATGCATGCTGTGTGCCTAGATTGGGCAGATCTACTGCTACACTACCATCTTCCCTATCTCTGAGACCCCTTAGAACTTGAGGTTTCTCTAGGCCCTGTGCTTCTTCTCTGCTTTTCTTATTAATCCTCCTCTGTGTCCTTTCCCTCTCCCATTTTCTCCTTCTTCTCTCTCTCCACCTTCCGCTCCAAGTTCCCTTTATCTGCTCAATCATCAGCTCTCCTTTATTTCACAAGTTAAGGTGGGAAGCAGGTTTACAGAAAATCAACTGAGTGCTGACTAATTTCTTGTTCAAAGCTCCTAACAGGAGAACAGAATTAACATCCACAACAGTTGTTATTGTTATTTTATTATATTTACTGACTTGATTCGATCTGCAGCCTTTAGACATTCCTGGGGAGAAATGGACACATGTGCAGCCACTAGCTGAGATGATACTTCTTCCTTGATGTTACTCTCTCTATGTTTTGTACTGGATGGGATCAGAACATGGAGTTGTATAATGCCTATATCCAAGAAACAGACTAAATCACAGGTACATTCTCCCAGCAGCAACTTGATCCTGATACCACAGTGAGGTACTTCTTTACTCAATTTCATTCTTCCTTTTGTATAGTTCTCCAGGTTTCTCCTGTGAGGAAATATCTCCTCCCATGTTCCTTCTGATCCTATCCACAGTATCAGTTTCCTTTGCTCCTGAAAGAGAACAATTCACATCAGGACTCAGGTAGAGTGGGCAAGCAGTCAGGGTTTATGTTTTAACAGAGGTAAGACAGTGAATCAGAAAGTAAAGTGTACAGAATGTAGAGTGGATCCAGATGAGCAGCATGGCAAGTTGCTGTCTCTAGTATCTGGACTTAGAAGTCTCACAATAGGCACAGGATATCTTAGAATCTATTCTTACCCATAATTCAGTCAATTACATTTAGACATATTAGATCCAGAAATGTTCATAAATGTGAAACTTCAAACAAAATGAGACATATAAGGGCAATGATGACTCATCAAGGAGAGGCTCCCTAGGATCCAGGTAGAGTTAAATTCATTTTTTTACCCTGTCTCATATTTCTTCTATTTAGTTCAGATCACTCATAGTTATCTTCCTCAGTGTTCCTAATTCCACTTAAATAATATTTTTAAATTGATTTTGTGAGTGCATATGTTAGGGTGCTTATGCATGTGTGCATGTATGTATGTGCAGTGTGGGTATGTATGTATGTATGTATGTATGTATATGTATGTATGTTCATGGAGGCCAGAAGAAGGCATTCTATGCCCAGGAGCTAAAGGTTAAGTGGTTTGGAGCCAACCAACCTTGAGGCTGGGAACCAAACTTAGGTCCTCTATAAGAGAATAAGAACTCTTTTGAGCTGTCTCCCCAGGCTCCAACCCCACATTGTTTTAACCTTAATATTAATTTTAAATGCCATATCTGTCCTCAAAGCTAATTGCAGTCAAGTGGATAAGTACTGTAAAGAGAGGAATGGGGGTGTGGGGGGGTAGATGGCCAACAAGAGGAGTGAGGAAGGAACAAGGAGAATTTCAGAGGATGGAGGCAAGACGGGAGATGGGCAACAGAACTTCCCAGAATAACATTTGGGCACAGGTAGTTAAGAAAACCTAAGGAGACTCTTGTTTCGCAAAAGAAGCTAAACCTAGACTCTCACTGAGCAGCTGCAGATGTGGAGAAGCCTCTGGGGCTTTGGAGCCCACAGGCTGTATTCCTTTCCACCAAGATAAAACACTTGCATGGCTGAAAGAGATTCTTTCCCTCACCCAGTAATCTGACACATTAAGGCTTCCACAGATGTTTCATCAATGCAAAAGAAGGCATTGTGGCCTGTGATTTAAGCATTAGCATCTTCATGTTATTTTTATGATCATGAAATTTAATTTAGTTTTCATAGTAATGTTTCAGTAACATAGTTGTGAATGCCATTGGCTTCCTTTTTATTTCAAGGAAAAATGATATCCAAAGACTTGCACTGTATAAAGATTACAAGTTGGGTTCTGAGGTGGGGCCAAGTTGTTAAGTTTTCGGAGTTAAAAGATTTGTTCAATTTCGCACAGAGATACCTTCTCAGAGTAAAGGCATAGGACAAAAGCATTGCCATGAAGTGATTTTCCTTAACAGACTTTGGGCCTTTATTCAGGCTGGTTCTGATGTGGTTCTGATGAGTAACAAGATGCCAAGTCACATGTCAACTTCTGGATCATCTTCTTTTTGACTGGATGGAAAGTCTGAGCTGAGGCTGCCGGGTTGGAAACACACTATCTGCTGGTAGAAGAGGTCCTTCTCTGCCAGGGACTTTTCCTTGCTCACTGCAGACAGGTGCTTGGGTTCCTCCTGCTCACAGCTCTATGTGAACACATGAGTAGAGAGGTGACTTTTCCAGGGGCCTTGGGGACCGTGTTTGAAAATGTAACTAGGGACTCCCCAAAGTGGTATTCTTAACAAGAAAAACTACCTAAAAGCAGTGAAAAAAGAATTCATTGGGGTTGCTGTGTGAGGGGTCTATTGAATGCATCCTGTCATTGGGTGTGCCTAACGTTTTGACATTAAAATTCTAGCATTGTATTTGGTCTTGTAAAGATTATATGCCCCAGTACAGGGGAATGCCAGGGCCAGGAAGCAGGAGTGGGTGGGTTGGGATCAGGGCGGGGGAAGTGTATAGTGGACTTTCGGATAGCATTTGAAATGTAAATGAAGAAAATATCTAATAAAAATTGTTAAAAAAATTCTAGCATTGTAACTTTACAGTGCTGTGTTGGGCTGCACTTATAGCTAACTAGCCTGCATCTTTGTGGCCTGCATGCTGTGGATTCTACAAGTCTGACAGTATAGGAAAAGTGAGTGAACTTCAAGGGTCAGAGGAATTAAGGCACAAGACAAACTCAATTGAGGATATAATTAGAAAACCACGGAAAAGTGAAAATTCCCTCAAGTAAAACAAAGCTAATTGAAATGTCAACAGCATCAACTTATATTCACAGAAAGCCAGTGTCCCATCTATGTCCTAAGAGCCTGGCTGGAAACCATCGCGGTGATGTACACTTCCTTAATTGGGTAAGACACTGATTCAGATAATGTCTTTCCAGCATAAATTAAATAAAAGCAAAGTATTTTAACCTAGGTGGTTTGATGATAAGAATGCCTCTGAGGGGGTAATTGGAAGAGGTAGGATTTGTCTTCACCTCATTGGTTTCCTCTAATCAAAAATCAAACCCTGTTAAGGTTTTCATCTGCAGAACCTGAGGGGATCCAAGCTTGAAGTTTACAGAATCCTCAGAGTCATCAGTCTCCCAAACATTCCAGGACCTGAGGAGAGAGAGGTAGCCCAAAGAGGAGAAGATATGTACAGGGGAGGAAGATAGAGAGGAAAAGTAAGGCAAGAGAAGAATAAGAGAGAGGAGTGGGGAGAGGAAAGGAGAGAAGAGAGAAGAATGGGAGAGACAGGAAATGAGAGAGGAGAATGGCTGAGAGGTTGGGGGAGAGAATTGGGGAAAGGAGAGAGGAGAATTCAAAGGGGAGAAGTGGGGAGTGAGGAGAATGGGAAAAGGAGAAGGAGACAAAAGAGAATAGAAGGAGGAGGAGGAGGAGGAGGAGGAGGAGGAGGAGAAGGAGAGAGGGAAAGGGGAGATAAGAGAAGATGTCACCCACTTCCCTCATCATATTCCAAGGACCTCATCCCCTTCCACCACCATGCTGGGGGTGTCTCAACAGGTTCATTTAAGACAATACAGACAAACCTCATTTGTAGCTTCTGGGGTTTCTAAACACCCATCTGTCCATAACAACATGAAACCATAGAAAGAAACATGGATCTTCACTCACTGTGATATTTATCGACTAACAAGAAATAAGAGCACATCCCATGAAGGGAGGTGAACCATACTTTATTCATCAAGCAGTAAACTTTTAACCATAACACCAAACTTGGATTAAGAAGGGATAGAGGCCCTTGAAGTTCAAAGCTTGGTCTTACTTCTTGTGCTGTTTTCTGCTTCTAAATCTGCCCAGGAAGAACTAAATTTCTGTGTCTCATCCCTCACTTCCTTGTTGTCTTAGTTTTCACTTGTTACTGTGATAAAAATATCTGGACAAAAATCTTCTTAAGGGAGAAAGGTTTCATCCATACTGCATTTCCCAGTTATAGTTCATTATTGAAGGGAATTCAGGACACGAAGTCAAAGCTCCTACCTACAATTTAATTTGGATTCCCACCTCAATTAACCCAATCTAGAAGCTCTTTCCATGACATTGCCAGAGGTTTATCTACTAGGTGAATCTGTATACTGTCATGTTGTCAAATAAGATTCTCTATCACTGACAGGTTTCACACTTCATTCAGGTCTAAGGGCACCTGACCTATGTAAGGGTACCCTCCTTACAAGGACTAGTAATAAAATGCAAAATATAGTGTCTGACCCTGAGCTTGTGCCAGGATATAGTGAATTGCTTGATGACAAGGGCACTGATAAACCAGCCAGACTGGTGCATATGGAACAATACTTAATGGGGTGTGGATGCTTAGGGTTCTGAGTCTGGAAGCCTGCCCGGCCAGCCACTCTGACCTGCAAAACCACAGACCCAATTGAGTGTGTAGGATTTGGGATAAATGGAGCTTTTATCATGGGAATGTGGGTGGAAATGTTGCCACTGACTCTTCTATAATGGCTTTTTTTTCTATAATGGCTTTTTATTAACCAGCACTTTACAATATGATAGCTATTGAATTAGACATCCATTAGCTTCCACTCCCTCGGGAAGAAGGATGCTGTCCTGAATCTTTGCAGACTGAGAGAGCCAAGAGGAATAACAGAAACCATAAAGATGGAAGACCTGCTCACTAAGGGTTGCTTACAAGCTGAGTCACTTCCCTTAGCAAAGAGGAACTTACAAGTCACAAAGAAAGAGTCCCTCTCCTTAAGAGTATGTATCCTTCTCTGAAGATCACCATGTTTAAAATGGTCCCCAGGACTGAAATCCTTTTCTGCACCTTTGGATCCCTTTGTGTTTGAAGAGGAAAGTCTTATGTTTGCAATTTTGTTCTCTAGTTTTAGACTCTCTGTGTGTTACAATAAGTGCATACAGTGTTAAACAAGTGTTTTTCTTGCAGGGCAAGCCATCCTTTTTAGGGTCAGCTTGATCAGACTTGGTGTAATCCAGAGCAGCTGAGCTCTTAGCTATTCTGGAATGCATCTCTCTCTCTCTCTCTCTCTCTCTCTCTCTCTCTCTCTCTCTCTCTCTCTCTCTCTCTCTCTCTCTCCTTTCCTCCATCCTTCCCTCCCTCTCCCCCCCTCAATGAGTAGGAAACACCTTTGACCTAGTGCTGGAGTGGCAGAGACAGGAGGATACTTGGAGATCTCTGGTTAGGCTGTCTAGCCTATTTTGTTATGTTCAGGTTTCTGAGAGATTCTCTCAGGAATAAGGTGGATGATTCCTGAGGAGTGATACCTGAGGTTGACCTCTGACCTCCACATGCTGGTAAATATATGTGCACATCCACCTCAACACTTAGACTTAACATTTAGTTTTGACAAATACAAAAAATAGAAATCAAGTTTTACATCCAAACAAACTAGAAAATAATGAGTTTTCTAATGAATTGCATCCAAACATCTTAGGAAAGGGAATATTTTTTATTTGTGTGAGTATCATCCTGGATTGGTGAGGCAGGGCAAAGTGTTGAGGATGGTAATGTGGTGGCTGAGCTCAGAAGTACTTTCTGGGCTCATTACTAGCATACACTACTCTTGGCTCTTGGCGAAGCCCCATAAGCCCATGCCTCTTACATACCTTTAGATGGTGAGCCCATGTATTTCATCAGTATGTGAGGTTCCTCCCTCATGAGGACCCACAGATAGTAGGGATAAGTCAAAAGAGGGACATCCATGGTAGCTCTATACACTACTTTTGTTGCTGTGAAGAAATACCTTTGGTGAAGTATGCTCTTGTACTGATATATGTAGGGATTTCAGACAAAGCCATGAGGTGACCTCTTGAATTTCAAGGTCATCTTGAATCTCAATTGCTTCATGTCTGGATATATAACCATGTTGCTGGGGTGTCACCATACAAGCTGAGATAGTATGGATGTTCTTAGGGGCAGCTGTATTCAGAGAGGATCCTTAGCAAGGGGGTATCTTCTTTAGACCTAAACTTAAAATGAGCTGGGTTCTTCCCCCACTTGTACCTGTTCTCAGGCATCCCCTCAACCTCCCATGAATTATACCCACCAAAGTAAGTCTGAAGTTGCTTCGACATCCATTCCTAGCCATCACTAGCTTCCATGACCACAACCCATGCCCAATAGGATCAAGAGAAAAGGTCATTTTGGGGGCCATCTCACATAGTTTGAATTCTTTCAAAATTTGGGCCCAGTTTTGCTTAGGTCTCTTGTTTCCTGCATATGGATGTTTAGTATCTCAATCACACTCATCTCCAAATGAATAAAGCAGTTGAGTACCTAAAACTGATTATTTACAGCTGAAATCCCAGAATACAAGGTCAGACAGTGGGAGAAAATGAAAGGAAGTCCCTATAAGAGGGTTCTTTCCCCAAATAGTCCTTAAATGACGCATTATTCAAGAATCACTTGATAAAATTCAAGAACATTTGCAGTATTTTTCATTGGGATTAATAATTTATTAATGTTTAATATTTCACAATAGTGAAACAGAACATTACATGAAAATGTCATATCTGCTAAAATAAGCATAATGAAATGTGAGTCACTGGGCAATGCTGGGTATCAGAGGCTACCCTGCCCATCCAAGATCAGAATGCAAAGCAGAAGTCCTCTGCCTGTAAGCTCCCCCAAGGCTCCTTGAACTCATGCCTGGGAATGATATGAGTTTGGTTGAACAGCACTATTTGCATATGGAAGTATCCAACCATGCCACATATTTCTATTCTCTTGAGTTTCTCAACTGTGTATGCCTGAAACGTCTATCACTAGAACATCTTGTTTTCTCTATGAAAAAAAAAATGTGGCTCTAAGATAACAAATCCAAATTTGATTTAAGGTTCCTTTCCTCTCTGCATGTCTCTGTCTCTTTCTCTGCACACACATGGAATGTGAAGGCATATGTGTGCTTGTGCATGCAGAAGCCAGAATCCAATACTGGATCTCTTTTCTAAGGTGTCACCAACTTTTCTACTAATTCTGGGGACAGTCGCTGTCTTTCACTGGCCTGAAACCAGGCACATAACTTAATCTGACTGGCCAGTGAGCCTTGTGGTCTGTTTGTCTCTACCTCCAACAGTTGGATTACAAATATGCACCAATATGCCCAGCTTTTGTTTTTTGTGGTGTTCTGAGAGAATTAGCTCAGGTCCTCATGCTTGCAAAGCAAGAACTTTACCAAATAAACTTTTTCTTTGTTTTATTCTACATATTTATATGTATAATTCATGAATAACTTACAAAAATCAATGAGAGAAAACTTTTTAAATTTTTATTTATTACTGTCATAATAAATATGTGCCTGTGTGTTTGGGTGAACATGTGTGCATTTGTATAGTGTGTGTGTATGTACACCTATCATGCTACATATGTGGATATCAGAGGACAGCTTAATGGACTCAGTTCTCATTCCATATTTATGGGGTTCAGGGGTCCAACTCAGGTCTCCAGACTTGCTGACCAAGCACCTTACCAATAACTGACTTTCTAGCTTTTTTTTTGAGTAGGTAGCAAAACTATTTCTTTTATTATTATTATTTCATATTTTCCTCAATTACATTTCCAATGCTATCCCAAAAGTCGCCCATACCCTCCCCTCCACTTCCCTACCCACCCATTCCCATTTTTTTGGCCCTGGCATTCCCCTGTACTGGGGCATATAAAGTTTGCAAGTCCAATGGGCCTCTCTTTCCAGTGATGGCCGACTAGACCATCTTTTGATACATATGCAGCTGGAGTCAAGAGCTCTGGGGGGTACTGCTTAGTTCATAATGTTGTTCAACCTATAGGGTTGCAGATCCCTTTAGCTCCTTGGGTACTTTCTCTAGCTCCTCCTTTGGGGGCCTTGTGATCCATCCAATAGCTGCCTGTGAGCATCCACTTTTGTGTTTGCTAGGCCCCGGCATAGTCTCACAAGAGAAAGCTATATCTGGGTCCTTTCAGCAAAATCTTGCTAGTGTATGCAATGGTGTCAGCGTTTGTAAGCTGATTATGGGATGGATCCCTGGATATGGCAGTCTCTAGATGGTCCATCCTTTCGTCTCAGCTCCAAACTTTGTCTCTGTAACTCCTTCCATGGGTGTTTTGTTCCCAATTCTAAGAAGGGGCACAGTGTCCACACTTTGGTCTTCATTCTTCTTGAGTTTCATGCGTTTGCAAATTGTATCTTATATTTTGGGTATCCTAAGTTTTGGGCTAATATCCACTTATTGAGTTCATACCATGTGTGTTCTTTTGTGATTGGGTTACCTCACTCAGGATGATATTTCTTAGTTCTATCCATTTGCCTAAGAATTTCATGAAGTCATTGTTTTTAATAACTATGTGGTACTCCATTGTGTAAATGTAACACATTTTCTGTATCCATTCCTCTATTGAATGACAACTGGTTTCTTTCCTACTCTTGGATATTATAAATAAGGCTGATATGAACATAGTGGACCATGTGTCCCTATTACATGTTGAAGCATCTTCTGTGTATATGCCTAGGAGTGGTATAGCTGGGTCCTCAGATAGTACTATGTCCCATTTACTGAGGAACTGCCAAACTGATTTCCAGAGTGGTTGTACCAGCTTGCAATTCCACCAGCAATGGAAGAGTATTTCTCTTTCTCCATGTCCTTGCCAACATCTGCTGTCACTCAGGTTTTTTTTTTTTTTTTTTTTTTTTTTTTTAAGGCATTCTGACTGGTGTGAAGACCAAAGTGTGGGTGCTTCAGTACTTCTTAGAAGGAGAACAAAATACTCACAGGAGCAAATATGGAAGATAAAGTATTGAGCAGAGACTGAAGGAAAGGCCACCCAGAGACTGTCCCACCTGAGGATTTATCCCATATACAGCTTTGAAATCCAGACACTATTTTGGATGCCAAGAAGTGTATGCTGAAAGGAGCCTGATATGGCTGTCTCCTGAAAGGCCATGCCTAAGCCTTACAAATACAGAGGTGGATGTTCGTAGCCAACCATTGGATTGAGCACAGGGTCCACAATAGAGAAGTTAGAGAAAGGACTGAAGAAGTTGAAGGGGATTACAACCCCATTATAAGTACAACAATATCAACCAACAAGAACCCCAGAATTCCAAGGCACTAAGACATCAACAAAGGAGTACACATGACTCCAGCTGCATATGTAGCAGAGGGTGGCCTTGTCATGTGTCAATGGGAGGAGAGGTCCTTGGTCCTATGAAGGCTCAAAAGATGTCCCAGTGCAGGGGAATTGAGGGAGATGGGAGTGGATAGGTGGGTGGAGAAACAACCTCACAGAAGCAAGGGAAAGTAGGATGTGATAGAGTGTTTCTGGAAAGGAGGGAAACTGGGAAAGGGGATAACATTTGAAATGTAAAGAAGGAAAATATCCAATTAAAAAAGAAATAAAAGAAAAAGCAAACAAAAGGAAAAGAAAAGAAATGGTGTCCCGTGCCCCCTCGGGGCTTTGGCCAACTGGTGGGTGTCAGCTGTGAGAAGCAGCAGGACCCTGCTCCAGGAGTGGGGATGTGCAGTCTAAAGTCCCTGCAGTACTCCTGCAGTAGGGCTCATGGGCCTATAGGCTACACAGAGACCAGTGACAGCAGATTCTAGCCCTTGGATACCTCAGATGCTGCACAGAAGAGCTAAGAACAGAGTGCTGTAGACCAGGACCAAAGGGAAAAGAGGGGGAGAGGAGTTACACATGGTGTTTCCCATGGTGGCCATAGTCTTTGGCTTGCTTGGTGCACGGCTTGGCTTGGTGGAGACCTTGGCTGAGAGAGCAGAGAGGCATCCTGCGGGAGATCAGATGTGGCTTTTTAGAGGAAGACCTGCTCCATTTCTCTAGCACAGTGGATTCAGATGAGAAGAGGCAGTACATGGTTTTAAAGTATTTATTGTCATGGAAGAGAGTTGTGATGAGTGAAACCATACCCCACTTTCTCAGGGCGGTTCTGAGGTTAAGTAACTTTTGCATGGAGGAGTATGTGGGAAGGAGACCTTAATTGGCTAAGCACTTCAGGCCACCTCATTAAAGTTGAGAGATCTGTCTTGAGGCTACATGACCTGTAGACATGTCCTCTACCTGTGGAGGGACTTGGGTCATTGCCCTATGTGACTGATGGCCACAGAATTATAGATAGCTGAGACCTTGTGTCAGGAGCCTGGTGTCTAGGAGCATGGCAAAGGCTTTCTGTCCCTTGCAGAGTTATCTTCTGGGTCTCCATGGTTTAAACCTATCTCAGCAGGAAAACAGGCTGCCTTTCATTGTCCCACAACTCTCTCCCCCCCTCCTTCATTTTTTTTTTTTTAAGAGAGGAATCTCTGGAGTTACTTTGCCATATGTAGTGAAAATTTTGGGTGGGATGGAAATATCAAAAGAAAACACTATACAGGCCAGAGGGGGTGACACAACTAAGCCAGGATGGTAAGGAGTGTTGAGGGTGGGGAATGGAAAGGCAAGGGATCATTGAATCAATTAATTGTTCAATGTGTTGTACAGTTTGAGTGTAACAACATCAGTTTTAAACAGCATTTGAATAATCTAGATAGACATCATATTTTCCTTATTATCATATAACTTCCCCCAAGTTCAGTAGCCATTTGACTTTGGTAAAAGAGTTCATCTGGGAGTTAGCTGGGAGGTCCCAAGTCTGTCCTCTTTGGGGCTCAGCATGTGTCTCTGGATCTTAGCATGTGTCTTGGGAGTTTTCAGTCAGATGAAAGGCAGGGAGGAAGCTTTGTTGTCCCAGTCAGGTGCCAAGGGATGGCGCTATCTCTGCTGGATTTGTGCTAGAAGGCACTGTCCTTTTCTTTTGTGGGGATAAACCTGTAGGATAATTACAAGAGGAGCAGAACCCCATCATGGGGATGTCTGCATAGGGTAGATAGCAAATGTTAAGCCTGAAATGATTTGCTTGGGAGCACATCATGGTCCTTTGTTATGATCTTAGAAAAGCAAGGATGTTTGAGGAATTTAGTCATGCTTTAAGTCTGCTTTGGATGGCTAAGGAACAAAATATCATGATAATTATACATCCAGAATAGGCACTTTTTTTTTTTAAAGTTTGTAAAAGGAAACTGGTTGACAACTAAGGATTGAATAATGGTAATCAGCATAGTTGATTTGACCTGTGGAAGTAAATTAGATGACTTTTGAACCTTAAAAGAAATGTTAAACAATTTCAAGATATTTTTGGACATATATCCTGAAAGCTAGGGAGAAAAATAAACATTTAAATAAAGCAGCAAGGATATTTTGGGTTTAGAAGCACAGACATTGTTTCAGGTGTTCCTGCTAGGGAGAGCAAGCATTTATACAAAGCCTGAAAACCTTTGGGATAAGGGTATCAGGTACATTTTTTCTTTGTCTTTGGCAGGCTTAGGTGGGCGGGGGGGGGGGGAAGGTCCTGCTCTGCCATGGGGAGGTTATGTGCTCTAGCAGAGAGGTGGCCTTGTGTTCCCCATTTGTTTGTTCTTGGCTGGCATATCCTAAATGTAAAGCAAAAGGAGATGATAGGCCAACCTTGAAGAAAAGCACAAAGGAATAAGCACAAAGGCTTCAAAGCATAATCAGGGACAGAGAGTGTGAGGCTACACTTGTAGCTCTGTCCGTAGCCCGCTAGCTTGTGTGATATGTCAAATTTGGCTTTTTTGGCCTGCAGGGATGTCTGGGAACCATGGGTTAGGTGGGGGGAGGGGAGAGAGAGAGAGAGAGAGAGAGAGAGAGAGAGAGAGAGAGAGAGAGAGAGAGAGAGAGGTATTGAACAGAGGAAGGCCTAGTCTTTTGAACTAGGTTACTCATGGTGTCTGTGTGTGGGTCCCAGTTCTGCCCCCCCATGTTGGTAGCACCAGCTGTAGGCCACAGAAGTATGGAGAGTTGAGGGCTCGTGTAAGGAGCCTGGTGTCTAGGAACATGGCAAACACCTTCTGTCTCTTGCAGAGTTATCTGCTGTGTCTCCGGGGTTTAAATCTAGTTCAACCAGAAAACAGGTTGACTTTCATGGTCCCACAGAAAATTTTGAAGTAAATGCCATTTAATCATTCAACAGACACACTTCTAAAGTACTGAGTAAGTGGGCAATACCACACACCATGGGACAGTAGACCAAGCATGAGATTCTCATCTCAATGATCCTCTCACATCACTTTTCTATTGGTCTTAGTTATTTATTTTGTTGCTGTAACAAAGTACTTGATAAGAACAACTTAGTACAAGGAGATAGGAATGGATCAATTTGCATTCTTCTACATGATAACCACCAGTTGTGCCAGCACCATTTGTTGAAAATGCTGTCTTTTTTCCACTGGATGGTTTTAGCTCCCTTGTCAAAGATCAAGTGACCATAGGTGTGTGAGTTCACCTCTGGGTCTTCAATTCTGTTTCCTTTGGTCTACTTGTCTGTTGCTATACCAGTACTATGCAGTTTTTATCACAATTACTCTGTAGTACAGCTTTAGGTCAGGCATGGTGATTCCAAGATGGCCTAGTCGGCCATCACTGAAAAGAGAGGCCCATTGGACTTGCAAACTTTATATGCCCCAGTACAGGGGAATGCCAGGGACAAAAAGTGGGAGTGGGTGGGTAGGGGACTGGGGGGAGGGTATGGGGGAACTTTTGGGATAGCATTGGAAATGTAAATGAGGAAAATACCTAATTTAAAAAAAAAAACTTAAAGAAGGAAAGGTTTGTTTTGTATGCTACAGTACTAGGAAATACACTCTATCAAGGCATAAAAGGCATGGCTCCATGAGTTTGAGAAAGTTGCTGTCACTGTGTCCTAGGTCAGCTAGCAGAGAATGATGATCCCATGCTCAGCTCAGTTTCTCTTTATTCAGTCTAGGGTTCCAGCCTCTAGAATGTTGTTACCCACATTTATGACAGATCGTCCCATTTTCATTAATCTAATCTTAAAACTCTCCCACAAACACACCCAGTGATTTGTCTTCAAGGCAATTCTAGATCCTCTCCAGTAGACAGCACATAGTAACTATCACACTTTCTGATTCACTCTGGTGCAGATCTTTGGAACAAAGTAATAAATAGGTTTTTGGGTTGGCTTTGGAGACTTTGGAGAAATTAAGTTATTTTTTAACAGTCTTAGTTTTATATTTTTAATTGATTTTTGGTTTAGCAAAAGAAATGATGAGATTCATTATGGCATCTTTATACTTAGGTATTATCATGCTTTGTTCTCATTGGGTCCTTTCCTTATAGCCCCTCTTCTAACTTCCTCTTCCCTTACCCCATTCCTTTTCTTCCAGTTACTCACAGTTTCTACATATGCTCACTCCATGAGCTGCAGGTGTAGATTGTTTGAAACGAACTCAGACAACTATTCTTGATAGCAGAAGAAGTAATGCAGAGGAGTGAGATTCCTGTTCTTTTAGACAGTCTGCCCAGAAACTACCATTTACCTACTCTGTATTAAGGATACTTGCCCTCAAGTCTCCAAAGCTGACCATATCTGAGGAGACAGAATATAAAAAGCTCATGTATTTTAGCTTTTCAGTCAAATGCAAGCCCAGTTGTGGCCTTATTGGCTCTGTGGTTTCTGGAGGAGTGCTGGCTTTTGCTTGCCAACATAGTGACAGAAAGGTTGCCCAGCTCCCCATTTCAGGGAGAGAGGCTAATCTGTAACTCATACATTTTTCAGTGCTGAATAGATTTACCAACTCACTACCTTTGGTCAGACATGCCTCTCCTGAGAAGCAGTAAAAATGACAGTAAGCTCTCTCTTTTTACTCTTTGTCTTTCCATGCTGAAGACAGACTTCCATTAAATCTTTAAACTATTCTTTTTCTTTCTTTCTTTCTTTTTTCTTTTCTTTTCTTTTTTTTTTTTTTTTTTTTGATAATATCAACTTTAAAGCCACTTGGAAGAGATAGGATTTTAGCGCCATTCACTGTACCCTCTATAGAGTACCCTGAACTTGGATTTTGAGCAACTCCTGTGTCAGATTCCAGTCAAAACCATAGGTTATACTCAGCTATACTTAGGACCAAACAAAACCTTTTCATTGTGTGTAGAATATAGACATCTTAGGGAGCAGGGGGAAGTAGTAACAATGAAATGAACATTGTAGCTGTCCTTGTTGTGAAGGGAGATGAAGTCAACCTCCTTGTGAGTCATGTTAGTAAGAAGGCAGACAGTGGTTAGAAGAAGTTGAAATTAAGTTTAAATAGAATACTGCTAAACTTAAAATTCCATCATTCTCTATGGATTTCTCTATGGACTTCATTTTTAGCCAATAGGCGTATATGTACATTGGCATTGAAGATCATTTTTAGGTAACATTTGTTTTAATTTTTAGAGTAAGCATTTCATGAAGCCCAGGGTAGACTCAGGCTCAGATAGCCAAGGATGACCTTGAACTTCTCATATTCTGCCTTTATCCCAAATATAATGGTGTCATGTTCCAATACACTTGAGTTTATGTAACATTTGGCCTCAAACAATTTTTGTTTTGTGGATTTTAGGCAAGTTCATCACCATATGAGCTGAATCTACCACCATATTAACATTTAGCTCTTGCTTACTACATAATATCTATTGTGTTAACTGACTCACATATTACCTCATCTAATATAGCTAATAAGTTCTTGAGCAAATTATTGTCATTGTCCACAATTACCAGCTCAAGAAAGGAACACAAGAAAATATAAATGTTCTCTCATAGCTCATTTGAATTTTAATCCCCAATCTGACCCTTCTTAATCTTTATCCAATGCTGGATGATAGCAATGTCTCTATAAGTGTCATTGTTCCCAGAAGAGCTAAATTTTGAAAGGGTTTCATTCAACCATTCACTGCTGGGTTCTTCCTCCTGCACAGTGCACCTGAGGTCACTGTGACACTACCTCATCCTGCTATTGAGAAGGAGATGAATGGCCATGCTCAATTCTTCAAACTGAACTTCCCATCCAACTTTTGATTCCATCACTTAAGAAAGTACAAAATCTACATGGACCATCCTTTCATCTCAGCTCCAAACTTTGTCTCTGTAACTCCTTCCAAGGGTGTTTTGTTCCCACTTCTAAGGAGGGGCATAGTGTCCACACTTCAGTCTTCATTTTTCTTGAGTTTCATGTGTTTAGGAAATTGTATCTTATATCTTGGGTATCCTAGGTTTGGGGCTAATATCCACTTATCAGTGAGTACATATTGTGTGAGTTCCTTTGTGAATGTGTTACCTCACTCAGGATGATGCCCTCCAGGTCCATCCATTTGCCTAGGAATTTCATAAATTCATTCTTTTTAATAGCTGAGTAGTACTCCATTGTGTAGATGTACCATATTTTCTGTATCCATTCCTCTGTTGAGGGGCATCTGGGTTCTTTCCAGCTTCTGGCTATTATAAATAAGGCTGCTATGAACATAGTCGAGTATGTGTCCTTCTTACCAGTTGGGGCATCTTCTGGATATATGCCCAGGAGAGGTATTGCTGGATCCTCCGGTAGTACAATGTCCAATTTCCTGAGGAACCGACAGACTGATTTCCAGAGTGGTTGTACAAGCCTGCACTCCCACCAACAATGGAGGAGTGTTCCTCTTTCTCCACATCCACGCCAGCATCTGCTGTCACCTGAATTTTTGATCTTAGCCATTCTGACTGGTGTGAGGTGGAATCTCAGGGTTGTTTTGATTTGCATTTCCCTGATGATTAAGGATGTTGAACATTTTTTCAGGTGCTTCTCTGCCATTCGGTATTCCTCAGGTGAGAATTCCTTGTTCAGTTCTGAGCCCCATTTTTTAACGGGGTTATTTGATTTTCTGAAGTCCACCTTCTTGAGTTCTTTATATATGTTGGATATTAGTCCCCTATCTGATTTAGGATAGGTAAAGATCCTTTCCCAATCTGTTGGTGGTCTTTTTGTCTTATTGACGGTGTCTTTTCCCTTGCAGAAACTTTGGAGTTTCATTAGGTCCCATTTGTCAATTCTCGATCTTACAGCACAAGCCATTGCTGTTCTGTTCAGGAATTTTTCCCCTGTGCCCATATCTTCAAGGCTTTTCCCCACTTTCTCCTCTATAAGTTTCAGTGTCTCTGGTTTTATGTGAAGTTCCTTGATCCACTTAGATTTGACCTTAGTACAAGGAGATAAGTATGGATCGATGCACATTCTTCTATATGATAACAACCAGTTGTGCCAGCACCATTTGTTGAAAATGCTGTCTTTCTTCCACTGGATGGTTTTAGCTCCCCTGTGGAAGATCAAGTGACCATAGGTGTGTGGGTTCATTTCTGGGTCTTCAATTCTATTCCATTGGTCTACTGGTCTGTCTCTATACCAGTACCATGCAGTTTTTTATCACAATTGCTCTGTAGTAAAGCTTTAGGTCAGGCATGGTGATTCCACCAGAGGTTCTTTTATCCTTGAGAAGACTTTTTGCTATCCTAGGTTTTTTGTTATTCCAGATGAATTTGCAAATTGTTCCTTTTAATTCGTTGAAGAATTGAGTTGGAATTTTGATGGGGATTGCATTGAATCTGTAGATTGCTTTTGGCAAGATAGGCATTTTTACAATGTTGATCCTGCCAATCCATGAGCATGGGAGATCTTTCCATCTTCTGAGATCTTCTTTAATTTCTTTCTTCATAGATTTGAAGTTTTTATCATAGAGATCTTTCACTTCCTTAGTTAGAGTCACGCAAAGATATTTTATATTATTTGTGACTATTGAAAAGGGTGTTGTTTCCCTAATTTCTTTCTCAGCCTGTTTATTCTTTGTATAGAGAAAGGCCATTGACTTGTTTGAGTTTATTTTATATCCAGCTACTTCACCGAAGCTGTTTATCAGGTTTAGGAGTTCTCTGGTAGAATTTTTAGGATCACTTATATATACTATCATATCATCTGCAAAAAGTGATATTTTGACTTCCTCTTTTCCAATTTGTATCCCCTTGATCTCCTTTTGTTGTCGAATTGCTCTGGCTAATACTTCAAGTACTATGTTGAAAAGGTAGGGAGAAAGTGGGCAGCCTTGTCTAGTCCCTGATTTTAGTGGGATTGCTTCCAGCTTCTCTCCATTTACTTTGATGTTGGCTACTGGTTTGCTGTAGATTGCTTTTATCATGTTTAGGTATGGGCCTTGAATTCCTGATCTTTCCAACACTTTTATCATGAATAGGTGTTGGATCTTGTCAAATGCTTTTTCTGCATCTAAGGAGATGATCATGTGGTTTTTGTCTTTGAGTTTGTTTATATAATGGATTACATTGATGGATTTTCGTATATTAAACCATCCCTGCATCCCTGGAATAAAACCTACTTGGTCAGGATGGATGATTGCTTTAATGTGTTCTTGGATTCGGTTAGCGAGATTTTATTGAGGATTTTTGCATCGATATTCATAAGAGAAATTGGTCTGAAGTTCTCTATCTTTGTTGTGTCTTTCTGTGGTTTAGGTATCAGAGTAATAGTGGCTTCACAAAATGAGTTGGGTAGAGTACCTTCTACTTCTATTTTGTGAAATAGTTTGTGCAGAACTGGAATTAGATCTTCTTTGAAGGTCTGATAGAACTCTGCACTAAACCCATCTGGTCCTGGGCTTTTTTTGGCTGGGAGACTATTGATAACTGCTTCTATTTCTTTAGGGGATATGGGACTGTTTAGATGGTCAACTTGATCCTGATTCAACTTTGGTACCTGGTATCTGTCCAGAAATTTGTCCATTTCATCCAGGTTTTCCAGTTTTGTTGAGTATAGCCTTTTGTAGAAGGATCTGATGGTGTTTTGGATTTCTTCAGGATCTGTTGTTATGTCTCCCTTTTCAGTTCTGACTTTGTTAATTAGGATTTTGTCCCTGTGCCCTTTAGTGAGTCTAGCTAAGGGTTTATTTATCTTGTTGATTTTTTCAAAGAACCAACTCCTCGTTTCTTTAATTCTTTGAATAGTTCTTCTTGTTTCCACTTGGTTGATTTCACCCCTGAGTTTGATTATTTCCTGCCGTCTACTCCTCTTGGGTGAATTTGCTTCCTTTTTTTCTAGAGCTTTTAGATGTGTTGTCAAGCTGCTAGTATGTGCTCTCTCCCGTTTCTTCTTGGAGGCACTCAGATCAGCATCCAAACGCTGACACCATTGCATACACTAGCAAGATTTTATCGAAAGGACCCAGATGTAGCTGTCTCTTGTGAGACTATGCCGGGGCCTAGCAAACACAGAAGTGGATGCTCACAGTCAGCTAATGGATGGATCACAGGGCTCCCAATGGAGGAGCTAGAGAAAGAACCCAAGGAGCTAAAGGGATCTGCAACCCTATAGGCGGAACAACATTATGAACTAACCAGTACCCCGGAGCTCTTGACTCTAGCTGCATATGTATCAAAAGATGGCCTAGTTGGCCATCACTGGAAAGAGAGGCCCATTGGACATGCAAACTTTATATGCCCCAGTACAGGGGAATGCCAGGGCCAAAAAGCGGGAGTGGGTGGGTAGGGGATTGGGGGTGGGTGGGTATGGGGGACTTTTGGTATAGCATTGGAAATGTAAATGAGCTAAATACCTAATAAAAAATGGAAAAAAAAAAAAGAAAGTACAAAATCTTTGGGCCAAACCCAGGAAAAATCTACTAAAAAAAGTGGGTTTTATTCAAACTGTTATTCCCATTGTCTTATTTTTTTCCCCCTACTGTGTGGCTCACTTAAAGGCTAGAATCCTTCCAGTACCTAGGCCACCCAATGTTTTAGAACCAGTGTGTGCTATCAGGAGACACTGTGAATGGCGCAAACAGACAGCCCAGTCACAGTGGAAGGTGTTTTACAAAACTGCCTCTCAAATCACATGAAGCTTTTTATGTGGTTGTTGCATGATGAAATGGTTAAATTGTGATCACATGGAAAAGAAAGTGTATCCTCCTCGTCCTTGTTCGAGACATGTGGTGTTTGGTGAGAAAAGCTCAGCAAATGATGTTCATGGGCAGCATCAGCAGAAATCTCAAGGATCTCGGGAGAAGAACTCAGCAGGAGCAGCTTGTGGACAACACCAGGAGAGTCTATGAGGATCCTGTCACTTCTTTCCATGTGAAAAATTTGCTGAGTTCTTTTTCTCTTTCCTATAAAAGTTCATCATTGTGAGGTTAGGGGGATAGGGAAGTATTTGCTGGATAAAAGGAGTACTGATCCTATATCTCCAGCACCTATATAAAACTGGACATGGTGGTATGTACCTGTAATCCAAAAGCAAGATATAGAGAGATGAGTCTCACAGAGAACTTGTGTCAGGATATAAAAAGAAGACACTCAACATTAACCTCTGGCCTCCACATGTACAGACATACACACACAAATATGCACCTACCTATCACAGAGAGAGAGAGAGAGAGAGAGAGAGAGAGAGATCTATATCTAGATTGATATATCTTATCATACACACACACAAACACACACATACAATATAGTATTGAAACAACATACTCTACTAAAGGAATATGTACATTTACTCCATGTTAATAAAATATTAACAAGAATTTAAACTACTCGTACTCCCTCCAACCAGGCTTCAGGTGTGGATCCTAGCATCAACAAAGGGCAGTGTACAGGTACAGGCAGAGTACCTTGTACAGTGCACATGCTCCAGGAGGCTTCAGGGGACTAGGCTCAATATTTCATTCTGGTGAAGATCTTTGAAACAAAGTAATAAAATAGGTTTTTGGGTTGGCTTTGGAGACTTTGGAGGAATTAAGTTATTTTTTAACAGTCTTAGTTTTATATTTTTAATTGATTTTTGGTTTAGCAAAAGAAATGATGAGATTCATTATGGCATCTTTATACTTAGGTATTATCATGCTTTGTTCTCATTGGGTCCTTTCCTTATAGCCCCTCTTCTAACTTCCTCTTCCCTTACCCCATTCCTTTTCTTCCAGTTACTCACAGTTTCTACATATGTTCACTCCATGAGCTGCAGGTGATATTTCAGAAGGGAAATGATCACTAATTTCAGTTAACTTGTAGTCTAGTTTTACTCTTTAAATACCATTATTTATTCATTAACCTTTAAAATAATCATGCTTCATATTTAATGAGTCCAATTATGTTCTTCCTACCACACCTGTGAAACATGCCACTTTTCCTTATTTAAAGCTTTGTGAAACATGATCTATGATGCTATATTATTCCAAGCAAGAAGCCTTTTAGTCACAAACCCCAGGAACAGATTAACAGAGCAATAAGCCTTTATCTTTACCACCAGTTTAACTTTTATTATTCTGTTCATAAGCTTTCTGGGGGGAAAAATTGTAGTAACAATCGGAGGTAGCTGGACATGGTGGCACATACTTTAATGTTAAAACAGGCATATCAGACCATTCTGATTTACACAGTGAGTTCCGGGACAGACAGGAATATGTACAGAGACACTGTCTCAAGAAAAAAAAAAGTACCTTATTTGTCCTTGTTGTTTATGTATGTTCTAGAAAGTGTTCTACCTTCTAATGATAACCTCTACCCAGCTTTTCCTGAAAATACCCTCTCCTTAATAACTGTGAGCAGGTAAAAAAGATTGATTGAGAAAATATCCCCAATTATACTACCCAGAAATTTTAATACAACTTTTTAATTTTCTCTTCAAAATTTCTCACATGTATGTGAATGTGTCCTTCACTTCCACAGTGGAGTTATCTTAGCTCTGTCCTGTCCAATTCCCATAGCGTCACTTTAAAATTCTCCTTTATCCTAAAAAAATTTAAGACATATTTTGAAATGAAATAAATCCTATATCTAGAACCTTGTTTTTTCATCACTCTTAGAACACATGTACTCAGATTTATTCAACTAAGATTATTTTTAAAGTGAATCCTACCATTCTAATATTTTTTCAGATATCATGTCAGTGTATGTTCAGGTTTCATTTCTATTGCTATAATAAAACATTCAGACCCAAAGCAACTTTGAGGAGGGGAAGAATTATCTGGTTTATACTTCTAGGGCACAGTTCATCATTAAGTGTAGTCAGGGCAGGAACTCAAGCAGTGGCTTGAAGTAGAAACCACTGTGGAAAGATACTTGCTATCTGGCTTGTTTGCTCATGCTCAAATAGCCTTTTTATACAGCCAGGACTGCTTATACAGGAATCTGTATTACCCACAGTGGATTGGCACACCCACAGCACTTAACAATTAACACTGTCCCCTATGAATGTCAACCGATTCCAGCCAATCTGTTCTGGACCACCCTTCAATCACACCTGTCCTCTCTGATGACTCTAGCTCATGTTAAATAGACAATTAAATCTGACCAGAGTAGCAAATCTGTCTAGAACAGAATAACCTTTAACAATGACAGTATCGTTCTGATACCCAGGTAACAACAGTCTGTATTACTTCCTCACATATCCACTGAGGTAACCTGCTTTTTCTGTCCTGTGGTTACTGTTATCATTTTACTTAAATCCAGATGGAGACAAACTTATAACTGTTTCCCTTGGTTAACACTTGTCTTATATTCTTCTGATCAATTGCAGTACATTTTGGGCTATATTAACCTTATGGAGATATCAATATAGTTTAGGGCTGTTGGTCTTTTTATTGGGATAGCTTCTCAGCTAATTTCTAACTTAACCCGACTTCTCTGCCATTATGTCCTTCCAAGGGTTCTCACTGCTGCTTTCTTGTCCATGCGTCTGTCCCTCTGTCTCTGCTCTAGCCATTAGCACTTTATTTACCAAAGGTCATATTTCTTTCTTTTTTTTATTACGTATTTTCCTCAATTACATTTCCAATGCTATCCCAAAAGTCCCCCCACCCCTGCCCCACTCACCTACCATCCCATTCCCATTTTTTGGCCCTGGCATACACCTGTACTGGGGCATATAAAGTTTGCCTGACCAATGAGCCTCTCTTTCCAGTGATGGCCAACAAGGCCATCTTTTGATACATATGCAGCTAGAGTCAAGAGTTTGGGGTACTGGTTAGTTCATAATATTGTTCCAATGACAGGGTTGCAGATCTCTTTAGCTCCTTGGATACTTTCTCTAGCTCCTCCATTGGGGGCCCTGTGATCCATCCAATAGTTGACTGTGAGCATCCACTTCTGTGTTTGCTAGGCCCCGGCCTAGTCTCACAAGGGACAGCTATATCACCTTCCTTGCAACAAAGGCATGCTAGTGTATGCAATAGTGTCATCATTTGGAGGCTAATTATGGAATGGATCCCTGGATATGGCAGTCTCTAGATGGTCCATCCTTTTGTTTCAGCTCCAAAGTTTGTCTCTGTAACTCCTTCCATGGGTGATTGTTTCCAATTCTAAGAAGGAGCAAAGTGTCGAAACTTTGGTCTTCGTTCTTCAGTTTCATGTGTTTTGCATCTTGTACCTTATATCTCGCTATACTAAGTTTCTGGGCTAATACCCATTTGTCAGTGAGTACATTTCAGTTGAGTTCTTTTGTGATTGGGTTACCTCACTCAGGATTATGCCATCCAGGTCCAACCATTTGCCTAGGAATTTTGTAAATTCATTCTTTTTAATAGCTGAGTGGTACTCCATTGTGTAAATGTACCATATTTTTGTATCCATTCCTCTGTTGAGGGGCATCTGGATTCTTTCCAACTTCTGGCTATTATAAATAAGGCTGCTATGAACATAGTGGAGCATGTGTCCTTCTTACCTGTAGGGACATCTTCTGGATATATGCCCAGGAGTGGTATTGGGGGATCCTCTGGTAGTACTATGTCCAATTTTCCGAGGAACCACCAGACTGATTTCCAGAGTGGTTGTACAAGCTTGCAATCCCACCAACAATGGAGGAGTGTTCCCCTTTCTCCACATCCTCGCCAGCATCTGCTGTCACCTGAGTTTTTGATCTTAGCCATTCTGACTGGAGTGAAGTGGAATCTCAGGGTTGTTTTGATTTGCATTTCCCTGATGATTAACGATATTGAACAATTTTTCAGGTGCTTCTCTGCCATTCAATATTCCTCAGGTGAGAATTCTTTGTTCAGCTCTGAGCTCCATTTTTAATGGGGTTATTTGATTTTCTGGAGTCCACCTTCTTGAGTTCTTTATATGTATTGGATATTAGTCCCCTATCTGATTTGGGATAGGTAAAGATCCTTTCCCCATCTCTTGGTGGCCTTTTTGTCTTATTGATGGTGTCTTTTGCTTTGCAGAAGCTTTGCAATTTTATGAGGTCCCATTTATCGATTCTTGATCTTACAGCACAAGCCGTTGCTGTTCTATTCAGGAATTTTTCCCCTGTACCCATATCTTCGAGGCTTTTCCCTACTTTCTCCTCTATAAGTTCCAGGCGTCTGTCCCTCTGCCTCTGCTCTAGCCGTTAGCACTTTATTTACCAAAAGGTCATATTTCTTTCTTTTTTTTTTTATTACGTACTTTCCTCAATTACATTTCCAATGCTATCCCAAAAGTCCCCCCACCCCTGCCCCACTCACCTACCATCCCATTCCCATTTTTTGGCCTTGGCATACACCTGTACTGGGGCATATAAAGTTTGCCTGACCAATGAGCCTCTCTTTCCAACAAGGCCATCTTTTGATACATATGCAGCTAGAGTCAAGAGTTTGGGGTACTGGTTAGTTCATAATATTGTTCCAACGACAGGGTTGCAGATCTCTTTAGCTCCTTGGATACTTTCTCTAGCTCCTCCATTGGGGGCCCTGTGATCCATCCAATAGTTGACTGTGAGCATCCACTTCTGTGTTTGCTAGGCCCCGGCCTAGTCTCACAAGGGACAGCTATATCACCTTCCTTGCAACAAAGGCTTGCTAGTGTATGCAATAGTGTCATCATTTGGAGGCTAATTACGGAATGGATCCCTGGATATGGCAGTCTCTAGATGGTCCATCCTTTTGTCTCAGCTTCAAAGTTTGTCTCTGTAACTCCTTCCATGGGTGATTGTTTCCAATTCTAAGAAGGAGCAAAGTGTCGAAACTTTGGTCTTCGTTCTTCAGTTTCATGTGTTTTGCATCTTGTACCTTATATCTCGCTATACTAAGTTTCTGGGCTAATACCCATTTGTCAGTGAGTACATTTCAGTTGAGTTCTTTTGTGATTGGGTTACCTCACTCAGGATTATGCCATCCAGGTCCAACCATTTGCCTAGGAATTTTGTAAATTCATTCTTTTTAATAGCTGAGTGGTACTCTATTGTGTAAATGTACCACATTTTTTGTATCCATTCCTCTGTTGAGGGGCATCTGGATTCTTTCCAACTTCTGGCTATTATAAATAAGGCTGCTATGAACATAGTGGAGCATGTGTCCTTCTTACCTGTAGGGACATCTTCTGGATATATGCCCAGGAGAGGTATTGGGGGTTCTTCTGGTAGTACTATGTCCAATTTTCCGAGGAACCACCAGACTGATTTCCAGAGTGGTTGTGCAAGCTTGCAATCCCACCAGAAATGGAGGAGTGTTCCTCTTTCTCCACATCCTCGCCAGCATCTGCTGTCACCTCAATTTTTGATCTTAGCCATTCTGACTGGTGTGAGATGGAATCTCAGGGTTGTGTTGCTTTGCATTTCTCTGATGATTAAGGATGTTGAACATTTTTTCAGGTATTTCTCAGCCTTTCGGTATTCCTCGGGTGAGAATTCTTTGTTCAGCTCTGAGCCCCATTTTTTAATGGGGTTATTTGATTTTCTGAAGTCCACCTTCTTGAGTTCTTTATATATGTTGGATATTAGTCCCCTATCTGATTTAGGATAGGTAAAGATACTTTCCCATTCTGTTGGTGGTCTTTTTGTCTTATTGACGGTGTATTTTGCCTTGCAGAAGCTTTGCAGTTTCATGAGGTACCATTTGTCAATCCTAGATCTTGCAGCACAAGCCATTGCTGTTCTATTCAGGTTTTTTTCCCTGTGCCCATATCTTCGAGACTTTTCCCCACTTTCTCCTCTATAAGTTTCAGTGTCTCTGGTTTTATGTGAAGTTCCTTGATCCACTTAGATTTGACCTTAGTACAAGGAGAGAGGAATGGGTCGATTTGCATTCTTCTACATGATAACAACCAGTTGTGCCAGCACCATTTGTTGAAAATGCTGTCTTTCTTCCACTGGATGGTTTTAGCTCCCTTGTCAAAGATCAAGTGACCATAGGTGTGTGGGTTCATTTCTGCGTCTTCAATTCTATTCCATTGGTCTACTTGTCTGTTACTATACCAGTACCATGCAGTTTTTATAACAATTGATCTGTAGAACAGCTTTAGGTCAGGCATGGTGATTCCACCAGAGGAACTTTTATCCTTGAGAAGAACTCTTGCTATCCTATGTTATTTTTTGTTTTGTTTTGTTTTTTTTGTTTTTTTTTGTTATTCCAGATGAACTTGCAGATTGCTCTTTCTAATTCATTGAAGAATTGAGTTGGATATTTGATGGGCATTGCATTGAATCTGTAGAGTGGTTTTGACAAGATAGCCATTTTTACAATGTTGATCCTGCCAATCCATGCGCATGGGAGATCTTTCCATTTTCTGAGATCTTATTTAATTTCTTTCCTCAGGGACTTGAAGTTTTGATTTTACAGATCTTTCACTTCCTTAGTTAGAGTCACGCCAAGATATTTTATATTATTTGTGACTATTGAGAAGGGTGTTGTTTCCCTAATTTCTTTCTCATCCTGTTTATTCTTTGTGTAGAGAAAGGCCATTGATTTGTTTGAGTTAATTTTATATCCAGCTACCTCACCGAAGCTGTTTATCAGGTTTAGGAGTTCTCTGGTGGAATTTTTAGGGTCACTTATATATACTATCATATCATCTGCAAAAAGTGATATTTTGACTTCATCATTTCCAATTTGTATCCTAAGATCTCCTTTTGTTGTCGAATTGCTCTGGCTAGGACTTCAAGTACTATGTTGAAGAGGTAGGGAGAAAGTGGGCAGCCTTGTCTAGTCCCTGATTTTAGTGGGATTGCTTCCAGCTTCTCACCATTTACTTTGATGTTGGCTACTGGTTTGCTGTAGATTGCTTTTATCATGTTTAGGTATGGGCCTTGAATTCCTGAATTTTCCAAGACTTTTATCATGAATGGGTGTTTGATCTTGTCGAATGCTTTTTCTGCATCTAACAACATGATCATGTGGGTTTTTTCTTTGAGTTTGTTTATATAATGGATTACATTCATGGATTTTTGTATACTAAACCATCCCTGCATCCCTGGATTAAAACCTACTTGGTCAGGATGGATGATTGCTTTAATGTGTTCTTGGATTCCGTTCTCGAGAATTTTGTTGAGGATAGTTGCATTGATATTCATAAGGGAAATTGGTCTGAAGTTCTCTATCTTTGCTGGATCTTTCTGGTTTAGGTATCAGAGTAATTGTGGCTTCATAAATCAGTTGGGTAGGGTTCCCTCTACTTCTATTTTGTGGAATAGTTTGTGCAGAACTGGGATTAGATCTTCTTTGAAGGTCTGGTAGAACTCTGCACTAAACCCATCGGGTCCTCGATTTTTTTTGGCTGGGAGACTATTAATGAATGTTTCTATTTCTTTAGGGGTTATGGGACTGTTTAGATCGTTAACCTGATCCTGATTTAACTTTGGTACTTGATATCTGTCTAGAAATTTGTCCATTTTGTCCAGGTTTTCCAGTTTTGTTGAGTATAGCCTTTTGTAGAAGGATCTGATGGTGTTTTGGATTTCTTCAGGATCTGTTGTTATGTCTCCCTTTTCATTTCTGATTTTATTAATTAGGATGTTGTCCCTGTGCCCTCTAGTGAATCTAGCTAAGGGTTCATCTATCTTGTTGATTTTCTCAAAGAACCAACTCCTCGTTTGGTTAATTCTTTGAATAGTTCTTCTTGTTTCCACTTAGTTGATTTCACCCCTGCGTTTGATTATTTCCTGCTGTCTACTCCTCTTGGGTGAATTTGCTTCCTTTTTTTCTAGAGCTTTTAGATGTGTTGTCAAGCTGCTAGTATGTGCTATCTCCCGTTTCTTCCTGGAGGCACTTCAGAGCTATGAGTTTCTCTCTTAGAAATGCTTTCATTGTGTCCCATAGGTTTGGGTATGTTGTGGCTTCATTTTCATTTAACTCTAAAAAGTCTTTAATTTCTTTCTTCACTCCTTCCTTGACCAAGGTATCAATGAGAAGAGTGTTGTTTAGTTTCCACGTGAATGTTGGCTTTCCATTATTTATATTGTTATTGAAGATCAGCCTTAGGCCATGGTGGTCTGATAGGATACATGGGACAATTTCAATATTTTTGTATCTGTTGAGGCCTGTTTTGTGACCAATTATATGGTCAATTTTGGAGAAGGTCCCGTGAGGTGCTGAGAAGAAGGTATATCCTTTTGTTTTAGGATAAAATGTTCTGTAGATATCTGTCAGGTCCATTTGTTTCATAACTTCTGTTAGTTTCACTGTGTCCCTGTTTAGTTTCTGTTTCCACGATCTGTCCATTGATGAAAGTGGTGTGTTGAAGTCTCCCACTATTATTGTGTGAGGTGCAATGTGTGCTTTGAGCTTTACTAAAGATTCTTTAATGAATTTGGCTGCCCTTGTATTTGGAGCATAGATATTCAGAATTGAGAGTCCCTCTTGGAGGATTTTACCTTTGATGAGTATGAAGTGTCCCTCCTTGTCTTTTTTGATAACTTTGCATTGGAAGTCGATTTTATCTGATATTAGAATGGCTACTCCAGCTTGTTTCTTCAGACCATTTGCTTGGAAAATTGTTTTCCAGCCTTTCACTGTGAGGTAGTGCCTGTCTTTTTCCCTGAGATGGGTTTCCTGTAAGCAGCAGAATGTTGGGTCCTGTTTGTGTAGCCAGTCTGTTATTCTATGTCTTTTTATTGGGGAATTGAGTCCATTGATATTAAGAGATATTAAGGAAAAGTAATTGTTGCTTCCTTTTATTTTTGTTGTTAGAGTTGGCATTCTGTTCTTGTGGCTGTCTTCTTTTTGGTTTGTTGAGGGATTACTTTCTTGCTTGTTCTAGGGCGTGATTTCTGTCCTTGTATTGCTTCTTTTCTGTTATTATCCTTTGAAGGGCTGGATTCGTGTAAAGATAATGTGTGAATTTGGTTTTGTCGTGGAATACTTTGGTTTCTCCATTTATGGTAATTGAGAGATTGGCTGGGTATAGTAGATTTGGCTGGCATTTGTGTTCTCTTAGTGTCTGTATAACATCTGTCCAGGCGCTTCTGGCTTTCATAGTCTCTAGTGAAAAGTCTGGTGTAATTCTTATAGGTCTGCCTTTATATGTTACTTGACCTTTCTCCCTTACTGCTTTTAATATTCTCTCTTTATTTAGTGCATTTGTTGTTCTGATTATTATGTGTCGGGAGGAATTTCTTTTCTGGTCCAGTCTATTTGGAGTTCTGTAGGTTTCTTGTATGTTCATGGGCATGTTATTCTCTAGGTTTGTGAAGTTTTCTTCTATAATTTTGTTGAAGATATTTGCTGGCCCTTTTGAAAATCTTCATTCTCATCAAGTCTTATTATCTGTAGGTTTGGTCTTCTCATTGTGTCCTGGATTTCCTGGATGTTTTGAGTTGGGATCTTTTTTGCGTTTTGTATTATCTTTGATTGTTGTGCTGATGTTCTCTATGGAATCTTCTGCACCTGAGATTCTCTCTTCCATCTCTTGTATTCTGTTGCTGATGCTTTCGTCTATGTTTCCAGATTTCTTTCCTAGGTTTTCTATCTCCAGCGTTGCCTTGCTTTGGGTTTTCTTTATTGTGTCTACTTCCCTTTTTAGGTCTAGTATGGTTTTGTTCATTTCCATCACCTGTTTGGATGTCTTTTCCTGTTTTTCTATAAGGACTTCTATCTGTTTGGTTGTTTTTCTATTTTTCTTTAAGAACTTGTAACTCTTTAGCAGTGTTCTCCTGTATTTCTTTAAGTGAGTTATTAAAGTCCTTCTTGATGTCCTCTACCATCATCATGAGATAAGCTTTTAAATTCAGGTCTAGCTTTTCGGTTGTGTTGGGGTGCCCAGGACTATGTGGCCTGGGAGTGCTGCATTCTGATGATGGTGAGCCATCTTTATTTCTGTTAGTAGGATTCTTACATTTGCCCTTTGCCATCTTGTATTCTCTGGAGCTAGTTGTTATAGTTGTCTCTGGTTAGAGCTTGTTTCCTAGGTGATTATGTTAGCCTCTATCAGCAGACCTGGGAGACTAGCTCTATCCTTAGTTTCAGTGGTCAGAGTACTCTCTGCATGCAAGCTCTCCTCTTGAAGGGATGGTGCCCAGATATCTGGTGTTTGAACCTGCCTCCTGGCAGAAGTTGTGTTCCACTCAACAGAGGACTTAGGATCCTGTGGCAGATCCTGTGTGGGTCCTTTTGGGTGTCCGGAGACTCCCCTGGGCCATGAACCACGATGCTGCAGGGGGCCGCATGAAACTTCTTTTGTCAATGCAATTAGTCCAAGTCTCTTCACCTTACCCTCAGGTAAACTTTTCAGACAAGGGCAAAAAGTAGCCACATTCTTCACCAAAATACCACAAAAACAGTCTTTATGCCACATTCTGAAATTCTTCTTTGAAATCTCTTGGGCCAAGTCAACACAGTTCAAATTACTCCCAGCAGCTAAGTCTTCCTTATTCCTACTAGGATGACCCATTAAGCCCCATTTAAAACATTCCATTGCTTTCCAAATACAAAGTCCTAAAATCCACATTCTTTCAAATGAAAACATGGTCAGGCCTATCACAACAATACCCCACTCCCAGTACCAACTTCTGTCTTAGTTAGGGTTTTACTGCTGTGAACAGACACCATGACCAAGGCAAGTCTTATAAAAAACAACATTTAATTGAGGCTGGCTTACAGGTTCAGAGGTTCAGTCCATTATCATCAAGGTGGGAGTATGGCAGTATCCAGGCAGGCATGGTGCAGGAGGAGCTGAGAGTTCTATGTCTTCATCCAAAGGCTGCTACTGGAAGACAAAAAACCGAGGATAGCAAAAACTCTTCTCAAGGATAAAAGAACCTTTGGTGGAATCACCATGCCGGACCTAAAACTGTACTACAGAGCAATTGTGGTCAAAACTGCATGGTACTGGTATAGTGACAGACAAGTAGACCAATGGAACAGAATTGAAGACCCAGAGATGAATCCACATACCTATGGTCACTTGATCTTTGACAAGGGAGCTATAACCATCCAGTGGAAAAAAGACAGCATTTTCAACAAATGGTGCTGGCACAACTGGCGGTTATCATGTAGAAGAATGCGAATTGATCCATTTCTATCTCCTTGTACTAAGGTCAAATCTAAGTGGATTAAAGAACTCCACATAAAACCAGAGACACTGAAACTTATAGAGGAGAAAGTAGGGAAAAGCCTCGAAGATATGGGTACAGGGGAAAAATTCCTGAATAGAACAGCAACAGCTTGTGCTGTAAGATCAAGAATCGATAAATGGGACCTCATAAAATTGCAAAGCTTCTGCAAAGCAAAAGACACCGTCAATAAGACAAAAAGGCCACCAAGAGATGGGGAAAGGATCTTTACCTATCCCAAATCAGATAGGGGACTAATATCTAATACATATAAAGAACTCAAGAAGGTAGACTCCAGAAAATCAAATAACCCCATTAAAAAATGGGGCTCAGAGCTGAACAAAGAATTCTCACTTGAGGAATATCGAATGGCAGAGAAGCACCTGAATAAATGTTCAACATCCTTAATCATCAGGGAAATGCAAATCAAAACAACACTGAGATTCCACTTCACTCCAGTCAGAATGGCTAAGATCAAAAACTCAGGTGACAGCAGATGCTGGTGAGGGTGTAGAGAAAGGGGAACACTCCTCCATTTTTGGTGGGATTGCAAGCTTGCACAACCACTCTGGAAATCAGTCTGGCGGTTCCTCAGAAAATTGGATATAGTACTACCGGAGGATGCCGCAATACCTCTCCTGGGCATATATCCAGAAGATGTCCCAACTGGTAAGAATAACACATGCTCCACTATGTTCATAGCAGCCTTATTTATAATAGCCAGAAGCTGGAAAGAACCCAGATGCCCCTCAACAGAGAAATGGACACAGAAAATGTGGTACATTTACACAATGGAATACTACTCAGCTATTAAAAAAATGAATTTATGAAATTCCTAGGCAAATGGATGGACCTGGAGGGTATCATCCTGAGTGAAGTAACCCAATCACAAAGGAACTCGCACAATATTATAGATTTATTACATCGATATTTCATTATATAGATATTTCTCTGTCACCAGTGAAATGAGGGAATTCAATCCAGGTTTGTTTATACTAAAGACAGTACTATTAGGAAGCTACTATTGGGTGGGCAAGTTCACTGACCCCAAAAACCAAGGCCAGAGAAGTTGTCAAGGCGGAAAGTATGAGGGTAAGTGATGGAGAGAGAACAATGTGCCCATGCAGAGAAAGAAGAGGAGAAAAGGGAGAGAGAGAGACTAAAATGTCTGAATCACATAGAGTGGAGCCTCTGGGAAAGGGCAGGCCAGCTCCTGGGCTGCAAACTTCAGGTTTGGGGGCAGGTTATATAAGGTGAGGACAGAGCGATTTTGGAAGAACTTGGAAGTCAGATCTGCTTTGGTATGTAAAATATACAACTCAGTCTTTTGTAGTGGATCCAAAGCAAACATTTTTTTTAATAGCATCTAGATTTTTAAAAACTTTATCTATTAATGTATTTTTAAAAATGTTGCAGTGCTCCATCTGCATATATACCTGTATGCCAGACGAAGTCATCAGATACTTTTATAGATCATGTGCTTGCTGAGAATTGAATTTAGTATCTCTGGAAGAGCAGCCAATATTTTTAACCACTGTTCCATCTCACAGGCCCTAGAATATTTTTAAAATAAATTTTCCTTAAGGAGTTTTGTGTTTATGGAGATATAACTTGAATCGGAAGAATGAATAAATTCTTGATTTTTTTTAATGTTCTGGTTTACAATACAGTGGTTTCATTCCTCTTAAAAATGAAAGATTTTTTTCCATTATAAACATATCTGACATAAGGAAATACTTTCTTGCTAAATGGTTTTTAAACATCACATCAGCATTTTTCTGTGCCAATGTAACTCTGGAATGTCAATTTTCATGCTTGCTCTATTTTTCACATGTACAAAATATCTATATCCTTTTAAATATTCCTTATTGTTGAAACTTGTGTTCTGTGTATGTGTGTACAAATAAGTATATGTGTGTTTATGTATGTGTGTGTGATGGTGGCGAGATGTCAGTGGTCAGAGGTCAAATTCAGGTGTTGTCCTCTGTCAATATCGTCCTTTTCTCTCCCTGCCTACTTTGTTTTTGAGGCAAGATTTCTCCCTGTGACTGTCTGACTTGAAGCTTCAGAGGTTGCTATGACTCTACTTCTCCAGCACAGGGATTGGTTATAAGCATGTGATACTATTTCTGGGTTTTTTACAGAAGTGCAAGGATCAACCAAGGTTTTTATGGTAGAGTGTTTTTATGGCAAGTGCTTTACCAACTGAGTCATCTCTGCAACACTTATTTTCTCTCAATTTAGAAGGCCTGGATCAATTATATTTTGATGTGTGTGTGTGTGTGTGTGTTTTCTCTGATATTATTTGCAAGGTAAAATTAGTAGTTTAATGTTTAAAGCGAGCCTGATTAGTTGAGTGCTCTTTTAAAGCTTGAAAGGTATGTTTTACTTGGTTTACTTAAAATATTCATACTCCTTACAAATTATAATTATGTTTAGTTATCTTTAGCCCAATTTCCATATATTGTCAACCTTTTATGTGACCTGCTATGACTGATAAATTCTTTGTAATTTATAAACAAACCTCTTAGCGTCCACCAAGAAAGAAGGTAAGAATGCCACTAGACGGCATTTGAGGCCTATAGCAGAGATTTCCTGCTTTGTTGTAACACATCTATGGTATACCTACCAGTGTATTTAGAATGTGTATTGAGTTACAACCCTGTTAGACTGGCCTTCAGTATTCTAATACCTTAGAAATTATTAAAATTCTGACCAAACTGTTTCAATGTCTACATTTGAACTTACAAGAAATGCAACACTGCATTCCCAGCCTGAGACTTTCTAAGTCAGAAAGAATGAAGATGTTCCAGGATTGGTTCAATAAGCCCATTTATTGGCATGGGTTCAGAGGGCATATGATGGCATTTCCATGTTGTTGTGTTTTGGACCAAATAATTAAACCAAAGATTCATGATAGTGAAATAAGTAGAGTAAGTTTACCCAGGAACAGAAAGGCACTGCTGAAAATGGATGGGTTAGAGAGCTGGGACAGATGTGAAACTGTCAAAACCCAGGGTACAAGAGTCTGGATTCTTTGTATGTCATTTACATAGCACCCATCTTATACTATGACCATAGGCGTTTTCAAAATTGCCCAGCAACTTCAGTTCCAGCCTCTGCCAACTGGTATCTTTTATATGTTATCCTCTATCTATCTCTCCCTGTCTCTGTCTCTGTCTCTGTCTCTGTCTCTGTCTCTCTCTAGCTTACTTTTCTCTTCTTTTCTCTCTTTTTTTTTCTTAGCTATTTTCTTTATTTACATTTCAAATGTTATCCCCTTTTCTAATTTCCCCACTCAAAATCACTTATCCCCTCCCCCCTTCTCCTCCTGTCCAACTCACCCACTCCTGCTTCCTGGCCCTGGCATTCCCTTATACTGGAGCATAGAACCTTCACAGGACCAAGGGTCTCTCCTCCCAGTGATGACTGACTAGGCCACCCTCTGCTACAAATGCAGTCTAGCTTACTTTTCTACTACAATCCCATTGGTTGACTTTAACTCCAACTTTTAAGAACAACATCTATAGGGAATTGCCTCTTGATGCAAGTTAAGCCATCTAGAGACCACCACAAGGACACTTTTGAAAGTAAAAAGAAAGACCCCATAACCAGAGCCACTCTGGTTATATGAAGGGGAAATGGACCGAGATACAAGAGGCTAACTCTTCCTGCACAGTCTTGGCCAGGGGGCACTATTGCACTTTTCAGCAGCATGGCAGGTGCTGTGCTGGAGCATAGAGAGGAGGAAAGATGCTCTGTTGCTCACTGAATCAAGAAGATTCAGGTCTCCAACATGAGGGCATAGGTCTTAAATCAGGGAGGTCCCATTTGCACCAGAGAAAGACAGTGGTCAAAATAGGGAAATTGGCTAGGCTGGGAGGGTTCTCCACATACCATGTTCTAGACAACCTGAACCATCTAGCAATCCAGAGCTTTTTCACTGGCTACCTGACTCCCATGGAGGACCAATGTATCTCAGTGAAGACCTGGTGTTTTCTAGATGAGAAGTATACACCATACCTATCCCTGTCTGAAAAGCCCTCCTTGGTTTGTGCTTTGTTCAGCCAGCCTTCACTGTGCAGTACCTCCTCATCACCAGAGGAAGGGAAATCGGGAAGTAGTATTCTGTCTTGTGGTAGAAGCAGTGTTAGTGGCAGTGGGCTTGGGATTGCTCATTCCTCCTTTCATTTTAGATTTGCTTCTCTAACCAATGGAACAGACAGAAACACACAGAGAGACACGAAGACAGGCAAACAGTAAAGACAGCCAATGATGGCCACCCCATAGACTTAAATCAGGCAGTTCACTGATATCTCACTTGGATCCTGTACACCAGAACTGGTGCCATGCCCATTCTTTACTAAAAGTCCTGTTTAGACGGCACCATAAACAGACATACTTTCAAAACAACAGGTTCTGATGACTTACTGTATGTAATTTTATGCTTTAGGGCAGAGGCTCGAGGAGCCCCTCTGATGGAATAGACTAGAAGTCAGAGAAATTTGTGCAACCCCTAAACATCTCAGGGTGTGCTTCCCCAAGGAACTCTCTGATTTCTACCTGTTTTAGATACAAAAGAAATCTAGGATTCTCCAGTACCCCAGTATTATGTCAGTCTCTGGGTTCTTAATGTTGCCTCCAGAACATTGTGAAGGAATCCCAAAAGAGACCACTTAATCATAAACTTAAAGCTTTAAAGAAAGTATTTATTGCTGGCCTGCAGCACATGACAGAACTTTCCCAAATCAGTCATCCCAAAATCTTTGAATTTTTTGTCTTTTATGCATAAAAGCAAGAACCTGTTTATCACACTTTAGGTAGCAAGAAGCAGAAATATAGATGCCCCCCCCCCAAATGTTAGTACATTGGGGACTTTCCTAGTAATATTAGCCAGGTCTTTGATGAATCTTGTCTTTGTTCTCATTTTGGTAGTTGTTGGGGCTTATGTGCTGCATTTAAAGTCATAATTGTGCCTTTAACATGTCATCACTTGTGCTAAGGCCTGGGGATTTGTTACACACACTCTGCCTCTTCTCTGTAACATGCTAGCAAGTATTTTATAGTTAAGATAATGTTGACCTTGATTATTATTGTCAAAGTATCAGGATGTAAAATCACTTGGAAACAAGCCACTGGCATGTCTGAAGAATTATCATATTAAGGTAGCTGAGATAAAAAGTCCTGCCTCAACTGTGGGAGGCATCATTCTACTGTCTGGCATCCTAAACTGAATGAGAACGAGAAAGTGAACTGAGCACCAACATTCATTTTAGTCTGCTTCCTGATTCTGGATGCAATGTGAATGACTTTCTCTTGCCCTTGTTGCCATGCCTTCCACACCAGGAGCCTTCAACTTGTGAGCCAAAATAAAATCTTTGTGCCCTTTAAGTTTGTTTTCTCTCCAGCATTTTGTCACAACAATGAGACATACAACGAATACAAAGACAGAAAAAGAAGTGATAAGATCTGTAGGAAAGCGCACTGAAAAGGAATGACAGTGTTTATTTCTCCCTCACCAAGTCCTTTGAGAATATATGTTCCACTAGGACCTATCTCTGCTGGGCATATCATGCTTTTACCATTACCATCTCAGAGTGCAGACTACCTTGCCCTACTAGCTATGGTAACTAATGAGCAGAGCAATACAGCAATGGCCAGATCTATGAAAAGTGCAATGTTACTATTGACAGACAGTCCACACTAGATGACATAGTGGGAAGTCCACCACACTTTCACCTAGAAGTCTAGCCATTACTCTCTCTTGCCTTACCTCACACTCATATGATATTAAGAGATACTAGCATATATAGAATGTGGAAGGTTAATTAAGTGTAACTCCAAGATGTGGCTTCCATGAGATCTTCTATAATGAACTAAGACCTTTTGGTAATGTAGTTGTTTTAGGGTCTTATAAGTAAACTCACTCTTGTTCTGTGTTAGAAAGCCCAGTAATGTCACTGGTTTGACAGATTAGACTTTGGTGGAATCATGCTTTCTTCTTTCATTTGGTACAGTATCTGCATGAATAGACATTTCTTGGTATCTCCCGTGGAAAAGTCAATACGAAAATACAGAACATCATTTTCTTTTCTGTTCATTTTGATGTGTGTGTCTGATGTGTGTATGCGAGTTCATATCTCATGCATGCACAGATCTAAGAAGGGCATCAATGTCCACCACATTTTGGTGCAAGTTTTCATTCATTTTTAAGCTCCTTTTGGTTTGGCTATTCTATTAAGCCATCAAGTCCTTGCAGTCTTTCTATGTTCTTTCCAAAGTGTATTTATTACAGAAAAATAATCTACAAGGATCCTACACCTATATTACCCAGTTAGAACTATACACCCAAGAGGACTCAGAAATGGGGCTCAATGCGACAACACAATGGAAAGATATTCAGTGTGCCTTGCCTGTGAACCACTGACATTTAGAGAGCATAAACCACAGTGATCTCTCCATGGGTCATATCATCAAACTGTGTTGAGGATTACGGACACGATGTACTCTGAAAACCCACAGATAATAGACCAAATGGCTTGGGCACAGGGAGGTTTTCATCAGAATACTGGAAGCCGGGAGCAGGCAGTATATACACAATTGTAATTATAGAGAATGGGACTCCTTATTTACACTTTACTTTGCTCATATCTTTAATGAGTTCCCAGTAATAGCACATGTGAATTGAAAAGGCCTTAACTATTTTCTACACCCTGCCATTCTTATGAGCCAATTACAAGGTGCCTCTCTCAATGCTGATTGCTGCAAACTCCAGGCTATTTATGTGGAGCAGGTGTCTTGCCAATAATAATGATCATCTAATTTCCCAGAGATAAGGAGGGGGAATTTTAAAAGACAATGAAAGGACAACTCTGTGCATTCCAAGCAAAACAGCTGGTATGTGGTAACCTCTCATTTGCCTGTTATGTGAATGCTACACCTTCACCTGTGCAATTCTTTCTCTTTTTCTTTTACTATTACTACATTTCAGAGACTGTGTAAGCAAATGAAAATAGCCGTTAAATGCACTTATACTGCAACCATACGGATCAGAGTTCCAAAACCCATGTAATAAGCCAAATAAACTAAAGAATCACAAATAGTAATGGCTATTAAAATGTGCTTTCCACAAATTCAAAAAAATATCTTTTATTAACTGGTTCACACCTGTGTGGTGGTTTGAATGTGATGTCCTCCATGATTTCAAGCATTTGACAATTTGGTCTCTAGGATGTGGTGCTGTTTGGGGAATCTTAGGGCATGTGGTCTATGCTGAAGATGCATGTTACTAGGAGTCGGCTTAAACATTTCCATTGCTTTCTCTCTGCTGTCTCTTTGCAGTTTGAGATACTGGTTCTCAAGCAGCCTTGTTCTACACATTGCCTGACTGACTGTAATGGACTCTTATTCTTCTAGAAGTATAACCAACAAATAAATCATTCCATCTAAAAATTGCCTTTACTGTGGTATTTTTATCAAGGAAAGAGAAAAGTAACTAAGACAATCTTGTTCTCTCTTTTCTCTATAGGTGCATATGTGTCCGTATATGGAGGTCAAAGGTAAATCACTCCTCATCTATTGTCCACCTTGGGTTCTTTGAGACAGGGTCTTTTAATGCCTTGACTATTCCCAGGTAGGCTATTATATTTGGTCAGAAAGATTCAAGGATCCACCAGATTTCATCTCCCCAGTGTTGGAATTCAGAGGAATTGTCACCACATCTGGCTTTTAGTACATGGGGTTTAGGGATTAAACTCAAGCCCTTATACTTAGATGACAAGACAAGCACTTTATCAGATGAGATATCCTTCCTCTTAGGCCACATGAAAGATTTTCCTTTGGTGTATTCTTCTTTGATATTAGCAATTTTCTAACTAGGAGCCTGTCTTAATTACTTAGAAAAGAAGGTGAAGGAACACCGTGTTAAAAACAGCTAATAGAAGAGAATTTATATGGGCTAACAGTTTTAGAGGGATAAGCCAACTGGTGGTGAAACATACCAGCAAGTGGGATGCTGAGAGGTCCATATCTCAACTGTCAGCATCAAGCAGAGAGAGAGAATGGAAAGTAGCTTGAGTCTTTATACCCTTAAAGCCCATGCCCAGGGATGTTCTTCCTCCTACAAGGATGCACATCCTAAACCTCCCACAATAGTGCCACCAGCTGTGGATTGCCAGATCAAATTCTGGAACCTATAGGAACATTTCCCACTTAAACCACCACAAAAGTATTTCTTCTTAGAATCTCTTTGAATAACCTAGCTGTGTGTGATGATGCTATACTTTTTAGGTAATACAGAAACATGAATCTATATAAAGCCAAAACTCCTAAAGACATGTGTGTGTGCACCATAAAACTACAACAAACCCCATTAGTGAATTTTAATAGGTGCCATAAATCCTGCCTGGTTTGCTTTCTACACAGCGCAGGTGATACTCTATTTGAACATCTGTATTTGTGTATTTCAGGATTGTTGTTGTTGTTGTTGTATAGTATTATTGGGATGGTGGCCCTGGTAGTTAGTCTTAGGTATGTTTATGTTGGGGCTGCACATAGGTCTCGAGGAGCTTGTGGAGATCCTCTTTTCCTGGCCAGTATTCTCTTAAGTATTGACATGAATGGAACTCTGGGTGCTGTGGATCAGTGAGAGGGGTCCTGGCAGGTGGTCCATGCTAGAGTCCCCTGCAACAGGGAGCTACTAGTCATTGATATAAATCACCTCTGGTGTTTCCATTCATTATTTCCAAGAGCACAATACAGAGTCAAAATTATCTCAATGTGAATTAAGGGGTGGTAGTGGAGAGGATTCCTGAGGAAACTCTTGGGATTCTAAGGTTTGTTTTTTTGGTTTTGGTTTTGGTTTTTGTTTTTGTTTTTGTTTTTTTGTTTTTTGTTTTTTTTTCCCTTATGAGCTTTTTGCTTTTATACTCAGTATTACTCTTTACAGGAGCTTATTTGGATTGACTTTTCTCTAATTGTTCTACAGTCCAATGAAAATTTAAGAACAGTAGTGTGTTACACACCTGTTTATGTACATTTTGTCTATCTATTTTTAATATATAAAATCAGTAATTTCGCTTTTTTTTTTTATTCTCCTCAGTAACACCTGTGTATCCAGGTATGCCAAATCTATAGTCAAGGGTTTTTTTCTGAAAGTGACCCAACCCAAACTGGCCACTTATTTAATACCTTATTGGTACAAAAAGACAAAAGAGCAATGATGCTTGTTCATAAAGGAACTAACATGTAATTTCCCCTCAAGGATGAGCTTTTCTAGAGGAAAGAGCCTCAAGAGTTTTCAAAGGGCCTAGAATAACATATCATAAATGACAAAAGAAGTCCCTAAGGAAAATTATATTTCCCTTTAAAACCTGTAAATGGAAAAATATTGAAAATATGGTACACATGTACAAATGAACTACCATTTATTTATATGAAAAAGGAAATCACAGAATTTGCAGATAAATTAATAGACATAGAAGGCATAATATTAAGGAAGGAAACCCAATTTAAAAAAAAATAGTGTACTGGCTAGTTTTGTGTCAACTTGACACAGCTGGAGTTATCACAGAGAAAGGAGCTTCAGTTGAGGAAATGACTCCATGAGATGCAATTGTAAGGCATTTTCTCAATTAGTGATCAAGGGGGAAAGGCCCCTTGTGGGTGGGACCATCTCTGGGCTGGTAGTCTTGGTTCTATAAGAAAGCAGGCTGAGCAAGCCAGGTGAGGCAAGCCAGTAAAGAACATCCCTCCATGGCCTCTGCATCAGCTCCTGCTCCCTGACCTGCTTGAGTTCCAGTCCTGACTTCCTTTGGTGATGAACAGCAGCATGGAAGTGTAAGCCGAATAAACCCTTTCCTCCCCAACTTGTTTCTTGGTCATGATGTTTGTGCAGGAATAGAAACCCTGACTAAGACAAATTGGTACCAGCAGAGTGGGGTATTCCTGTGACAACCTGACCATGTTTTGGGGAGGTCTGTGGAAGGACTTTGGAACTTTGGTCTTGAAGATCCATTTGTTGTTAAGAGCTCTGTGGGATGTTGTGTAGGAGCTTGGAAGATAATGTTGAGAACAGTGCAGAAGATGGAGGCCTGGCTTGTGAAATTTCAGAGGGAAAATTAAAGACTCTTTTCAGGGCCATTGCTGTTTTGATTGTGAAGATTCTGTAGTTCTGGTTAGCTGGGGCTGAAGAATCAGCTGTGATTAACAAGATACCAGAACTACTGAAGCAAAAGCTTTGCATTACTGGGACTATTGATGCTGGTTAGCTGGAGCTAAGAAATTAGCGGTGATTAAGAAGAGACCAGCATCATTGAGGTGACATCTTCTGGGAAGTGTTTTCTGAGAGCACAGTGGCTGTGTTCCAGATATAGCCAAAGTTGTACCTTGTGCTGTGGCTGGACTTGGTAATGTGTAAGAGTCACCCAGGTGGTACTGGTTTTGAAGGCATGAAGGAGTTGAGCAGAACAGCTGAGGCTTGGCACTGTGAGAGGCCATGGAAGGCCATTGGTGAAAGTCCAGCCTCATTTGCAATTGATGGCCCAGGACTGAAGGGGTCATGCAGTGTTTTGGAGATGCCAGTACCATGAGATGACCACCAAGAACAGCAGCAGCAGTGGAGTACAGGCATCTGGAGCCTAGAGGATGACGCGTGTGCTACAAAGGGCCTGGCTGGAGAAGTGACCCAAGCCCTTGGAGGAGCCCAGAAGATTGTGAGTTGGATCCCAGACATTGGACAGTTGGAGATTGACTTTTGCTTTTGATTGTGACTGTGCCCTGATATTTTCCCTCTTGAAGGAAGAAACTGTTTTAGTGGAGCCCACAGTTAAGAGACTTTTAATTGTAAAAAGACTTTGAATTTTAAAAGAGATGGATATTTTAAAGAGATTGAAAATTTAAGAATATGTAAAGACTGTGGGACTTTTAAAGTTATTTAGAATGGGGATGAATAAGATTGTAAGGGTTGAGGCTTACTAGTGATGTTTTTGTGTGTCAAGTTGACAAGGGGTCAATTGTACTGGCTAGTTTTGTGTCAACTTGACACAGCTGGAGTTATCACAGAGAAAGGAGCTTCAGTTGAGGAAATGACTCCATGAGATGCAATTGTAAGGCATTTTCTCAATTAGTGATCAAGGGGGAAAGGCCCCTTGTGGGTGGGACCATCTCAGGGCTGGTAGTCTTGGTTCTATAAGAAAGCAGGCTGAGCAAGCCAGGTGAGGCAAGCCAGTAAAGAACATCCCTCCATGGCCTCTGCATCAGCTCCTGCTCCCTGACCTGCTTGAGTTCCAGTCCTGACTTCCTTTGGTGATGAACAGCAGCATGGAAGTGTAAGCCGAATAAATCCTTTCCTCCCCAACTTGCTTCTTGGTCATGATGTTTGTGCAGGAATAGAAACCCTGACTAAGACAAATAGTAACCACATTTACCTTCATATTTTGATCCAGCATACGATGTATGCCCATGCACACATGCACACATACACACACACATACACACACACTCACACTCATACACACACACATACAGAGAGGGGGGGAGGGAGAGAGGGAGGGAGGGAGGGAGGGAGGGAGGAGTGTCAAGAGCTAAACCTCTGGGATTGTGAATGGTTTCTCTTTGGTTTATATTTATTTATTTTTGTTTTATGTAGTCAAGTGTTTTGCTTGTAATATATACATACACACATACAATATGTTCTTACTTGGTGCTCTGGAGAACATAGAGAACATCCAATTATCATAACATCGATGATAGTTACCTGTCATATAGGTTCTGAGTAGGTGCTCTGGAATGTCATCCAGGGATATTAACCACAGAGACATCTCTCTAGCCTATACATTAACAAAGTTAACTTAAAAAGTTACTTTCCAGTAATAAATATCTTAACACTGAAAAAAACAATTACAAAACCAACAGCAGAGTTAGTATAATTTCTTGATGGCTAAACCCTTCAGCAAGTTCTGTTCCCAAGCTGAGAGTAATGGTGTAGAAGCCCCTCTCTCTGGAGAGCTCTTCTCTCCTTGACTGTGATTATTTGTATTTCCCCTTAAGTTACAGAATCCATTTTTTCTTTTTTTTACCATTTTGTCTCAAGAACAGACCTGAGCAAATTGATCTACCACCCATCAATGTGAGGCTTTTAAGAGGATTGTCTTACTCTTTAGTCTTTTAGCATGAAATTCAAGAAGATGATGCCGCCAGATTATTCCCGTGTGACTAGTGTTTAGAAGAATATTTGACCCAGCAAATGTTTTTCCTTAAGTAGTGATTACTTGTAACAGTAAAAACAGTGATGGGCATTAACTGTTCAGAAGAGGCCAGATTCCTCCTGAGGGCTTTACAAACATTGGTGCAGACAACTGTTATCACAGTTTTTAGGGTATGATCTTGTAATCTGCCAGCCTAGAAAAGCCAAGCTCAGCCATCTATCTTGTATAAGGCAAGGGGATGAATTAACAGAAATAAAATAGAAGACATTTATTCAAACATGGTCACTTTGGAAATGTAAACAGAGGTCCACTGGCCCCAATAAGACAGTTCTCAGAATCCTGACATGATATTTAGGATTAATAAAAGACAAGAAACCTGTGACATCACATACAAAATAAAGGTGGCTGATAGCTTGTCAGAACTGCTTTGAATTTCTTTTCCAGAGAGGACCTCTACTTGGTTGTCACTGGGCATCAGCATTTCCTTTTGCAATTAGGAGAACCCTGGGAGGAATTACAGTTTCTTAGAGTCTGTCATGGCATTATTCTGATAGCCAAGGACAAGGGATAAAAATGTATTTTTTAAAGTAGTTACACTTCTGCAGAGATAGTTACACAATCAACAGGGCAACACTTTGACATTTTTGTTTTGTTTTGTTTTGTTTTTTGTTTTTCGAGACAGGTTTTCTCTGAATAGCCCTGGCTGTCCTGGAAATCACTTTGTAGACCAGGCTGGCCTCGAACTAAGAAGTCCACCAGCCTCTGCTTCCCGAGTGCTGGGATAAAAGGCATGTGCCACCATGCCCAGCTGACTTAAATATTTCTTTCCATTTTATTGTTTTTGTTTCTTCCTTTTCATGGGGGGGTGTATTGCTTGCAATATTCTGACCTCAGGCTTTCTGCCCCTGGGATTACAGTGATCCATTCTCCCTGGCGTGTTCTTTCTTTTAGTATTCTGATAGTGGTAACTACAACTCAGAATCACACAGATATTCATGGTAATCAATGACCCCAATCAAGTTCATTTCAGTTTATGTAAAGTTACAATCCAAAGTCCCTTCTAGGTCTGCACACAATTCCATATGTCAAAAACGTTATTGCAAGTTTTTCCTTCCAGACTTTGGACTTGATATAGATGGATTTTCTCACTGAGAAAGAGATGAAACACAGTCAAGAAAAGTGAAAAAAATACCATATACCACTCGTAATTCTGCTGTTTGACTGGGTTTTAATTTTCTTTCTTTGTTTTGTGCATTGAGTAATTTGACTATAATGTGACAGGAGGAATTTTTTCTTGTCCAATCTATTTGGAGTTCTATAGGCTTCTTGTATATTTGTGTGCATCTCTTTCTTTAGGTTAGGGAAATTTTTTTCTATAATTTTGTAAAGATATTTACTGGCCCTTTAAGTTGGGAATATTCACTCTCTTCTATACCTATTATCCTTAGGTTTGGTCTTCTCATTGTGCCCTGGATTTTCTGGATGTTTTGGGTTAGGAGCTTTTTGCATTTTGCATTTCCTTTGACTGTTGTGTCAATGTTTTCTATTTTATCTTCTTCACCTGATATTTTTCTCTTCTATCTCTTGTATTCTGTTGGTGATGCTTACTTCTATGACTCCTAATCTCTTTCCTAGGTTTTCTATATCCATGATTGCCTCCCTTTGTGATTTCTTTACTTTTTATATTTACATTTTTAGATCCTGGATAATTTGTTCCTTCACCTCTTTGCTTGTGTTTTCCTGTAATTCTTTAAGGGACTTTTGTGTTTCCTCTTTAAGGGCTTCTTGCTGTTTACCTGTTTTCTCTCATATTTCTTTAAGGGGTTTATTTATGTTTTTCTTAAAGTCCTCTATCATCATTATGTGATGTGATTTTAAATAAGAATCTTGTTTTTCTTGTGTTTTGGGGTAACCAGGGCTGGCTGTGATTGGAGAACTGGGTACTGATGATGCCAAATGCCTTGTTTTCTGTTGCTTATGTTCTTCCACTTGATTTCCAACATCTGGTTATCTCTGCTGTTAGCTCATATTGCTGTCTCTGATTGTCACTTGTCCTTCCTGCAAGCCTCTGTGTCAGTACTCTTGGTAGACCAGTTCTCTCCAGGAGGAATTTAGGTATAGATAGCTGTGTTACAGTGTCATTTCTGAGGTGCAGACAGAAACCAGAAGGATCCTGTCCCCAGCTGTTCCTTGGTTGCTATGTCTGGAAGGGTCCCTCTTGGGCCAAGAATTTGAAGAGAAGTAGTGGTCTTACCTGTGCTTACAGGTGTGTTGGCACCCCTGAGAGACCAGCTCTCTCCTGGAGATATGTGTGTTAAGTAGTTATGTGGCAAAGGATCAGCTATGGGCACAGATGGAAACTGGAAGACTCCTGTTCCAGGCTATTCCTTGGTTTCTGTGACCTGAGGGTTCTGGGAAGGGTCCACTGAGCAACAGTGGTGGTTGTTTTACCTACACTCACAGGCTTGTGCACTCCTGGGAGGATAGCTCTTTCCAGGCGCTATTTGGTTATGGAGTCCTGTGGCACATAATCAGCTCCGGGTACAGATGGAAACTAGAAGGCATGACTGGGTTTTGAGAAAACCAGACTCTAGTGTTATTATGAATCTGCTGAGAGCCCATTTTCATTTACCATGGAAGGATTTCCTCAATGAAATGCTGTTACAACCTTTTAACTTATTTATCCAACAAGTGCTCCTATGGTCATGTTATTCCCCAAGTAACTGCCACAGACACTCATTATTTCCATTATAGGTCCTTTGTTATGACATTTGACTACCATCACATCAAAAGACAAAAAAACAAAAAGTTCTTTTGTGTGTACAGGCATGCAGGTTTCCATATGTGTTGGCCAGAAGAGAATTCTAGCTGTCAACCTTCAGTGCATCACCATCTTTAGTTTTTTTGTTTTTGTTTTTTTCCATTTTTTATTAGGTATTTAGCTCATTTACATTTCCAATGCTATACCAAAAGTCCCCCATATCCACCCACCCCCACTCCCCTGCCCACCCACTCCCCCTTTTTGGCCCTGGTGTTCCCCTGTGCTGGGGCATATAAAGTTTGCATGTCCAATGGGCCTCTCTTTCCAGTGATGGCCAACTAGGCCATCTTCTGATATATATGCAGCTAGAGTCAAGAGCTCCGGGGTACTGGTTAGTTCATAATGTTGTTCCACCTATAGGGTTGCAGATCCCTTTAGCCCCTTGGCTACTTTCTCTAGCTCCTCCATTGGGAGCCCTGTGATCCATCCATTAGCTGACTGTGAGCATCCACTTCTGTGTTTGCTAGGCCCCGGCATAGTCTCACAAGAGACAGCTACATCTGGGTCGTTTCAATAAAATCTTGCTGGTGTATGCAATGGTGTCAGCGTTTGGATGCTGATTATGGGGTGGATCCCTGGATATGGCAGTCTCTACATGGTCCATCCTTTCATCTCAGCTCCAAACTTTGTCTCTGTAACTCCTTCCATGGGTGTTTTGTTCCCAAATCTAAGGAGGGGCATAGTGTCCACACTTCAGTCTTCATTATTCTTGAGTTTCATGTGTTTAGCAAATTATATCTTATATCTTGGGTATCCTAGGTTTGGGGCTAATATCCACTTATCAGTAGTACATATTGTGTGAGTTTCTTTGTGAATGTGTTACCTCACTCAGGATGATGCCCTCCAGGTCCATCCATTTGGCTAGGAATTTCATAAATTCATTATTTTTAATAGCTGAGTAGTACTCCATTGTGTAGATGTACCACATTTTCTGTATCCATTACTCTGTTGAGGGGCATCTAGGTTCTTTCCAGCTTCTGGCTATTATAAATAAGGCTGCTATGAACATAGTGGAGCATGTGTCCTTCTTACCAGTTGGGGCATCTTCTGGGTATATGCCCAGGAGAGGTATTGCTGGATCCTCCGGTAGTACTATGTCCAGTTTTCTGAGGAACCGCCAGACTGATTTCCAGAGTGGTTGTACAAGCCTGCACTCCCACCAACAATGGAGGAGTGTTTCTCTTTCTCCACATCCACGCCAGCATCTGCTGTCACCTGAATTTTTGATCTTAGCCATTCTGACTGGTGTGAGGTGGAATCTCAGGGTTGTTTTGATTTGCATTTCCCTGATGATTAAGGATGTTGAACATTTTTCAGGTGCTTCTCTGCCATTCGGTATTCCTCAGGTGAGAATTCTTTGTTCAGTTCTGAGCCCCATTTTTAACGGGGTTATTTGATTTTCTGAAGTCCACCTTCATGAGTTCTTTATATATGTTGGATATTAGTCCCCTATCTGATTTAGGATAGGTAAAGATCCTTTCCCAATCTGTTGGTGGTCTTTTTGTCTTATTGACGGTGTCTTTTCCCTTGCAGAAACTTTGGAGTTTCATTGGGTCCCATTTGTCAATTCTCGATCTTACAGCACAAGCCATTGCTGTTCTGTTCAGGAATTTTTCCCCTGTGCCCATATCTTCAAGGCTTTTCCCCACTTTCTCCTCTATAAGTTTCAGTGTCTCTGGTTTTATGTGAAGTTCCTTGATCCACTTAGATTTGACCTTAGTACAAGGAGATAAGTATGGATCAATTCGCATTCTTCTACACGATAACAACCAGTTGTGCCAGCACCAATTGTTGAAAATGCTGTCTTTCTTCCACTGGATGGTTTTAGCTCCCTTGTCAAAGATCAAGTGACCATAGGTGTGTGGGTTCATTTCTGGGTCTTCGATTCTATTCCATTGGTCTACTGGTCTGTCTCTATACCAGTACCATGCAGTTTTTATCACAATTGCTCTGTAGTAAAGCTTTAGGTCTGGCATGGTGATTCCGCCAGAAGTTCTTTTATCTTTGAGAAGAGTTTTTGCTATCCTAGGTTTTTTGTTATTCCAGACAAATTTGCAAATTGCTCCTTCCAATTCGTTGAAGAATTGAGTTGGAATTTTGATGGGAATTGCATTGAATCTGTAGATTGCTTTTGGCAAGATAGCCATTTTTACAATGTTGATCCTGCCAATTCATGAGCATGGGAGATCTTTCCATCTTCTGAGATCTTCCTTAATTTCTTTCTTCAGAGATTTGAAGTTTTTATCATACAGATCTTTCACTTCCTTAGTTAGAGTCACGCCAAGATATTTTATATTATTTATGACTATTGAGAAGGGTGTTGTTTCCCTAATTTCTTTCTCAGCCTGTTTATTCTTTGTATAGAGAAAGGCCATTGACTTGTTTGAGTTTATTTTATATCCAGCTACTTCACCGAAGCTGTTTATCAGGTTTAGGAGTTCTCTGGTAGAATTTTTAGGGTCACTTATATATACTATCATATCATCTGCAAAAAGTGATATTTTGACTTCCTCTTTTCCAATTTGTATCCCCTTGATCTCCTTTTGTTGTCGAATTGCTCTGGCTAATACTTCAAGTACTATGTTGAAAAGGTAGGGAGAAAGTGGGCAGCCTTGTCTAGTCCCTGATTTTAGTGGGATTGCTTCCAGCTTCTCTCCATTTACTTTGATGTTGGCTACTGGTTTGCTGTAGATTGCTTTTATCATGTTTAGGTATGGGCCTTGAATTCCTGATCTTTCCAAAACTTTTATCATGAATGGGTGTTGGATCTTGTCAAATGCTTTTTCTGCATCTAACGAGATGATCATGTGGTTTTTGTCTTTGAGTTTGTTTATATAATGGATTACATTGATGGATTTTCGTATATTATACCATCCCTGCATCCCTGGAATAAAACCTACTTGGTCAGGATGGATTATTGCTTTAATGTGTTCTTGGATTCGGTTAGCGAGAATTTTATTGAGGATTTTTGCATCGATATTCATAAGAGAAATTGGTCTGAAGTTCTCTATCTTTGTTGGGTCTTTCTGTGGTTTAGGTATCAGAGTAATAGTGGCTTCATAAAATGATTTAGGTAGAGTACCTTCTACTTCTATTTTGTGAAATAGTTTGTGCAGAACTGGAATTAGATCTTCTTTGAAGGTCTGATAGAACTCTGCACTAAACCCATCTGGTCCTGGGCTTTTTTTGGTTGGGAGACTATTAATAACTGCTTCTATTTCTTTAGGTGATATGGGACTGTTTAGATGATCAACTTGATCCTGATTCAACTTTGGTACCTGGTATCTGTCCAGAAATTTGTCCATTTCGTCCAGGTTTTCCAGTTTTGTTGAGTATAGCCTTTTTTAGAAGGATCTGATGGTGTTTTGGATTTCTTCAGGATCTGTTGTTATGTCTCCCTTTTCATTTCTGATTTTGTTAATTAGGATTTTGTCCCTGTGCCCTTTAGTGAGTCTAGCTAAGGGTTTATCTATCTTGTTGATTTTCTCAAAGAACCAACTCCTCGTTTGGTTAATTCTTTGAATAGTTCTTCTTGTTTCCACTTGGTTGATTTCACCCCTGAGTTTGATTATTTCCTGCCATCTACTCCTCTTGGGTGAATTTGCTTCCTTTTTTTCTAGGGCTTTTAGATGTGTTGTCAAGCTGCTAGTATGTGCTGTCTCCCGTTTCTTCTTGGAGGCACTCAGAGCTATGAGTTTCCCTCTTAGAAATGCTTTCATTGTGTCCCATAGGTTTGGGTACGTTGTGGCTTCATTTTCATTAAACTCTAAAAAGTCTTTAATTTCTTTCTTTATTCCTTCCTTGACCAAGGTATCATTGAGAAGAGTGTTATTCAGTTTCCACGTGAATGTTGGCTTTCCATTATTTATGTTGTTATTGAAGATCAGTCTTAGGCCATGGTGGTCTGACAGGATACATGGGACAATTTCTATATTTTTGTATCTATTGAGGCCTATTTTGTGACCAATTATATGGTCAATTTTGGAGAAGGTCCCGTGAGGTGCTGAGAAGAAGGTATATCCTTTTGTTTTAGGATAAAATGTTCTGTAGATATCTGTCAGGTCCATTTGTTTCATAACTTCTGTTAGTTTCACTGTGTCCCTGTTTAGTTTCTGTTTCCACGATCTGTCCATTGATGAAAGTGGTGTGTTGAGGTCTCCCACTATTATTGTGTGAGGTGCAATGTGTGCTTTGAGCTTAACTAAAGTGTCTTTAATGAATGTGGCTGCCCTTGCATTTGGTGCGTAGATATTCAGAATTGAGAGTTCCTCTTGGAGGATTTTACCTTTGATGAGTATGAAGTGTCCCTCCTTGTCTTTTTTGATAACTTTGGGTTGGAAGTCGATTTTATCCAATATTAAAATGGCTACTCCAGCTTGTTTCTTCAGTCCATTTGCTTGGAAAATTGTTTTCCAGCCTTTCACTCTGAGGTAGTGTCTGTCTTTTTCCCTGAGATGGGTTTCCTGTAAGCAGCAGAATGTTGGGTCCTGTTTGTGTAGCCAGTCTGTAAGTCTATGTCTTTTTATTAGGGAATTGAGTCCATTGATATTAAGAGATATTAAGGAAAAGTAATTGTTGCTTCCTTTTATTTTTGTTGTTAGAGTTGGCATTCTGTTCTTGTGGCTGTCTTCTTTTTGGTTTGTTGAATGATTACTTTCTTGGTTGTTCTAGGGCGTAATTTCCATCCTTGTATTGCTTCTTTTCTGTTATTATCCTTTGAAGGGCTGGATTCGTGGAAAGATATTGTGTGAATTTGGTTTTGTCGTGGAATACTTTGGTTTCTCCATCTATGGTAATTGAGAGTTTGGCCGGGTATAGTAGCCTGGGCTGGCATTTGTGTTCTCTTAGTGTCTGTATAACATCTGTCCAGGCTCTTCTGGCTTTCATAGTCTCTGGTGAAAAGTCTGGTGTAATTCTGATAGGCCTTCCTTTATATGTTACTTGACCTTTCTCCCTTACTGCTTTTAATATTCTATCTTTATTTAGTGCATTTGTTGTTCTGATTATTATGTGTCGGGAAAAATTTCTTTTCTGGTCCAGTCTATTTGGAGTTCTGTAGGCTTCTTGTAATATCATGGGCATCTCTTTTTTTATGTTTGGGAAGTTTTCTTCTATTATTTTGTTGAAGATATTAGCTGGCCCTTTAAGTTGAAAATCTTCATTCTCATCAATTCCTATTATCCGTAGGTTTGGTCTTCTCATTGTGTCCTGGATTTCCTGCATGTTTTGAGTTAGGATCCTTTTGCATTTTGTATTTTCTTTGACTGTTGTGTCGATGTTCTCTATGGAATCTTCTGCACCTGAGATTCTCTCTTCCATTTCTTGTATTCTGTTGCTGATGCTCGCATCTATGGTTCCAGATCTCTTTCCTAGGGTTTCTATCTCCAGCGTTGCCTCGCTTTGGGTTTTCTTTATTGTGTCTACTTCCCCTTTTAGTTCTAATATGGTTTTGTTCATTTCCATCACCTGTTTGGATGTGTTTTCCTGTTTTTCTTTAATGATTTCTACCTGTTTGGCTGTGTTTTCCTGCTTTTCTGTAAGGGCCTGTAACTCTTTAGCAGTGCTCTCCTGTAATTCTTTAAGTGATTTATGAAAGTCCTTCTTGATGTCCTCTATCATCATCATGAGAAATGTTTTTAAATCTGGGTCTAGATTTTCGGTTGTGTTGGGGTGCCCAGGACTAGGTGGGGTGGGAGTGCTGCGTTCTGATGATGGTGTGTGGTCTTGATTTCTGTTAGTAGGATTCTTACGTTTGCCTTTCGCCATCTGGTAATCTCTGAAGCTAGCTATTTTAGTTGTCACTGTTAAGAGCTTGTTCTTCAGGTGTCTCTGTTAGCCTCTATAAGCAGACCTGGAGGGTAGCACTCTCCTTAGTTTCAGTGGGCAGAGTATTTTCTGCAGGCAAGCTCTCTTCTTGCAGGGCAGGTACCCAGATATCTGGTGTTCGAACCAGACTCCTGGCAGAAGTTGTGTTCCACTCACTAGAGGTCTTAGGATCTCCTGTGGAATCCTGTGTGGGCCCTTGCGGGTGTTGGGCAAGACTCTGCTGGCAAGGTAGCCCGGGGCTCGAGTGGAGTGGGAGGGGTTTGTGCCCCAGAACAAGCCCGGGTAGCCTGCTTCCCTATGTACCGCAGTCTCAGGTTCCGCGCGATTGGATTGGGGCAGGCGCTGTGTTCCACTCACCAGAGGTCTTAGGATCCCGTGGGGAGTCCCGTGTGGGCCCTTGCGGGTGTTGGGCAAGACTCTGCTGGCAAGGTAGCCCGGGGCTCGAGCCGAGCGGAAGGGACTTGTACCCCAGATCAGGCCCGGGTAGCCTGCTTCCCTATGTACTGCAGTCTCAGGTTCCGCGCGATTGGATTGGGGCAGGCGCTGTGTTCCACTCACCAGAGGTCTTAGGATCCCGTGGGGAGTCCCGTGTGGGCCCTTGCGGGTGTTGGGCAAGACTCTGCTGGCCCATCTTTAGTTCTTATATAAGGTCTCTTACTGCACAAAGAATATGTTGGTTTGGTTAGAATGGTTGGCTGACAAGCCTTGGGGTTCTACTGTTTTTGCTCTCCTAAAGCTGGCATTATAGGATTGTGATGCCATGGCAGGCTTGTGCTGCTATGCTCATGTTCAGGGATTTTAATAGTGCTTGGGGGTTGTCCTCTCATTTTTTACTCCAAGCACTTTACCAATAAACCCCTGACCTACTCTGTCACATGTCCTTTGTTAGGACATGGATTTGACTCTCTTGTTTGCCATAGAGAGCACTGTAGACAGCTATAATTTTGTATATTAAATTTAATAAACAATATTGATTTTCTCTGGCCCTGGTCATTATTTATGAAGGTAGATAAATGCCTCCCTCATAGGGCTACAGTTAATGTCAGTTAACACATTGGCTAGCCATAATAAGGGCTCAGTAAATGTTAGCTGATATTAATAATAAATTCATTTTAGATGACTGGCATAATTAGCATATCAAACACTGGCCAGCACATCATATGCTGCTTCTTTAGCTGAAATTACATTTTTTTCGTAGGCAAATTTTACTCCTAAGATGTTTAATCATTTTATTCTCTGAAGTGAATAAATATTGCTCCTTGATTTTATTTACTCTGTAAGATGAGCCAAGTAAATTGTTTTGTCCCGAGATGGAGTCATTGATTTTATCTACCTGGATTGTCAATAAGTGAAGAAAATTGGAATAGACAAAATAAACTGCAGGTTGAAGGTCTCCTGTTTACTCATGGCTAAAGTATTGTTTTAATTTGTCAGTACCCTAGGATCCTTTAAGTCAACAAAGTGAGTTCATAGATAATAATGTACGGAAATATTTCCAAAACAAACTAACAAGCCATTATTGCTTCCCACTTTTTAATGTTCTTTCTCTCCAGGATGAAATCTATGACATCTATGTAAGAAGAGAGATATTTTCTCTCCCTACCTCTCTGAGACAAAGGCTCATGGGTTTTGACCTATTCTTATCTACTATGTGGCTGCCAAGTGCCTATCATCCTGCCTCTACTTTATGAGTGTGGTGTTGCAGGTGTACACAACAAACTTGCTTCATGCTTAATGCAGTTTTAGAGATGGAACTTGGCTTCTTGCATGCTCGGCTAAGCTGAATGTTGAGTCCCAGGAAGAAAAGAGGATTCTTGGAAAGGCATTCGAAGTGCCTCCTTTAAAGCTCCTCAGGGAGATTCAGCAGAGTCAGCCTGTTGACAAGGTCCTCTGCCTGACCACTGCCTAGCTGGACCCTTTTTGGTTTCCTGGACAAGTGGTATTGGGTTTTTCTTTATTTTCCATGTGTTGTTCCTCATTCTGTCCAGAATAGTGCTAAGAAGTGTCCTGATCCAGTCCCTTGGTTCCTTAAATGGATTCTAAAGCATTGATTCACAACCTTCCTATGACCCTTCAATAGAGTTCTTCATGATTTCATAGCCCAAAACCATAAAATTGTTTTTGTTGCTATTTCATGACTGTGCTTTTACTACTGTTATGAATCATAATGTATTTTTTCCCAGTGGTCTTAGGAGACCCCTGTAAAAGGTCATTTGGACCCCAAAGTGGTCACAATCTACAGGTTGAGAATCACTGTTGTAAAGGAATTCAGTAGATTCTTCCTGTTTACAATGTCTGACTTTTCAACACATTGTTCACCTCAAAAGGCATAGTTTCATCTTGTTCTACATTGGAAACAATCAGTCATTTTTTTTCCAGAGAGGGCTTACAAATATAAAGAGTGAATAGTTAAAAATATGTGAAAATCTAGCACTCTAAATGGCTGCATTTACTTCGATTAGTGCTAGCAGGGAATAGCTGTAGATGGTTAATAACTGATGTGTCCAATAGAGTGTTCTAGGAATCAGTGGTGAGTATTGACCAGAATGCTAACTTAAGCGTGCTTCTGTCACCAGGAGATGCATGATCAGAAAGGATAGAATGAAGAAAGTGTATGTCAAAATTTTGTTAACTGAAAGTTTTATATGGATTCACAATTGTTGTACTAATTATTTCTGTTACACCATGACTATCTGCTTCCCTAAAGCAGAAACATATAACATCAAAACTATAGTGTCTCGCCGTTAAATTCTGAGAAAACTACTACTAGAAATTACTGAGAAGGAGAATGTAGGGTTGTGTGTCCTATGTCAACTCCACCACAGGGCATGGCCTCTTGTAGAAGTGTGACACAGCCTTGCTAGTGTGGTGCTGGACTGTAGGGGAACCCACAGACACCACTCAGGGTGGGAAAGAACAGTCTGGGGCTGAGGACAATGGGAGCTGGTATGTAGGTCTGCAAGGCTGCAATGAGGCCAGTGCTATCTGGTTCTCAAGATATTGAAAATTTAGGATCTGCAGGGAGCTAGGGAAGAGCTGAAATGAGTTGGGGTCCTGAGAGCTGTGTCTACCCCGGGACCAGGGAGTAAAGGGGAACTCAGGCTGGTCACATGGTAATTGTCCTTGACAAGTGGGAGGGTGGCAGACTTGGTGGCAGTTGTGCCTGGGAGTGCACAGAGGCATTCTACAAGAGATCAGACAACAGCTCTGTAGGCAAAGGCTTTCTCCATGGGCTCCCATGGTGATCCCTATGAAAAGAGTCAGTCTGTGGTTCCAAATCATTTGTTGCCATGGTGGAAAGAGGATATGTAAAACATACCTCCTTTCTCAGGTTAGGACTGAGATTAAATACCTTGTGCAGGGAGTAATGTCTTTGAAGGAAGGCTTATTGGTTATGCTCCACGGGCCTCTATGTACCTCATTAATTTAGAGATCTCTATCTTGAGCCTATGTGACTACAGGTCACATCTCTTTTCCTATTGTCTTGGTCCGAGGTGTTAGGGATGCCTCATCTACATGTTGAAAGGTTTTGGGGGCATTGTTCTTATGTTATTGATGGCTACAAATCAATGGGGAGGGTTGTTCCAGCTAGTGACAGGAACCTGCTGTCTGGGAGCAGGTGAAGTTCCTACCATCCCTTCAGAACCTGAAGGCTTCAAAGACTTTAGCTCAACCAAGGACCAGCCTATCTCTCATTGTCTCACTATCCACTGCCCCACAGGGGAATATGAAAGACTTTGTTGCTGAGATTGATTTGAACTGTGCAGAACTAAACCAAGAGCTTTCAGTGGAGAGTGATTTTATTATGTGGCCTAGCAACTGTTTTTGTGGTATTTTGATAAAGGACGTGGGTGCTTTTTGCCCTTGTCTGAAGAGTCTACCTGAGGCTAAAGTAAAGAGATTTATGCTAATTTGCATTAACAAAGGAAGTTTTAGAAGAGCCCAGCAGATAATTTGTTCTCTGATTTAGTCTTATTAAGAACATTTTAATGAAAAAGATCAAAGTGAGAAAGGAAAAATATAAAATGGTTGGTTGAAGTAATAAAGGTACACTGGCAAGTGGAGTGCAGCTGAATCCTATATTCAAGGATTAAATAGATAAAGTGGGATTTCCAGGGATATAAATTCTTGTCTCCCTCTGGAGCTCATGAGCCTATGGTTTGGTTGTAGATAGTGGATAGGTTGTTGTTGATGCCTCTTTCTGCTTCCCTACTATGTACAAAGAGTTCACATCATGGCTTCTGTAGGCACCTCTCATTGCATACATTCAAGGATCCTCTAGGCAAGGTTGAATGGTTGCCACTTGATGGAGGATTCCTGCCCACCACTGACATAGTGAGTTATGCCTCTTCCTTAAGAACCTAGGTAGAAAGTACACATGCTTGGCTACTTGCCTTCCAGTGGCTGTAGTTTTTCCAGAACTTGTGTCTGTTACTAGCTCCCACTTTACTCTGCTCTGGCTGGGTAGTTGAATCTTTTAATATTGCTTATGGCTTTTCAGCAAGTTTGGGAGTGGATTTCTGTGGAAGGTATTGAATTGTTTCTTAATCTATATGGATGTGTGCTGTGCATAGTTGTGTATGTATGTTTTGCATAAGTGTGTGTGTTTGTACATGTATTCATAGATGCCTGGGTAGATATTGTGTGCATTCCTGGATTGTTCTGCACCTTATTCATTGAGGCAAGGCCTTTCAATCAAACTCAGAGCTACTGGAGAACCAGTCTATCAAGCAAGCCGGCTTACTCCTGGTGTTTCATGTTGTCTGAGTGACAGGTAGGCTGGCATGCCCTCTCAGTCTTTCTCTAGGTGCAAGAGGGCTGACCTCCAATCTTCAAGCTTGTATTGCAAATGCCATATTTACTGAACCATCTATCAGTTCAGGAGAGAGGTTTTGTGGGGAGGGAGAAGTCCAGGGAGGGGATGATACCCTCTGTGTGTTGACAGATTGAATGATAGCTGAGGTGACCAGGGCTATGTCTTTGGGTACATAGTGACTGTGGCATCCAAATGGAAACATACCCCTCACAAGGGATGCTCATTTGGAGCTGAACATTGAGAGCACGAAGAGAACACATATTCTGAAGACTGAGTGAAAATGTGCCTGTGACCTTAAAATTCACTCAATGATCCAGAAACTTCAAGAGTAAAGCCATTAATCACAATGTTGTCAGGGTGAAAGGGAAAAGAAGTGTGGGAATTCTCTTGGAACTAACTGCACACAAGGCCTGTTTCAAATCAAACTACTTGGACCTCAATGGGTTATGTAATTGCTGTTTGCTCTGAGAGACACAACAGAATGGTGGGTAGGGGTCTGAGCAGCTGAGATGAAATAGTCTATTTCCTCCTGAGTTAGTAGCCTGGTCTTCCTTACATACTATCAACTCTTGTCCCCTTATGTCAGAGAATCAAAGATAAGACAGTAAAATAATGTTAAAATATGGTGGGAGACCCAGTAACTCAGCCTTGTATTAAACGGCATTCTGGGAGGGGAAATAATGCCTCTTTAATACTTTCTTCCTTCCTTCCTTCTTTCTTTTCTTCTTTCTTTCCTTCCTTCCTTCCTTCCTTCCTTCCTTCCTTCCTTCCTTCCTTCCTTCCTTCCTTCTTTCCTTTCTTCCTTCCTACTTTCCTCTTTTATTTCTGATTGTGCTGTGTGTATCATACATATGCTTGTTCATATGTCACATGTGTATGGGAATGTACATGTATATATGCACATGGAATCTCTAGGCTGATAGCAGATGTCTTCATTGATTACTCTGTACATTATTTATTGAGGCAGGGTTTCTTTGAACCCATAGTTCATCAATTTAAACTAGCTAAGCTAGACTCCTTATCTTGGGATCCATGGTGTCTTCCTTCAGAATGGAATGAATATATTCAGACTGCTATGCTTGCTCAGATTTTTTGTTTGTTTGTTTGTTTGCTTGTTTGTTTTGTTTTGTTTTGTTTTTTTTATGGATTCTGAGGAATCTTCTTTGTTGATTTCCATCCTCATGCTTGTGAAGTAAGCACTTGATTCATTAAAGCCATCTGCCCTGCAGCACCTCCTTGATTTTTGAATAGTACTTTGCATACTGAATTGATTTTTGTGTGGCACCTTCCATGTGTACCAGTATATCTACAGATGAGACTCAACATAAAATTATGGACTTACTTAAAGCATTATGAAAGAAAAAAACAAGAAAATAAACACAAAAATCAAAACAAAACAAACAAAAAACCCCAAATCCTCTATTTAACAGTTCCCAAAGTGATGGCAATGTTTTGTCAAGGCGTGCAAAGGCAGAACACCCAGGAGTTCTTATGTTTTACTTGTTTTCTCCTTCCCCCAACGATTAGTCCTCAGAATGCAGGACTCTTGTTTTGACTCTGCAGTCCCATAGATTTTGCAGAATTATGAAGTAATATTTTTGTAAATGACCATATTTATCTCTGAGATTATATATATATACAGGTGCTCTTTGAGTAACAGTAGATTATGCCTCAAAGACCTCATCATAAGGTGAAAATACCAGAAGATCCATCTCATATACCTAATCTCTCAGCATTAAAGGGTTGTGAGCAATGGCCCCTTTGAGACTTTCTTTTAACTAATCAAGCTTCTTCTACCACCATTTCACACATGCATAAAATGAATACTGACATTTTTCCATTCTCTGAGCCCCCATCTGGCCATTGATGAGTGCCCTCCCTACAAGTCCTTTACCTGTATTCATGTGTTTTCTTTCTGTTTGTTTTGTGGCCCACAGAGTATAGAAGTTACTCTGTGTTACTGGGGTTTGGAACTATTTACTCGAGCCTGGGGAGGTCACCAAGACATATCCAATGAAAATGATAACTGCCTCTCTTTCAGAAACTACTGGAAGCACCAATATAATGGGAATAGGTGGGGCCCCATGTCTCCTTTTTTTAATTTAATTTTATTTTTATTAGGTATTTTCCTCGTTTACATTTTCAATGCAATCCCAAAAGTCCGCCATACCCACCCCCCAATCTACTACCCACCCACTCCCCCGTTTTGGCCCTGGGGTTTCCATGTACTGGGGCATATACAGTTTGCAAGTCCAATGGGCCTCTCTTTGCAGTGATGGCAGACTAGACCATCTTTTGATACATATGCAGCTAGAATCAAGAGCTCCGGGGTATTGGTTAGTTCATAATGTTGTTCCACCTATAGGGTTGCAGGTCCCTTTAGCTCCTTGAGTAATTTCTCTAGCTCCTCCATTGGGGGCCGTGTGACCCATCCAATAGCTGACTGTGATCATCCACTTCTGTGTTTGCTAGGCCCCGGCATAGTCTCACAAGAGACAGCTATATCTGTGTCCTTTCGATAAAATCTTGCTAGTGTATGCAATGGTGTCAGCGTTTGGGAGCTGATTATGGGATGGATACCTGCATATGGCAATCACTAGATGGTCCATCCTTTCATCACAGCTCCAAATTTTGTCTCTGTAACTCCTACAATGGGTGTTTTATTCCCATTTGTAAGAAGGGGCAAATGTCCACACTTTGGTCTTCGTTCTTCTTGAATTTCATGTGTTTAGCAAATTTTATCTTATATCTTGGGTATCCTAAGTTTCTGGGCTAATATCCACTTATCAGTGAGTACATATTGTGCAAGTTCCTTTGTGTTTGGGTTACCTCACTCAGGATGATGCCCTCCAGGTCCATCCATTTGCCTAGGAATTTCATAAATTCATTTTTTTAATAGCTGAGTAGTATTCCATTGTGTAAATGTATCACATTTTCTGTATCCATTCCTCTGTTGAGGGGCATCTGGGTTCTTTCCAGCATCTGGCTATTATAAACAAGGCTGCTATGAACATAGTGGAGCATGTGTCCTTCTTACTGGTTGGGATATCTTCTGGATATATGCCCAGGAGAGGTATTGCGGGATCCTCCGGTAGTACTATGTCCAATTTTCTGAGGAACCGCCAGACTGATTTCCAGAGTGGTTGTACAAGCTTGCAATCCCACCAACAATGGAGGAGTGTTCCTCTTTCTCCACATCCTCACCAGCATCTGCTGTCCCCTGAATTTTTGATATTAGCCATTCTAACTGGAGTGAAGTGGAATCTCAGGGTTGTTTTGATTTGCATTTCCCTGATGATTAAGGATGTTGAACATTTTTTCAGGTGTTTCTCCGCCATTTGGTATTCCTCAGGTGAGAATTCTTTGTTCAGCTCTGAGCCCCATTTTTTAATGGGGTTATTTGATTTTCTGGAGTCCACCTTCTTGAGTTCTTTATATATATTGGATATTAGTCCCCTATCTGATTTGGGATAGGAAAATATCCTTTCCCTATCTGTTGGTGGCCTTTTTGTCTTATTGACGGTGTCTTTTGCCTTGCAGAAGCTTTGCAATTTTATGAGGTCCCATTTATTGATTCTTGATCTTACAGCACAAGCCATTGCTGTTCTATTCAGGAATTTTTCCCCTGTACCCATATCTTCGAAGCTTTTCCCTTCTTTCTCCTCTATAAGTTTCAGTGTCTCTCGTTTTATGTGGAGTTCCGTAATCCACTTAGATTTGACCATAGTACAAGGAGATAGGAACGCATCAATTCACATTTTTCTACATGATAACCACCAGTTGTGCCAGCACCATTTGTTGAAAATGCTGTCTTTTTTCCACTGGATGGTTTTAGCTCCCTTGTCAAAGATCAAGTGACAATAGGTGTGTGGGTTCATCTCTGGGTCTTCAATTCTGTTCCATTGGTCTACTTGACTGTCACTATACCAATACCATGCAGTTTTTATCACAATTGCTCTGTAGTACAGCTTTAGGTCCGGCATGGTGATTCCACCAGACGTTCTTCTATCCTTGAGAAGAGTTTTTGCTATCCTAGGTTTTTTGTTATTCCAGATGAATCTGCCAATTGCCCTTTCTAATTCATTGAAGAATTGAGTTGGAATTTTGATGGGGATTGCATTGAATCTGTAGATTGCTTTTGGCAAGATAGCCATTTTTACAATGTTGATCCTGCCAATCCATGAGCATGGGAGATCTTTCCATCTTCTGAGATCTTCTTTAATTTCTTTCTTCAGAGACTTGAAGTTCTTATCATACAGATCTTTCACTTCCTTAGTTAGAGTCACGCCAAGGTATTTTATATTATTTGTGACTATTGAGAAGGGTGTTGTTTCCCTAATTTCTTTCTCAGCCTGTTTATTCTTTGTGTACAGTAAGGCCATTGACTTGTTTGAGTTAATTTTATATCCAGCTACTTCATTGAAGTTGTTTATCAGGCTTAGGAGTTCTGTGGTGGAATTTTTAGGGTCACTTATATATACTATCATATTATCTGCAAAAAGAGATATTTTGACTTCTTCCTTTCCAATTTGTATCCCCTTGATCTCCTTTTGTTTTCTAATTGCTCTGGCTAGGACTTCAAGGACAATGTTGAATAGGTAGGGGGAGAGTGAACAGCCTTGTCTAGTCCCTGATTTTAGTGGGATTGCTTCCAGCTTCTCACCATTTACTTTGATGCTGGCTACTGGTTTGCTGTAGATTGCTTTTATCATGTTTAGGTATGGGCCTTGAATTCCTGATCTTTCCAAGACTTTTATCATGAATGGGTGGTGGATTTTGTCAAATGCTTTCTCAGCATCTAAGAGATGATCCTGTGGTTTTTGTCTTTGAGTTTGTTTATATAATGGATTACATTGATGGATTTCCGTATATTGAACCATCCCTGTATCCCTGGGATGAAACCTACTTGGTCAGGATGGATGATTGTTTTGATGTGTTCTTGGATTCAGATAGCAAGAATTTTATTGAGGATTTTTGCATCGATATTCATAAGGGAAATTGGTCTGAAGTTCTTTATCTTTGTTGGGTCTTTTTGTGGTTTAGGTATCAGAGTAATTGTGGCTTCATAGAATGAGTTGGGTAGAGTACCTTCTGTTTCTATTTTGTGGAATAGTTTGTGAAGAATTGGGATTAGATCTTCTTTGAAGGTCTGATAGAACTCTGCACTAAACCCATCTGGTCCTGGGCTTTTTTGTTTGGGAGACTATTAATGACTGCTTCTATTTCTCTAGGGGATATAGGACTGTTTAGATCATTAACCTGATTTTGATTTAGCTTTGGTACCTGGTATCTGTCTAGAAACTTGTTCATTTCATCCAGGTTTTCCAGTTTTGTTGAGTAGAGCCTTATTTAGAAGGATCTGATGGTGTTTTGGATTTCTTCAGGATCTGTTGTTATGTTTCCCTTTTCATTTCTGATTTTGTTAATTAGGATGCTTTCCCTGTGCCCTCTAGTGAGTCTAGCTAAGGGTTTATCTATCTTGTTGATTTTCTCGAAGAACCAGCTCCTTTATTGGTTGATTCTTTGAATAGTTCTTCTTGTTTCCCCTTGGTTGATTTCAACCCTGAGTTTGATTATTTCCTGCCTTCTGCACCTCTTGGGTGAATTTGTTTCCTTTTGTTCTAGAGCTTTTAGGTGTGTTGTCAAGCTGCTAATGTGCACTGTCTCTAGTTTCTTTTTGGAGGCACTCAGAGCTATGAGTTTTCCTCTTAGAAATGCTTTCATTGTATCCCATAAGTTTGGGTATGTTGTGGCTTCGTTTTCATTAAACTCCAAAAAGTCCTTAATTTCTTTCTTTATTCCTTCCTTGACCAAGTTATCATTGAGAAGATTGTTGTTCAGTTTCCATGTGAATGTTAACTTTCTATTATTTATTTTGTTATTGCAGATCAGCCTTAGTCCATGGTGATCTGATAGGATGCATGGGACAATTTCTTATTTTTGTATCTGTTGAGGCCTGTTTTGTGACCAATTATGTCTTCGATTTTGGAGAAGGTACCATGGAGTGCTTAGAAGAAGGTATATCCTTTTGTTTTAGGATAAAATGTTCTGTAGATATCTGTCAGATCCATTTGTTTCATCACTTCTGTTAGTTTCACTGTGTCCCTGTTTAGTTTCTGTTTCCATGATCTGTCCATTGGTGAAAGTGGTGTGTTGAAGTCTCCCACTATTATTGTGTGAGGTGTAATGTGTGCTTTGAGCTTTACTAAAGTTTCTTTAATGAATGTGGCTGCCCTTGTATTTGGAGCATAGATATTCAGAATTGAGAGTTCCTCTTGGAGAATTTTACCTTTGATGAGTATGAAGTGCCCCTCCTTGTCTTTTTGATTATTTTGGGTTGGAAGTCGATTTTGTTAGACATTAGAATGGCTACTCCAGCTTGTTTCTTCACACCATTTGCTTGGAAATTTGTTTTCCAGCCTTTCATTTTGAGGTAGTGTCTATCTTTTTCCCTGAGATGGGTTTCCTGTAAGCAGCAGGTCCTGTTTGTGTAGCCAGTTTGTAAGTCTATGTCTTTTTATTGGGAAGTTGAGTCCATTGATATTAAGAGATATTAAGGAAAAGTAATTGTTGCTTCCTATTATTTTTGTTGTTAAAGTTGGCATTCTATTCTTGTGGCTGTCTTCTTTTAGGTTTGTTGAGGGATTACCTTCTTGTTTTTTCTAGGGCATGGTTCCCGTCCTTGTATTGTTTTTTGTTTTTTGTTTTTTTTTTTTCTGTTATTATCCTTTGGAGGGCTGGATTTGTGGAGAGATAATGGGTGAATTTGGTTTTGTCGTGGAATAATTTGCTTTCTCCGTCTATGGTAATTGAGAGTTTGGCTGGGTATAGTAGCCTGGGCTGGAATTTGTGTTCTCTTAGTGTCTGTATAACATCTGTCCAGGCTCTTCTGGCTTTCATAGTCTCTGGTGAAAAATCTGGTGTAATTCTGATAGGCTTGCCTTTATCTGTTACTTGACCTTTTAC